>NC_092125.1:86522908-86855758 GCF_043159975.1 Macaca nemestrina | reverse complement strand
CACGATCTTGGGACTCCGTCCAGTCCTTCCTACTGTCGCGGAGGTATTCTTTCGGATTCCTGGCCGGCTCAGTAGCTCCTGAGAGGCCACCTCTTGCCCCACCCACCCAGAGCCTTCAGGGCTGGCCAAGGGCGAACAGCTGGCCCAGCCACACGTAGCCTTTTTCTCACAACGCCCCCACCACGGTAGCTTGTCCCGACCAAGATCCTGCCAGTGGGCAAGAGGGCATGGGGGGTTGGGGGTTGGGGGTTGGGGGATGGCCCTGCTTTGCCCCAGGCTGGCAGTAGAGCCTGCAGTCTGATCCCCAGCGAGAGGGGCTGAGGCGCGCGCGCGCGCGCACACACACACACACACACACACACACATACACATGCACGCACACACAAACGGCTTGAAGTAGGGCAAGGAAGAGATGGATGGAGAGATTGAAACCAAGGGAGGGAGAGAGACAGCCATCTAGAGAGACAGGGGAGGAGGACAGGGAAAGAGACAGACAGGCAGAGAGAGAGGGACAGAGAAAGAGAGAGAGACAGAGAGACAGAGGGAAGGCGACAGAAGTATCTCCACGTGCAGGGGCAAACCCAGAAGAGAGAGGGGGAGGGAGCTAGAAATCGAGAGCGATAGAGATTTGGAGAGGGAGTTCCCTGCTCTGGTAGGCAGGGCCCTTTTGAGCAGACCGGGATAGGGTGGAGGGGGCTTGGGCTGGGCCAGAATAGGGTGGCCAGGCCGTCCATGCGAGAGGAGCAACGCAGCGCTGATACGGATGTTGTCTTGGATTAATTGCTTGTTTTGGAGGTGGGTATCTTAGGCTCCTTCCTTTGTTGGCACCTCCCTGTGCTCTTGGTGCGGTGCGGTGGGCCCCTTGATTTGCAGAGTAGGCCTGCCCATTTGGCGGGAGCCGTGGCTCGGGGCGTGCCCACAGGGCCCGAGGCCTGGGTCTCTGGCGTGTTCTCGGGACTGTAGTTTACACGAAGATGGTGGCAATGGGAATCTGGGTGCACAGGGAAAGTTTCCCTGGTGGCTGGCGAAGTAATGTCCTTCCCCCGGATAAAGCAGCCCCTGCATTCTGGAGTGGAGGTCTTGACTGACCTGTGCGGCACCCGCTGCCCCTGCCCGCCCCTTCCCGCGATTTGGAAGGTTGCGGTGGTGCGGATGAGTGGATTGTATCGCCTGGGCGTTCCGGGAGCGGGAAGGCACTGCAAAAGGCAGGGAACCGGTGCCTATGCCTTTGGGGTCCTGCCCCCTGCCCTCCGGGGCTGGAGCCGGGCTCCTGGCGGGGCGGCGGTGAGGCGGAAGCGCTGGGATGCTGCTGCCCGGGTGGTGCTTTGGTGGCGCACCCCCAGAAGGAGGTCCCCGGCTGAGTGTAGGGGGGCGATAAAGGGGGAGCAGAGTCAGAGGAGGCTGGGAAGCATCTCGACAGTAGGGGGAAGGGAGGGAGGCGGGAAGCCACAAAAGCCTACAGCAGGCCAGGCGCGGTGGATCAAGCCTGTAATCCCAGCACTTTGGGAGACCGAGGCGGGTGGATCACGATGTCAGGAGATCCAGACCAGCCTGGCTCACGAGGTGAAACCCCACCTCTACTAAAACTACAAAACATGAGCCGGGCGTGCTGGGGTGTGTCTGTAGTCCCAGCTGCTCGGGAGGCTGAGGCAGGAGAATGGCGTGAACCCTGGAAGTGGAGCTTGCAGTGAGCCGAGATCGGGCCACTGCACTCCAGTCTGGGTGACAGAGCGAGACTCTGTCTGGAAGAGAAAGAAGAGAAAAGAAAGAAAGAAAGAAAGAAAGAAAGAAAGAAAGAAAGAAAGAAAGAAAGAAAGAAAGAAAGAAAGAAGAAAGAAAGAAAGAAAGAAAGAAAGAAAGAAAGAAAGAAAGAGAGAGAGAGAGAGAGAGAGAAAGAAAGAAAGAAAGAAAGAAAGAAAGAAAGAAAGAGAAAGAAAGAAAGAAAGAAAGAAGAGAAAAGAAAAGAAAAGAAAAGAAAAGAAGGAAGGAAGGAAGGAAGGAAGGAAGGAAGGAAGGAAGGAAGGAAGGAAGGAAGGAAGGAAGGAAGGAAGGAATTGAGAGAGAAAGAAGGGAAGAAAGGAAGGTAGAAAAGAAATAAAGACAAGAAAGAAAGCAAAAAAGCCCTACAGCACCCAATATTCCCAGGCGGTCTCCCGTCCAAGTACTAACCACGCCCGACCCTGCTCAGCTTCGAGATCAGAAGCCATCCGACGCGTTTAGGGTGGAATGGCCCGGTGGTCTCCCATCCAAGTACTAATCAGGCCCGAGCCTTCTTAGCTTCGGAGATCAGAGGAGATCGGGTGTGTTCAAGGTGGTATGGCCCAGAGGCGCCTGGCTGCCCCAAGAGCCCTGCCCAGCCATGCCCGCCAGCTTCCATCCGGCCCTGCCACCCCGGGAACTGCAGGACTGGGATTGGGACCCCCCGAGCCATTCGCCTGCGGCCTTCCCCCAGCTCCCGAGCTTCCACCACGTCGGGCCCGCTCGGAACAGGGAGTGCTCCGAGGCGTCAGGGCCTAGGGCCTACGATTCTGGGACCCCGTCCGGTCATCCGCCCTGTCGCGCAAGTATTCTTTTGGATTCCTGGCGGCTCAGGATCTCCTGCGAGGCCCCCTCTTGCCCCACCCACCCAGAGCCATCAGGGCTGGCCAAGGGCGAAAAGCTGGCCCAGCCGCACGTGACCTTTTTCTCACAACGCCCCCACCACTGTCGCTTGTCCCGACCAAGACCCGGCCGGTGGGCAAGAGAGCGTGGGGGGTGGGGCGTTGGGCGATGGCCCTGCTTTGCCCCAGGCTGGCACTAGAGCCGGCAGCCTCATCCCGGCGAGAGGGGCTGAGAGAAAACCAGACACACCCCACCACCACCAGGAGCAAATCCACAGCCCCACACACAGACACACCAGGGCGCTTGCGCCCGCGAACCCAAACGCGCGCGCGCTGCGTGCACACACACACACAGACACACACACACGCATGCACACACGAACGGCTTGAAGGAGAGCAAGGAAGAGATGGATGGAGAGATTGAAACTGAGGGAGGAGAGAGACAACGAGCGAGAGAGACAGGGGAGGGGGAGAGGGAAAGAGAGAGAATGGCAGAGAAAGAGAGAGGGACAGAGAAGGAGAGAGAGACAGAGAGACGGAGGGAAGGCAACAGAAGTAGCGCCACATGATTCTCAGAAGCTTGGGCTTCCAAGATGTTTAAGGAAAATAAAGAAAGTGTGTTGTGGATCAAGTTTTCAGTGATTGTTTTAAATGTAATTTTAAAAAAGAACTTCTAGTAATGAAGTATATAATAGTCCTTGATACTAAATGTTTTCTAGTGAAATAAACTATGCTTTAATAAGACAATGTTGCTCTAAGTTTGACTGCCTGATTCTTTTCTTCTCTTTTTTAGAGGGTACTGTTTCATTTATTGTGTGAGCCCCACAAATGTCTATTTTAAAAAGAGTATAGTCCCTGGCCGGGCGTGGTGGCTCATGCCTGTAATCCCAGCACTTTGGGAAGCCGAGGCTGGCCAATCACCTGAGGTCGGGAGTTCAAGACCAGCCTGAACGATATGGTGAAACCCCGTTTCTACTAAAAATACAAAATTAGCTGGGCATGGTGAAGCATGCCTGTATAATCCCAGCTACTCAGGAGGCTGAGGCAGGAGAATCATTTGAACCTGGGAGGCTGAGGTTGCAGTGAGCCAAGATTGCACCATTGCACCCCAGCCTGGGCAACAAAAGTGAAACTCCATCTCAAAAAAAATAAAATAAAATAAATAAAAGATAAAAATAAAGTCCCCAATAGTTTCTCACAAATATTCCTGATTTATACTGGGGGAAGCAATGCATAATTGGAACATTAATCATTATGTTTTTGAAAATTAAATATTTCCTGCAAAACAATTCCTCTGCAAAATGCTAAGCTGCCAATGAGCTTATCACAATAGATATTGAGTCATTTCACAAAGTACCTGTTCAAAAGTTATAGAAACCTGGCCTTCCATTTCAAATTCACTGCAAAGAGAGTACATGCAGTAGTCCTATTTACAATTTAATAGAGATAAGGAAAGGGCACACCTAGGACAAAGAGGGTCATCACCCTACATACAAGTTTACAGTAGTGCAACCACAATATATATTTACTATATTCAACACTTCACATAAAGGAAGAGGGAGGCCCTTCACAACACTAAAACAAAGGAATGTTAGTTTTATATAAGACCTACCAAAAAAAACAGGGAAACAAATAACACACATAGGCACTAGTCTCAAAGCTGCACAATGAAGAATCAAAGGGTGAAGATGGCCGAATAGGAACAGCTCCAGTCTCCAACTCCCAGCGTGAGCGACACAGAAGACCCGTGATTTCTGCATTTTCAACTGAGGTACTGGGTTCATCTCACTAGGGAGTGCCGGACAATCGGTGCTGGTCAGCTGCTGCAGCCTGACCAGCGAGAGTTGAAGCAGGGCGAGGCATCGCCTCACCTGGGAAGCGCAAGGGGGAAGGGAATCCCTTTTCCTAGCCAGGGGAACTGAGACACACAACACCTGGAAAATCGGGTAACTCCCACCCCAATACTGCGCTTTAAGGAAACGGGCACACCAGGAGATTATATCCCACACCTGGCCGGGAGGGTCCCACGCCCACGGAGCCTCCCTCATTGCTAGCACAG
Organism: Macaca nemestrina; assembly: GCF_043159975.1. Lineage (NCBI taxonomy): Eukaryota > Metazoa > Chordata > Mammalia > Primates > Cercopithecidae > Macaca > Macaca nemestrina. The sequence continues at coordinate 86,851,099 of NC_092125.1, read as the reverse complement.
CAGTCTGTGATCTACCGGCAAGGCAGCAGCGAGACTGGGGGAGGGGCGCCCGCAATTGCTGAGGCTTAAGTAGGTAAACAAAGCGACTGGGAAGCTCCAACTGGGTGGAGCTCACAGCAGCTCAAGGAAACCTGCCTGTCTCTGTAGACTCCACCTCTGGGGACAGGGCACAGTAAACAATAACAAACGCAGCAGAAACCCCTGCAGATGCAAACGACTCTGTCTGACAGCTTTGAAGAGAGCAGTGGATCTCCCAACACGGAGGTTGAGATCTGAGAAGGGACAGACGGCCTGCTCAAGTGGGTCCCTGACCCCTGAGTAGCCTCACTGGGAGACATCCCCCACTAGGGGCAGTCTGACACCCCACACCTCACAGGGTGGAGTACTCCCCTGAGAGGAAGCTTCCAAAGCAAGAATCAGACAGGTACACTCGCTGTTCAGAAATATTCTATCTTCTGCAGCCTCTGCTGCTGATACCCAGGCAAACAGGGTCTGGAGTGGACCTCAAGCAATCTCCAACAGACCTACAGCTGAGGGTCCTGACTGTTAGAAGGAAAACTATCAAACAGGAAGGACACCTACACCAAAACCCCATCAGTACGTCACCATCATCAAAGACCAGAGGCAGATAAAACCACAAAGATGGGGGAAAAGCAGGGCAGAAAAGCTGGAAATTCAAAAAATAAGAGCACATCTCCCCCAGCAAATGAGTGCAGCTCATCACCAGCAACGGATCAAAGCTGGACGGAGAATGACTTTGACGAGATGAGAGAAGAAGGCTTCAGTCCATCAAACTTCTCAGAGCTAAAGGAGGAATTACGTACCCAGCGCAAAGAAAATAAAAATCTTGAAAAAAAAGTGGAAGAATTGATGGCTAGAGTAATTAATGCAGAGAAGGTCATAAACGAAATGAAAGAGATGAAAACCATGACACGAGAAATACGTGACAAATGCACAAGCTTCAGTAACCGACTCGATCAACTGGAAGAAAGAGTATCAGCGATTGAGGATCAAATGAATGAAATGAAGCGAGAAGAGAAACCAAAAGAAAAAAGAAGAAAAAGAAATGAACAAAGCCTGCAAGAAGTATGGGATTATGTAAAAAGACCAAATCTACGTCTGATTGGGGTGCCTGAAAGTGAGGGGGAAAATGGAACCAAGTTGGAAAACACTCTTCAGGATATCATCCAGGAGAACTTCCCCAACCTAGGAGGGCAGGCCAACATTCAAATCCAGGAAATAGAGAGAATGCCACAAAGATACTCCTCGAGAAGAGCAACTCCAAGACACATAATTGCCAGATTCACCAAAGTTGAAATGAAGGAAAAAATCTTAAGGGCAGCCAGAGAGAAAGGTCGGGTTACCCACAAAGGGAAGCCCATCAGACTAACAGCAGATCTCTCGGCAGAAACTCTACAAGCCAGAAGAGAGTGGGGGCCAATATTCAACATTCTTAAAGAATATAATTTTAAACCCAGAATTTCATATCCAGCCAAACTAAGTATCATAAGCGAAGGAGAAATAAAATCCTTTACAGATAAGCAAATGCTTAGAGATTTTGTCACCACTAGGCCTGCCTTACAAGAGACCCTGAAGGAAGCACTAAACATGGAAAGGAACAACCGGTACCAGCCATTGCAAAAACATGCCAAAATGTAAAGACCATCGAGGCTAGGAAGAAACTGCATCAACTAACGAGCAAAATAACCAGTTAATATCATAATGGCAGGATCAAGTTCACACATAACAATATTAACCTTAAATGTAAATGGACTAAATGCTCCAATTAAAAGACACAGACTGGCAAACTGGATAAAGAGTCAAGACCCATCAGTCTGCTGTATTCAGGAGACCCATCTCACATGCAGAGACATACATAGGCTCAAAATAAAGGGATAGAGGAAGATTTACCAAGCAAATGGAGAACAAAAAAAAGCAGAGGTTGCAATACTAGTCTCTGATAAAACAGACTTTAAACCATCAAAGATCAAAAGAGACAAAGAAGGCCATTACATAATGGTAAAGGGATCAATTCAACAGGAAGAGCTAACTATCCTAAATATATATACACCCAATACAGGAGCACCCAGATTCATAAAGCAAGTCCTTAGAGACTTACAAGGAGACTTAGACTCCCATACAATAATAATGGGAGACTTCAACACTCCACTGTCAACATTAGACAGATCAACGAGACAGAAAGTTAACAAGGATATCCAGGAATTGAACTCATCTCTGCAGCAAGCAGACCTAACAGACATCTATAGAACTCTCCACCCCAAATCAACAGAATATACATTCTTCTCAGCACCACATCGCACTTATTCCAAAATTGACCACATAATTGGAAGTAAAGCACTCCTCAGCAAATGTACAAGAACAGAAATTATAACAAACTGTCTCTCAGACCACAGTGCAATCAAACTAGAACTCAGGACTAAGAAACTCAATCAAAACCGCCCAACTACATGGAAACTGAACAACCTGCTCCTGAATGACTACTGGGTACATAACAAAATGAAGGCAGAAATAAAGATGTTCTTTGAAACCAATGAGAACAAAGATACAACATACCAGAATCTCTGGGACACATTTAAAGCAGTGTGTAGAGGAAATTTATAGCACTAAATGCACACAAGAGAAAGCAGGAAAGATCTAAAATTGACACTCTAACATCGCAATTAAAAGAACTAGAGAAGCAAGAGCAAACACATCCGGAAGCTAGCAGAAGGCAAGAAATAACTAAGATCAGAGCAGAACTGAAGGAGATAGAAACACAAAAAACCCTCCAAAAAATCAATGAATCCAGGAGTTGGTTTTTTGAAAAGATCAACAAAATTGACAGACCGCTAGCAAGACTAATAAAGAAGAAAAGAGAGAAGAATCAAATTGATGCAATAAAAAATGATAAAGGGGATATCACCACCGACCCCACAGAAATACAAACTACCATCAGAGAATACTATAAACACCTCTACGCAAATAAACTGGAAAATCTAGAAGAAATGGATAATTTCCTGGACACTTACACTCTTCCAAGACTAAACCAGGAAGAAGTTGAATCCCTGAATAGACCAATAGCAGGCTCTGAAATTGAGGCAATAATTAATAGCCTACCAACCAAAAAAAGTCCAGGACCAGATGGATTCACAGCCGAATTCTACCAGAGGTACAAAGAGGAGCTGGTACCATTCCTTCTGAAACTATTCCAATCAATAGAAAAAGAGGGAATTCTCCCTAACTCATTTTATGAGGCCAACATCATCCTGATACCAAAGCCTGGCAGAGACACAACAAAAAAAGAGAATTTTAGACCAATATCCCTGATGAACATCGATGCAAAAATCCTCAATAAAATACTGGCAAACCGGATTCAGCAACACATCAAAAAGCTTATCCACCATGATCAAGTGGGCTTCATCCCTGGGATGCAAGGCTGGTTCAACATTCGCAAATCAATAAACATAATCCAGCATATAAACAGAACCAAAGACAAGAACCACATGATTACCTCAATAGATGCAGAAAAGGCTTTTGACAAAATTCAACAGCCCTTCAAGCTAAAAACGCTCAATAAATTCGGTGTTGACGGAACGTACCTCAAAATAATAAGAGCTATTTATGACAAACCCACAGCCAATATCATACTGAAAGGGTAAAAACTGGAAAAATTCCCTTTGAAAACTGGCACAAGACAGGGATGCCCTCTCTCACCACTCCTATTCAACATAGTGTTGGAAGTTCTGGCTAGGGCAATCAGGCAAGAGAAAGAAATCAAGGGTATTCAGTTAGGAAAAGAAGAAGTCAAATTGTCCCTCTTTGCAGATGACATGATTGTATATTTAGAAAACCCCATTGCCTCAGCCCAAAATCTCCTTAAGCTGATAAGCAACTTCAGCAAAGTCTCAGGATACAAAATTAATGTGCAAAAATCACAAGCATTCTTATACACCAGTAACAGACAAACAGAGAGCCAAATCATGAACGAACTTCCATTCACAATTGCTTCAAAGAGAATAAAATACCTAGGAATCCAACTTACAAGGGATGTAAAGGACCTCTTCAAGGAGAACTACAAACCACTGCTCAGTGAAATCAAAGAGGACACAAACAAATGGAAGAACATACCATGCTCATGGATAGGAAGAATCAATATTGTGAAAATGGCCAAACTGCCCAAGGTTATTTATAGATTCAATGCCATCCCCATCAAGCTACCAATGAGTTTCTTCACAGAATTGGAAAAAACGGCTTTAAAGTTCATATGGAACCAAAAAAGAGCCCGCATTGCCAAGACAATCCTAAGCAAAAAGAACAAAGCTGGAGGCATCACGCTACCTGACTTCAAATTATACTACAAGGCTACAGTAACCAAAACAGCATGGTACTGGTACCAAAACAGAGATATAGACCAATGGAACAGAACAGAGTCCTCAGAAATAATACCACACATCTACAGCCATCTGATCTTTGACAAACCTGAGAGAAACAAGAAATGGGGACAGGATTCCCTATTTAATAAATGGTGCTGGGAAAATTGGCTAGCCATAAGTAGAAAGCTGAAACTGGATCCTTTCCTTACTCCTTATATGAAAATTAATTCAAGATGGATTAGAGACTTAAATGTTAGACCTAATACCATAAAAATCCTAGAGGAAAACCTAGGTAGTACCATTCAGGACATAGGCATGGGCAAAGACTTCATGTCTAAAACGCCAAAAGCAACGGCAGCAAAAGTCAAAATTGACAAATGGGATCTAATTAAACTAAAGAGCTTCTGCACAGCAAAAGAAACTACCATCAGAGTGAACAGGCAACCTACAGAATGGGAGAAAATTTTTGCAATCTACTCATCTGACAAAGGGCTAATATCCAGAACCTACAAAGAACTCAAACAAATTTACAAGAAAAAAACAAACAACCCCATCAAAAAGTGGGCAAAGGATATGAACAGACATTTCTCAAAAGAAGACATTCATACAGCCAACAGACACATGAAAAAATGCTCATCATCACTGGCCATCAGAGAAATGCAAATCAAAACCACAATGAGATACCATCTCACACCAGTTAGAATGGTGATCATTAAAAAGTCAGGAAACAACAGGTGCTGGAGAGGATGTGGAGAAATAGGAACACTTTTACACTGTTGGTGGGATTGTAAACTAGTTCAACCATTATGGAAAACAGTATGGCAATTCCTCAAGGATCTAGAACTAGATGTACCATATGACCCAGCCATCCCATTACTGGGTATATACCCAAAGGATTATAAATTATGCTGCTATAAAGACACATGCACACGTATGTTTATTGCGGCACTATTCACAATAGCAAAGACTTGGAATCAACCCAAATGTCCATCAGTGACAGACTGGGTTAAGAAAATGTGGCACATATACACCATGGAATACTATGCAGCCATAAAAAAGGATGAGTTTGTGTCCTTTGTAGGGACATGGATGCAGCTGGAAACCATCATTCTTAGCAAACTATCACAAGAACAGAAAACCAAACACCGCATGTTCTCACTCATAGGTGGGAACTGAACAATGAGATCACTTGGACTCGGGAAGGGGAACATCACACACTGGGGCCTATCATGGGGAGGGGGGAGGGGGGAGGGATTGCATTGGGAGTTATACCTGATGTAAATGACGAGTTGATGGGTGCTGACGAGTTGATGGGTGCAGCACAGCAACATGGCACAAGTATACATATGTAACAAACCTGCACGTTATGCACATGTACCCTAGAACTTAAAGTATAATAATAATAATAAATAAAATAAAAATAAAATGATAAAGACACTTGGGTGATCCCAGGCATTATAATGGGAGAGATTCCTGACTGACCTTAGGCATTCTAATAATAGAAACACTTGGCCAACCCCACGCATTCTAATGATAGAGACACCTGGGCAACCCCAGGCATTCCAATGGGAGAAACTCTTGCCAAACCCAGGCATTCTAATGATAGAGACACCTGGGCATCCCCAGGCATTCTAATGGGAGAGATTCCTGGTCCCATATATTCTAATGAAAGGAACAAATGGGCAACCCCAGGCGTTCTAATGAGAAAGACTCCTGGCCAACCCCAGGCATTCTCATGATATAGACACCTGGGCACCCCCAGCCACTCTAATGGGAGAGACTCCTGGCCAACCCCAGGCATTCTAATGATAAAGACACCTGGCAATCTCAGATATTCTAAGGATAGAGACACCTAGCCCACCCCAGGCATTCTAATGGGAGAGATGCCTGGCCAACCCCAGGCATTGTAATGACAGTGGCTTTTGGCCGACATCAGGCATTCTAATGGTAAAGACATAGAATGCCTGTCTGACCTCAGGCATTCTAAGTATAGAACTACCTGACTGGCTTCTGGCATTGTGATGGGAGAGACTCCTGGTCAACACCAGTCATTCTAATGATAGAGACTCATGGGTGACCTTATGCATTCTAAGGATAGAGACAGGTGGCCAATCCTAGGCATTCTACTGACAGAGACTCCTGGGTACCCCCAGGCATTCTAATGATAGAGACAACTGGGTGACCTCAGGCATTCTAAAAATAAAGACACCTGGCTGACCCTAGGCATTCTAGCAGGAGAGACTTCTGGCCAACCCCAGGCATTCTAATCAGAGAGACACCTTGGTGACCTCAGGTATTGTAATGATAAAGATACCTGAAAGAGCCCAGGCATTCTAATGGGAGTGACTCCAGGCCAAAACTAGGCATTATAATAAGAGACATTGGGATGACCCAAGGCATTCTAATGATAGAGACAGTGGGGTGACTTTAGTCATTCTAATGGGAGAGACTCATGGAAGACTCCAGCCATTTTAATGATAGAGACACCTGGGCAACCACAGGAATTCTAATGGGACAGAGTTGTGACCAACCCCAGACACTGTAATGATAGAATTACAATTACATTAGAATGCCTGGGGTCACCCCAGGCATTATAATGAGAGGGACTCTTGGCCAGCCCCAGGTATTCTAATGATAAGAGACACCTGGGTGACCCCAGGCATTCTAATAAAAAAGACTTTTGGCTAACCACAGGCATTCTAATGATAAAAACACTTGCGTGACCCCTGGCATTATAATAATACAAACACCTGAGTGACCTCAGGCACTCTAATTGGAGAGACTCCAGGCCCACCCCAGGCATTGTAATGATAGAGACAATTAGGCGACCTCAAGCATTCTCACCAGAGAGACTCCTGGCCAGCCCCCAGACGTTCTGATAGTCACAACTTCTCGAACCCAGGTATTCTAGTGGGAGAGATTCCTGGCCCACCCCAGGCACTGTAATGATAGAGACACCTGTTTGACTCCAGGCATTCTAATGGGAGAGACTTCTGTACAACCCCAGGCATTCTAATGATAAAGACACCTGGGCAACCCCAGCTATTCTAATGAGAGAGACTCATGGCTGACTCCAGGCATTGTAATGATAGAGACACCTGGGCGACCACCAGCATTCTAACGGGAGAGACTCCTGGCCAACCTCAGGCATTTTAATGATAGGGACATCTGGGATACTTCGGACCTTCTAAAGATAGAGACACGTATTCGACCCCAGGCATTCTTAAAGGAGAGATACCTGACTGAACCCAGGCATTCTTATGATAAAGACATCTGGCAACCTCAGGCATTCTGAGGATAGAGACACGTAGCCAACTCCAGGCATTCTAACAGGGGAGATGCCTGGCTGATCCCAGGCATTGTAATGATAGTGGCTTTTGACCAACGCCAGGCATTCTAATGGTAAAGACACCTGCACAACCACAGGCATTCTAAGGATAGAACCACCTGACTGACTTCTGGCATTGTAACAGGAGAAACTCCTGGCCAACAACAGTCATTCGTTCTAATGATAGAGACACAGGGGTAACCTCACACATTCTAAAAATACAGACACCTGGCCAACCCTAGGCATTGTAACTGAAGAGACTCCTGGGCGACCCCAGGCATTCTCATGATAGAGACTCCTGGGCGACCGCAGGCATTCTCATGATAGAGACTCCTGGACACCAGGCATTCTAATGATAGAGACACCTGGGTGACCTCAGGCATTCTAAAAATAAAGACATCTGGCTGACTGACCCTAGGCATTCTAACAGGAAAGACTCCTGGCTGACCCCAGGCCTTCTAATACTAGAGTCTCGTGGCCAACCCCAGACATTTTAATCAGAGACACCTTGGCGACATCAGGCATTGGAAGGATAGAGACACCTGGCCAGCCCCAGACATTCTAACAGGGGAGACTCCTGGCCGACTCCAGACGTTCTAACGATAAAGACACCTGGGAGACCTCAGGCATTCTAAGGACAGAAACACTGGCTGAATTCAGGCATTCTAAAAGGAGAGACTCTTGGCTGACCCCAGGCATTCTAATGATAGAGACTCCTGGCCAACCCCAGGCATTCTAATAGTAGAAACACGTGGGAGACCTCAGCCATTCTAAAGATGTAGACACCTGGACAACCTCAGGCATTCCAACCAGAGAGACTCCTGGACAGTCCCATACATTCTAATGATAGAGACACCTCAGCAACCTCAGTCCTTCTAAAAATAGAGACTCCTGGCAGACCCCAGGCATTCTACTGATAGAGACTCCAGGCCAACCACAGGCATTCTAGTTATAGAGACACCTGGGCAACCTTAGGCATTCTAAGGATAGAAACACCTAGCCGACCCCAGGCATTCTAATGGGAGAGACTCCTGGCCCACCCCAGTCATTCTAATGACACCTTAGAGACCTCAGGCATTCTAAGGATAGAAAAACCTGGTTGACCCCAGGCATCCTAACCAGAGAGACTCCTGTTTGACCAAAGGCATTCTACTGTAAAGACACCTGGTGACCTCAAGCTTTCTACGGATAGAGACATCTAGCCCACCCCAGGCATTCTACTGGGAAAGATGCCTGGCTGATCCCATGCATTCTAATGATAGAAGCTCCTGGCCAACGCCAGGCATTCTAACGATAGAGACACCCGGATGACCTCAGGTATTCTAAGGATAGAGCCACCTGGATGACCCCAGGCATTCCAAGGGATAGACTCCTAGCCAACCACAGGCATTCTAATGATAGATACTCCTGATTGCCCCAGGCATTCTAATTATATAGACACTTGGCTGACCTCAGGCATTCTAAGGATAGAGACAACTGGTTGACCCCAAGCATTCTAACAGAAGACAATCCTGCCCAACCCCAAGCATTCTAATGAGAGAGACTCCTCCTGGTCGACCATAGGAATTTTAATAATAGAGATGCCTGGGTGACTTTAGACACTCTAATGGGACAGATTCCTTGCAGACCCTAGACATTCTAATGAAAGGGACACCTTGGGGACCTCAGGCATTTCAACAGGAGAGACTCCATGTTGATGGCAGATATTATAATGATAGAGATATCTAAGTGACCCCAGGCATTCTAATGATAGACACACCTGGGAGACTCCAGGCATTCTAATGGGAGAGACTCCTGGCTGACCATAGGCATTCTAATGATAGAGACACCTGGGCTATCTCCGGCATTCTAATGGGAGAGACTCCTGGTTGACTCCAGGCATTCTAATGATAGAGACAACTGAGCGACCCCAATCCTTCTAATGGAAGAAACTCCTGCCCCACCTCATGCATTCTAATAATGGAGACACCTGGGCGACCCCAGGCATTCTAACGATAGAGACACCTGGGCAACCCCAGGCATTCTAACGGGAGAGTCTTCTGGCCAACCCCAGGTATTCTAATTTTAAAAAGACACCCAGGCGATTCCAGGCATTCTAATGATAGAGACAACTTGGCGACCCTAAGCATTCTAATGCAAGAGACCCCTGGCCTACCACAGGCATTCTAATGATAGAGACAACTGGGCAACACCTGGCATTCTAATGCTAGAAGATCCTGGGAGACCCAAGGCGTTTTAAAGGGAGAAACTTTTGGCTGACCACAGGCATTTTAATGATAGAGACACCTGGACGCTCTTAGGTATCCTAATGAGAAAATCTTTTGCCTGAATGCAGGCATTCTCATTATAGAGACACTTGGGAGACCGCAAGCATTCTAATTATAGAGACACCTGGGCAACCCCAGGCATTCTAATGGGAGAGACTCCTGGCTGACCCCAGATATTGTAATGATAGAAACACCTGGACGACCTCAGGTATTATAATGAGAGAAACTCCTGGCCGACTCAGGTTTTCTAATGATAAAGACACCTGGGCAACCCCAGTAGTTCTAATGATAGAGACATTTTGGTGACTGCAGGCACTCTAATGGGAGAGATTGCTGGCCGAACCCAGGCATTCTAATAATAGATACACCTGGGCGACCCCAGGCATTCTAATAAAAGACTACTGTCCAACCAAAGGCATTGTAATGATAGGGACACCTGGCCTACCCCAGTCATTTTAAGGGGGAGACGGAGAGACTTCTGGCCAACCCTAGGCATTCTAATGATAGATATTCCTAGTTGTTCCCAGGCATTCTAATGATGTATATTTTTGGTTGACCCCAGGCATTTTAATGATATAGACACCTGGCTGACCTCAAGCATTGTAAGGATAGAGACACCTGGCCAACCCCAAGCATTCTAAATGAAGAGACTCCTAGCTGACCCCAGGCATTCACTTGATAGAAACACCTGGGTGACCCCAGACATTCTAATAGGAGAGACTCCTGTCTGACTCCAGACACTTTAATGAATGAGACACCTGGCCAACCCCAGGCATTCTAACAATAGAGACACCTGTGAGACCCCAGGCATTCTAATAGGAGAGACTCCTGACCAACCTCAGGCATTTTAATGATAAAGACTCCTGGACCGCCCCAGGCACTTTAGTGGGAGACACTCTTGGCCAACCCTAGGCATTCTGATAGTTACACCTCAGCGAACCCAGGCATTTAAATGGTAGAGATTCCTGGCTGACTCCAGGCATTCTAATGATAGAGACACCTGGGCTACCCCTGGTATTCTAATGGGAGAGACTCCCGGCCAATTTCAGGTAATCTAATGATAGAGACATCTGAGTGATTCCAGGCCTTCTAATGATAGAGACACCTGTGCGACCACGGAGATTCTAAAAAGAGAGACTCCTGGCTGACCCAGGCATTGTAATTATAGCTACACCTGGGTGACCCCAGACATTCTAATGGAAAAAGATCTTGGCCAACCCCAGGCATTCTAGTAATAGAGACACCTGTGCGACCCTGGCATTCTAATGGGAGAGACTCCTGACCAATGGCACGCATTCTAATAATAGAGACATCTAATAGCGACCCCAGGCATTCTAATGATAGACACACCTGGGTGACCTCCGGCATTCTAATGGGAGACACTGCTGGCTGACCCAGGGATTCTAATGATAGAGAAACCTGAGTGATCACAGGCATTTTAATGGGAGAGACTCCTGGATGGCTTTAGACATTCTAATAATAGAGACACCCGGGAGACCCCAGGCTTTCTAATAAAAGAGACTTTTGGCCAACCCCACACATTCTAATGATAGAGACACCTAGGCGACCCTGGGCATTCTAATGGGAGAGACTCTGGTCAATGGAAGGCATTCTAATGATAGAAACACCTGAGTAACCCCAGGCGTGCTCATGATAAACACACCTGGGTGACCCCCAGCATTCTAATGGGAGACATTCCTGGCCTACCAAGGGCATTCTAATGATAGACACTTGGGTGATCCCAGGCATTCTAATGAGAGAGACTCCTGGCCAACTTTAGGCATTCTAGTAATAGAGACACGTGAGCAAACCCAGGCATTCTAATGAAAGAGACTTTTGCCTGATCCCATGTGTTCTAATAATGATAGAGACACCTGCATGACCCCAGGTATTCTAATGGGAGAGACTCCTGCCGACCTGGGCATTCTAATGATAGGGACAACTGGGCAACTCCAGGCATTCTATTGGGAGAGACTCCAGGCCAACCCCAGGCATTCTAATTAAAGGGACAACTTGGCGACCCCAGGCATTCTAATGATAGAAATGCCTGATGGATTTCAGGCATTCTAATGGAAGAGACTCCTTGCTGACCCCAGGCATTGTAATGACAGATGGGGTGATCAGACCCAATACCAGGTCGTGGGTGCAACGAAGTCCAGCGGAGTCAAAGGAATGAGAAAAGACAGTTTGAGAGAGAAAGTAGTCTAGGGGGCCAATGCTACTATGGAGGCTGCAAAGTCCCCAAGCTCTGGAAGCCCAGACTATTTATTGGTGATCAAGCAAAGAAATGGGTGGTGAGAATGTGGGGATCAAAAGGGCAAACGCATGACCTACAGCTGTGATGGTTTAGCATTTCCTTTGAAGCATGTGGAACATATTTTGCTACTTGAGATGATGGGGAGCATGTTCTTCTAGTTTAAGCTAGATGCAAGGAGCCAGCAAGTCTAGACTGATTCCAGAGGCCACGAGGGGTTTTATGTTCTGAGCCCTGGACATTACATCAGACATGCAAGCCCTGCCTCAGTTTTTTTCCCAACACTCAGCTCTTTCCCAACAGAAAGAGACATGTGGGAGATCCCATGCATTCTAATGGGAGAGACTCCAGGCCAACCCCAGGCATTCTAATAATAGAGACTTTCAGGTTACCACAGGCATTCTAATGATAGAGACACTGGAATGATTTCAGTCATTATAATGGGAGAGACTTGTGGACGATCCCAAGTATTGTAATGACAAAGACACCTGGGCGACTACAGAAATACTAATGGGAGAGACTCCTGGCTGACCCCAGGCGTTGTAATGACAGAGACACCTGGGTGATCCCAGGTATTTTTAATGAACGAGACTCTTGGCTGACCCTTGGTATTCTTATGATAGAGACACCTGGGCGACCTCAGGCTTTCTAATGGAAGAGACTCCTGGCGACCACAAGCATTCTAATGATAAAAACACCTGAGCGACCCCAGGCATTATAATAATAGGAACACCTGGGCCACCCCAGGCACTCTAATTGGAGAGACTCATGGCCAACCCCAGGCATTGTAATGATAGAGACAGCTGGGCGACCTTAAGGATTCTAATAAGAGAGACTCCTGGCCGACCCCAGACATTCTAATGAGAGTAACAACTTCTCAACCCCAGGCATTCTAATGGACAGATTCCTGGCAGATCCCAGGTATTGTAATGATAGAGACCCCTCTTCAACCCTAGGCATTCTAATGGGAGAGACTCTTGGCTGACCCCAGGCATTCTAATGGTAGAGACACCTGGGCAACCCCAGCCATGCTAATGGGAGATACTCACGGCTGATTCCAAGCATTGTAATGATAGAGACACCTGGGCAACCACTGGTTTTCTATGGGAGAGACTCCTGGCCAACCCCAGGCATTCTAATGATAAAGACACCTGGCGATCTCATGCATCCTAGGAATACAGACACCTAGCCCACCCCCAGGCATTCTAATGGGAGAAACGCATGGCCGATCCCAGGCATTCTAATGATAGAGGCTTTTTGCCAACTTCAGGCATTCTAATGGTAAAGACAACTGTGCGCCCTCAGGCATTCTAAGCATAGAGCCACCTGGCTGACTTCTGGCATTGTAATGGGAGAGACTCCTGGCCAACACCAGTCATTCTAATGATAGAGACACACGGGTGACCTGAGACATTCTAAGGATAGAGAAACCTGGCTGACCACAGGCACTGTAACCAGAGAGACTTTTGGCCAACCAGAGACATTCTAATGATAGAGACTCTTGGGCAACCCTAGGCATTCTAATGATAGAGACACCTGGGTGACCTTGGTGACCTCAGGCGTTGGAAGGATAGAGACACCTGGCTGACCCCAGACATTCTGATGGGTGAGACTGCTGGCTGACCCCAGGCATTCTGGGAGACCTCAGGCATTCTAAGGATAGAGACACCTGGCCGAATTCAGGCATTCTAAAGGGAGAGACTCCTAGCTGACCCCAGGCATTCTAATGATAGAGACTCATAGCTGAGCCCAGGTATTCTAATAATAGAGACACCTTGGCCACCTCAGTCATTCGAAGGATGGAGACACCTCGGCAACCTCAGGCATTCTAAAAATAGAGGCATCTGGCCAACGTCAGGCATTCTAACAGGAGAGACTCCTGGCTGACCCCAATAATTCTAATGATAGAGACTCCTGGCCAACCACAGACATTCTAATTATAGACACACCTGGGCAAACTCAGGCATTCTAAGGATAGAGACATCTGGCCAACAACAGGCATTCTAATGGGAGAGACTCCTGGCCCTCCTCAGTCATTCTAATAATAAGACACCTTGGTGACCTCAGGCATTCTAAGGATAGAGAAACCTGGGTGACCCCAGGCATTCTAACCAGAGAGACTCCTATTTGACCAAACAGATGTCTGGCCATCCCCAGGCATTCTAATGGGAGAGATGCCTGGCCAGCCCCACAGATTCTAATGAGAGAAGCTTCTGGCCGATGCCAGGCATTCTAATGATAGAGACTCCTGGCCAACCCCAGGCATTCTAATGATAGATCCTTCTGGCCATCCCCAGGCATTCTAATGATAAATACTTTTGGCTGACCCCAGGCATTCTAATGATATAGACAACTGGCTGATATCAGGCATTCTAAGAATAGAGACACCTGGCTGACCTCAAGCATTCTAACTGAAGAGACTCCTGGGTGACCCCAGGCATTCTAATGATAGACACCTGGGTGAACTCAGGCGTTCTAATGAGAGAGACTCCTGGTTGACTACAGGAATTTTAATAATAGAGATGCCTGGGTGACCCTAGGCATTCTAATGGGAGAGACTCCTTGCCGACCCCAGGCATTCTAATGATAGGGACACCTTAGCGACCACAGGCGTTTTGATGGGAGAAACTCCTTGCCAACTGCAGGCATTCTAATGATAGAGACACGTAAGCGACCCCAGGCATTCTCATGATAGACACACCTAGGCAACTCCAGGCATTCTAATGGGAGACACTCCTGGCTGACCCCAAGCATTCTAATGATAGAGACACCTGGTGACCCCAGATATTCTAATGAAAAAGACACCTGGGCAATTCCAGGCATTCTAATGATAGAGACACCTGGGCGACTCCACGCATTCTAATTGGAGAGACTCCTAGCCAACCCCAGGCATTATGATGATGGAGACACCTGGGAGACCCTAGGCATTCTAATAAGAAAAACTCCTGGCTGATTCCAGGCATTCTAATAATAGAGACATCAGGCAATCCCAGGCATTCAAATTGGAGAGAGACTCCTGGCCGACTCCAGGCATTCCGATGATGGAGACACCTTAGCGACCCTAAACATTCTAATGGGAGAGAACCCTGGCTGACTACAGGCATTCTAATGATACAGACAACTGGGCAACACTTGGCATTCTAATGATAGAGGCTCCTGGATGACCCCAGGCATTTTAAAGGGAGAAACTATTGGCCAACCCCAGGCATTTTAATGATAGAGACACCTGGGCAACCCCAGGCATTATAATGGGAAAATCTTTTGCCTGAAAGCAGGCATTCTGATAGAGGCAAATGGGTGACCCCAGGCATTCTAATTATAAAGACACCTGGGCAACCCCAAGCATTCTAATGGGAGAGACTCCTGCCTGACCCCAGGCATTGTAATGATAGAAACACCTGGACAACCCCAGGTATTCTAATGAGAGAGACTCCTGGCCAATCCGGGCTTTCTAATGATAGAGGCATCTGGGCAAACCCAGTATTTCTAATGATAGAGACATTTTGGCAACCGCAGGCTCTCTAATGGGAGAGATTCCTGGCCACCCACAGGCATTCTAATGATAGAGACACCTAGGCAACACCAGGCATTTTAATAAAAGAGACTCCTGTCCAACCCCAGGCATTGTAATGATAGAGACCCCTGGGGGACCCCAGGCAATTTAACGGAGACACTCCTGATTGACACCAGGCATTCTAATGATAGAGACACCTGGCTGACCTCAGCATTCTAATAGGAGAGACACCTGGCCAAATCCAAGCATTCTAATTATAGAGACACCTCTGCGACCACAGGCATTCTAGCAGGGGAGACCCCTGGCCGACCCCAGGCATTCTAATTATAGAGACACTTGGAAGACCCCAGGCATTCTAAAGGGAGACTCCAGGCATTCTAATGGTAGTGACACCTTGTCTACCCCAGGCATTTTAATGGTAGTGACACCTGGATGACCTTAGGCATTCTAATGGGAGATACATTTGGCCAACCCCAGGCATTCTAATGAGTGAGACACCTGGGCAACTTCAGGCATTCTAATGATAGAGACACCTGGGTGGCCTCAGGCATTCTAATGGGAGAGACTCCTGGCCGACTTCAGGCATTCTAATGATGGAGACAGAATGCAACCTCAGGCATTCTAATGGAAAAGACCCTTGGCCGATCTTAGGCATTCTAACAATAGAGTCCCTTGGGTGACCCCAGGCATATTAATGATAGAGACACCTGGGTGACCCCAGGCATTCTAAAAAGAGAGACTCCTGGCTGACCCCAGGCATTCACATGATAGAGACACCTGGGCGACCCCAGGTATTCTAATGGGAGAGACCTTTGTCTGACTCCAGGCATTCTAATGAATGAGACACCTGGCTGACCCCAGGCATTCTAACGATGGAGACACCTGGGAGACCCCAGGCATTCTAATGGGAGAGAATCTCTTCTGACCTATGGCATGGCAATAATACGATAATAGTGACACCTGGGCAACCCCACGCATTTTTTTTTTTTTTTTTTTTTTTTTTTGAGATGGAGTCTCGCTCTGTCCCTCAGGCTGGAGTGCAGTGGTGCATCTCCGCTCACTGCAAGCTCCGCCTTCCAGGTTCACACCATTCTCCTGCCTCAGTCTCCCATGTAGCTGGGACTACAGGCATCCACCACCACGCCCAGCTAATTTTTTGTTGTTGTTGTTGTTTTGTTTTGTTTTGTTTTGTTTTATTTGAGATGGAGTCTCACTCTGTTGCCCAGGCTGGAGCGCAGTGGCATGATCTCGGCTCACTGCAAGCTCCACCTCCTGGGTTCACACTATTCTCCTGCCTCAGCCTCCCGAGTAGCTGGGACTACAGGCACCCACCACCACGCCTGGCTAATTTTTTTTTATATTTTTAGTAGAGACAGGGTTTCACCATGTTATCCAGGAGGGCCTCAATCTCCTGACCTCATGATCGGCCCGCCTCGGCCTCCCAAAGTGCTGGGATTACAGGCGTGAGCCACCACGCCCAGCCAATTTTTTGTATTTTTTTTAGCAGAGACAGGGTTTCACCGTGTTAGCCAGGATGGTCTCAATCTCCCGACCTTGTGATCTGCCCACCTCACCTCCCAAAGTGCTCGGATTAGAGGCATGAGCCACCACACCCAGCCGACCCCAGGCATTCTAATAGGAGATACTCCTGGCCAACCCCAGGCATTCTAATGATATATGCTTTTGGCCGACCCCAGGCATTCTAACGATATGGACACCTGGCTTACCTCTGGCATTCTAAGGATAGAGACACTTGGCTGACCCCAAGCTTTCTAACTGAAGAGATTCCTGGTCAACTTCAGACATTCTAATTATAGGGACATCTGGCAACCTCGGGCGTTCTAAGGATGGAGACACCTGGCCTACCCCAGGCATTCTAATGATAGAAACACCTCGGCAACATCAGACATTCTAAAGATAGAGACAACTGGCATTCTAACGGGAGACACTCCTGGCCAAATTCAGACATTCTAATGATATAGACCCCTGGCCGACACCAGGCATTCTAATGATTGAGATTCCTGGCCTATCCTATGCATTCTAATGGCAGACACACCTGGGTGACCTCAGGCATTTTAAGGATACAGACACCTGGCCAACCCCAGGCATTTAAATGAGAGAAACTCCCAGCCGACCTTAGCCATTCTCACAGTAATGACGTCTGGGCAACCTCAGGCATTCTAAAGGTATAAACACCTGGCCAACTCTGGACATTCTAATAATGGAGACTTCAGTCCAACCTCAGGCATTCTACTGATAGAGAGGCCTCGTGACCTCAGGCATTCTAAGAATAGAGATACCTGGTTGACCTCAGGCATTCTATGGATAGAGATACCTGGCCAACCCCAGTGACTCCACAGTGACTCCTTGACCCCTGCAATGCCACCACCCAAGGACAGAGGTGGCGCATGTGGAAGCAGTGTGAGGGACCCTAATGAGCCCCTAATTTCACCTACCCTGGCCCCAGATTAGCCCAAGCCCAAACACAGATGTAGCCAAGGTTCAGTGGGATGGGCATGACACAACCCCATGTCTCACCTCCTAGGGAACCAATGGCTACTGGTGGGCACAGACTCCTCAAGCTCTGACGTAGCAGGTGCCACCCAGCACCCCAGCTTAGGCCCAGCAAGGCAACAGAAGCAAAAGCACAACTAAACCCAAAAAAATTGAACATGGGAAACAGACACAAGAAGTGACACCCACAAGTCAAAGGTCACCTGAAATACCAGCACTTTACCACTGCACAAAACCTCCCCAGGCACAGACGACACCACAGCACTGGCAAGAGACAGACACAGGAAGGGCAGAGGAGTAAGTCAGTTTTGGTACAGTTGCAAAAGATATCCAAGAGGACGGCCTTCTGGTTGGCTCACAGCTGTACCTTTTTTTTTTTTTTTTTTTTTGGTGGGGGATCTTTTTTTAAACTAAGTTTTATAAATAATGTCTGATAACTCTGTGTATATACAAACTAAACTCCAACAGCCGCAAAGAGTTTTCCATAAGTTTACAAGAAAGGGACTTATTTTTGTTTTTCTTTCTTTCTTTTTTTTTTTTTAAACTAGCAAAGTTTCTATTATACTTTCTTCCCTTTTGCATTTATATGGTTAAATGGTCTTCTTGCTTTTTCTTTTCCTAAAAAACAGTTGTATAAATAGTCTGCAACTCTTTTTCTTTAACCTTTAAACATATAATTAATATAATAACTTCGTACAAAGAATGTCTCTCTTTTAAATAAAGGGCTATGTAACCACACGAATAGGTCATGTAAACAGTGACACGGGATCCATTGCAGGGCACACTGGACTCACCCTGACATAAGCGCACAACCTGCGATTTAGTCTTGTTTGGTACAATGGGACAGGCTTGAACGCACAGCCCCTGGTCCCGGCTGCACGCCCCCAGCACCTCTGTGCCCAGGCTGGTGGCCCATCCATCAGGGCCCTCAAAGCTACCCTACTCTCAAAGTAGAGCTGAGCTGCCCTCCTGGGGCTAAAGAAAGTGAATCTCTCCCCCTTCTCTAGTGCTTGCTATTCTTGTTTTCTGAAGGCTGTAGTTGTCATTCATTTAGTTACTTTTCCAGAGTGTTTTTGCAGAGACGTATTACTTGTATATACTTGCCGAAGTGTCTGTATCTGTAGCTTGTGTTTATCAAGTGTTTTGACAGCAATTTGCTTGAATGCCAGGAGCTAAGAAAGAAAGAAAAAAAGAAGAAACAAAATCTCACCTCTTCCTCTTTCTGTGACAGGCTCTGTGATGGGGCATTCCTTTAACACGTGTCCAGGCTGTCAACAACTGCTCCAGCATTTGCTTTCTGCTGAACTGAGCCTGGAGATCATCCAGTGCTGAAAATAAGGCTTTTCTTAGGTCTTTAGGTCTTATCTGACAATGTCCCCTGGCTCCAGGCATGCATGGGGCTTTCTCAGTTCCCCATTATACCTGGGTGCTTTTGAATACCCTAATTTCTGAAAGAAATGTTCACTCCTGCTTCTCCCCCTGAGCTGTATATATGGTCTATTGTATGTGTCAATACATACAATATTGTAATGTATTCTTCCAGGTGACAGCAGACTTTTTATTAATTTAACTTTTTTTTTTTTTTTTTTTTTTTTTTTTTTTTTTTTTTTTGAGATGGAGTCTTGCTCTGTCCTCTAGGCTGGAGTGCAGCTGCAAGATCTCGGCTCACTACAACCTCTGCCTCCTGGGTTTATGCAATTCTCATGCCTCAGCCTCCTAAGTAGCTGGGACTACACCTGTGCACCACCATGCCTGGCTAATTTTTGTATTATTAGTAGAGACAGGGTTTTGCCATGTTGGTCAGGCTGGTCTTGAGCTCCTGACCTCAAGTAATCCACCCACCTTGGCCTCCCAAAGTACTGAGATTACAGGCCTGAGCCACCATACCCAGCCTTACTTAACATTTCCAAGCAATTCCTGCCAGTTTTCCACATTGACTGGGTTCTGACTTGGACAAAACAGATAAGAGCCTTGTTTCAGACCTTCGCGTAGCCCCCAGACAGATTGGAACATAGAAACATGATAATTTGCAAATAACATCTCTGCTCCCTCAGGAACCTGTGACCAGTGTCCCACACTGGAAACTCAGGTTGTTGTCTAAAAGACTGGCACCAAGCCAAGGAGAGGTTGGGGCAAGGACAAGTAAACAATCCAACAGGCTTTCCTTCCATTTTTCACTATTGTTTATTCTTCTTTACCTGGTTCCTGTAAACCTTTGACAGTTTTCAAGAATTTTGACAAAGTTACTCCTGGCCATTCTGCTTGTTTTTCCATGTTTCTGTGCAAGGAAAGGTGTTTGGAGAAGCTCATTCTGCCATTATACTCACCTCACTCTTCCTGGACTCTGTTGTCTTTCATTGATATAAAGGACTTTTCTTGTGTCATTACTATACAATCTAGATTACTGTTGCTTTGAGGCAAGTTTTAAAACTGTGAAGTGTGAGTTTTCCTATTTTGCTCTTTTTCAAGAGCGTTGTGGTATTCTGAGGCCCTTTTGTTCCCATATGAGTTTTAGCACTGACTTTTTAAATTCTGCAAGGTACTCAACTGACAGGAATTGTATGAAATCTGTGGATTATTTTGGGTAGTGTTGCCATCTTAATATTAAGCCTACTTATCTATGCTCATGAAATCTAACATTTAAATCTTCGATGCCTTTCAACAAGGTTTGTGGGTTTCAGACTATAAGTTTTGTACTTTTGTTAAATTTATTACACCTCTTCCTCTTGGTTGCTGCCAAGTTCTGAAAAGTATGAACAATGCTGCTGTACACATCCCTGTACAGGTTTTTGTATGGATCTACATTTTCATTTAGGTAAACTCACCTTTGAGTATTGGCTTGTCATCCAGGAGACACCTGTCTGCCACATGGGATGCACTTGAGAACATTATGAAAACCAAGTGGTTGTGGACCTATGATGAGGTTTGTTAAAACCTGTGTGTGTGTGTGCACCCTCACGCATGCACATGTTTGTGTGTGTTTTAGCCCAAGTGATTCATCAAGTATTAATCTCCTCCTATGTAACAGACCTTCTAGTAGGGGCTACCATGAATAAAACAGAACAAATAACCCTGTCCACTTGAAGGTGACATTGTAGGAAACAGGGAACAAGAGATGCAAGTAAAACACACAGTGGACAGATGGTGGTTGTTGCTAAGGAAGGTAAGAAGGGCGGTGGTGACGGTGGCAGCCTGGGCTGTGTGTTTCTGAACATCTGTTGGTGTCTTTGTGCCATCTCTGAGGATTACTGAGCTCATGAGTCTGTCTGGTTGTTAGTGTTAAGATGTTAATACTACCCCCAAATGATATACAAATTCAATGCAATTCCTACCAAAATCCCAAAGACTTTAAACAAACAGAAACTACCATTCTAAAATTCACATGGAATAACAAGAAACTCTGATTAGCCAAAACCATTGAAAAAGCAGAACAAAGCTGGAAGTCTCACTGTTCTCGATTTCAAAACTTACTGAAAGTTTCAGTAATCAAAACAGCATGATATAGGCACAAAGACAGACACACACACCAATGTGTAGAATAGAGAGCCCAGATGGACACCCTCACATATATGATGAAATGATTTTCAAGACGGCGCCAGGATCACTCAGTGGAAAAGGAAGTATCAGAAAAAATAAAATGGACTAGGAACCCTGGATATTCACATGCAGAAGTATGAAGTTAGACAGTTTCCTTACACCACATACAAAAATGAAATAAAAAAGGATCAAAGACCTGAAAGAAAGTGCTAAAACTAAACAACCCTTAGAAGAACATATACGGCAAAAGTTTCATAGCTTTGGATTTTGCCATGATTTCTTGCATATAACACCACAAACCCAGTCAACACCAACCAAAAAAGGAAAAATTTGATTTCATAAAAATTTAAAACTTTTATCCCTCAGGGGCACCTTTAATAGAGTAAAAATGCTACCCACACACTTGTAGGAAATACTTGGAAATAATATATCTGGTAAGGTATTAATATCCAGAACATATTTTTGTTTTGTTTTGTTTTGAGACAGGGTCTCACTCTGTCACCCAGACTGGAGTGCAGTGGTGTAATCACAGCTTACTGCAATCGTCCCACCTCAGTCTTTCAAGTAGCTGGGACTGCAGGTGCATGCCACCATGCTCAGCTAATTATTTGTATTTTTTATAGAGATGAGGTTTCACCATGTTGTCCAAGCTGGACTCAAGCAATCCAACTGCCTCGGCTTTCCAAAGTGCTGGGATTACAGGTGTGAGCCACTGTGCCAGGTCCAGAAAATATTTTTTAAAAAGCATTTGACAAGTTTCAACACCCCTTCGGGATGAAAACACACAATAAACTAGCAATGGAAAGGACCTTCCTTGAGATGCTATGAGGCATCTATAAAAATCCCACAACTAACAAAGTACTTTACGCTGAGAGACTGAATGCCTTCCCCCTAAGATCAGAAACAAGACAAGGATGTCTGCTATCACCACTTCTATTCAATATGCCCAGGGAGGTGCTACCACAGAAATTAGATGACACAATGAAATACCAGTATTTCAGATTTTAAGGACATACACACATAGCTGTATGATTTTTGTGTCTGTCTGGGGAGCTATGTGTGTATATCCTTTAAAATCTGGAATACTTTCCAGATTTGTGGCAGAAATGGAAGTGTTTTCCAGAACTGACATATGCCATTATTTGTAGAAAGCCTTGGTCTCCTTAGGTTACGACTTTTATGGAACTTCTAATTCCTTACCCCCATTACTAAGTCAGGCAGGTTAGAGTAAGATACAATTAGGTATTTCCCTTACACAAGGAGGTTTGGCGCTATTAAAATCTCAGAAGAGGAGGAGGAGGAAGAAGAAGAAGAAGAAGAAAAAGAAGAAGAAGAAGGAGGAGGAGGAAGAAGAAGAAAGAAGAAGAAGAGGAAGAAAGAAGAAGAAGAAGAAGAGGAAGAAAGAAGAAGAAGAAGAAGAAGAAGAAGAAGAAGAAGAAGAAGAAGAAGAAGAAGAAGAAGAAGAAGAAGAAGAAGAAGAAGAAGAAGAAGAAGAAAAGGAGAAGAAGGAGAAGAAGGAGAAGAAGGAGAAGAAGAAGAAGAAGAAAGAAGAAGAAGAAGAAGAAGAAGAAGAAGAAGAAGAAGAAGAAGAAGAAGAAGAAGAAGAAGAAGAAGAAGAAGAAGAAGAAGAAGGAGGAGGAGGAGGAGGAGGAGGAGGAGGAGGAGGAGGAGGAGGAGGAGGAGGAGGAGGAGGAGGAGGAGGAGGAGAAGAAGAAGAAGAAGAAGAAGAAGAAGAAGAAGAAGAAGAAGAAGAAGAAGAAGAAGAAGAAGAAGAAGAAGAAGAAAGGAGAAGGAGAAGAAGGAGGAGGAGAAAGAAAGAAAGAAAGAAAGAAAGAAAGAAAGAAAGAAAGAAAGAAAGAAAGAAAGAAAGAAAGAAAGAAAGAAAGAAAGAAAGAAAGAGAAAGAAAGGAAGGAAGGAAGGAAGGAAGGAAGGAAGGAAGGAAGGAAGGAAGGAAGGAAGGAAAGAAAGCAGAGGAGGGAAGAAGGGAAAGGGGAAGGAGGAGGAGGGAAGAAGGGGAAGGAGGAATAAGAGCAAGAGGAGGAGAAGAAGGAGATAAGGGAAGGAGAATGAGGTGATGACAAAGATAGCCAAGAAGATGAGGATGGCAAAGAAAAATAAAGAGGAAGAGGAAGAGGGTAAAAAGATGACCACAAAAAAGATCATGATCATGAAGAAGAAGCAGAAAAGGAGGAGGAAAAGGAAGGGAAAATGAGAAAGAAAAAGGAGAAATATAAGAATAATGTAAGAAAAATGTGAGAGGAGGAGGGGAGGAGAAGCAGGATGGAGAGTAGGAAGAAGATGAGAACGTGGAGAAGAAGAAAAGGAGAAGGAGGCATTAGAAAAAGAAGGATATCAACTCCTGAGGTCAGAAGAACTTTTTGTTCATTTGATTAGCTAGTGCATTCCAAAGGACCTGAATGCCTGAGACACAGATTTTTATGAATAAATAATCACTGTTGGGTACGAAATGACCCTACTTCATTTACCTCATTTAATTTAGTTCTTCTCCTGCCCTAAATGCTTGCTGTATCCCATCTGTCTCTTCTGCTGAACCTTGCTTCTCATCCTGAAGGCCCCAGCATCCTCGTGTGCCCCTGCTCAGTCCTGTCTCCTCAGGAGGGGCCAGCTTTTAGTGGTTTTTAGTCTTCATTGCACTCACCTGGTCGTCATTCAACTAACACCATCTCCAGAGTCTAAGACACAGAGGCGATCCTTAAATGTCCATGTTGGAGGGGCTCCTTGGCAGATCTGCTTGTTAGGGGGCTCTTCCAGCTACATATACAGAGCACTTTACATAATATTGAGAAAAAATACACGGTTTGCATTAAAGAGTGGGAAGCCTTGGGAAGATAGGAGGGTGTGGTTGCTGCAAGGTACCCCTTGGGCCTGGACTAAACAGTGTGTAGGCAGAAACTGCAAAGCCTCAGGGAGTGAATTTACCATCCAAGAGTGAGGTGAGACAAATCATCCATGACTTGGGTAAATATTGTTTTAAATACTTAGAGGATCCGGAATCCCTGTGCACACAGTCCCAGGGGTTATGGGAAGCAGAAAGTTTGTGCAGGGAGATAGGGAGAAGGAGGAGAGATTAGGAAAAGTACCATTTGTCCTCCAAGACTGCCCCTATGGATTTGGTCCCATTATAGGACAGAGGGAGGGTCTACAGGGAAAACACCAGTTGAACTGTTTTCAGAAGGGCTTTGAGAAAAGAGGACACAAACTGGCCTGCTCAGGGCCCAGACAGCAAAGCTGGCTCCCAGGTCCAGAGCAGATGGAGGGGGAGGGAAATACAAGAGGACTCCTTCTGACAGAAAATCTCACTGACTTCTTGGGGGCCTTAGGGAAAACTGGGCTTCTGCACAGCAAAAGCAGCCATCAATGGAGTAAACAGACAACCTGCAGAACAGGAGAAAATATTCACAAACTCAAATACTCACGAAATACTCACAAACTATCCGCAAAGAGCTGAGATCCAGAATCTGTAAGGAACCTAAACAATTCAACAAGCTAAAAACAAATAACCCCATTTAAAAATGGATAAAAGGACTTGAACAGACACGTCTCAAAAAGACATATATGCAGCCAAAAAACGTGAAAAAATGCCCAACATAACTAATCATCAGAAATGCAAATCAAAATCACAATGAGACACCATCTCACACCAGTCAGAATAGCGATTACCAAAAAGTCAAAAAATTAACAGATGTTGGCAAATTTGTACAGAAAAAGGCAACCTTTATACACCGTGTGGGAGTGTATTAGCTCAGCTACCATGGAAAGCAGTTCAGAGGTTTCTGAAAGAACTAAAAGTAGAGCTACCATTTGACCCAGCAATGCCATTATTGGGTATATAACCAAAGGAAAAGAAATCATTCTACCAAAAAGACACATGCACTCATATGTTTATTGCAGCACAATTCACAATAGCAAAGAAATGGAATCAACCTAGGCGCCTGTCATTGGAGGACTGGATAAAGAAAATGTGGTACATATACACCAAGGAATACTACACAGCCATAAAAAAGTGAAATTATGTCCTTTGCAGCAACATGGATGCAGCTGGAGACCATTATCCTAAGTGAATTAATACAGGAACAGAAAACCAAATGCTATGCATTCTCAATTATAAGTGGGAGCTAAACACTGGGCACACATGGACATAAGGATGAGAACAAGAGACCCTGGGGACTACTGGAGCAGAGAGGAAGGGAAAAGGAAAGGGTTGAAAAACTAACTTATTAAGTACTATGCTCACTACCTGAGTGACAGGATCTCTCAGATCCCAAACCTCAGCGTCATGCAATAAATCCATGTGACAAACCTGCACATGTACCCCCTGAATTTAAAATAAAAGTTGAGGAAAAGAAGAAAAAGAAAAGAAAACTGGGAAGAGGGACTGGTGCACTGACACACATTCCTGCAGAGGGCACCAAAGACCAGACAATCACATTTTAACAAACTCGAGATTTGGGGGTTTTCTTGTTTTCTAAACATAATCCCTTCCACAAGAGGGTGGATACGCAGCTCTTTTTTTTTTTCTTTCTTTCTTTGTTTTCTCTCTCTCTCCTCTCTCTCTCTGTTGTTTTTCCTTTTCTTCTGTTTTTTCTTTTTTTAAATATTTTTCTTTTTTGTCAATTGAGATAAAATTTATATAATATAAAATTGACCATTTTAAAGTATACCATTTGGTGGCACTAAGTACATTCCCAATGTTTTGCAACCACCATCTCTATCTAGTTCCAAAATATTTTCATCACCCTAAGTAAAACCCCAAAAATATTAAACAGTTATTCCTCATCTCCACTTCCATCTCCCCCATCTCCTCAGCCCCAACAACCACAGTTTTCTTTCTGTCCCTGTATTTACCTGTCTGGTCATTTCATATGAAGGGAATTGTAAAGTGTGTGACCTCCTGTCTTCTTGCCTTTGAACTTTAAACATTGTACCTGAGGTGGGTTGAGCTGAATGTGTCTGCAGGAGCCCTGGCTGCCCACCTGAGAGACTCTGGGCCACACATGGGCTCATGCACAGAAGGACCACTGTGTCAAGTGACCTACCCATGGGCTGAAAGCCTACACCACCAGGACACCCTTCTCCGCCATAGCTTTTCCCAGTGCTCATGACTCTTTGTCTGACAGCAGGCATCACAATCTGTTGTCAACACAGTGTGCTCTGTACATCGTAGCAGCTCTCTCTAGATTGTTCAAACCTGAGCCCTCCTTCCCAAGTCATTGGGACAAGTGTGACTGGATGCAGCACAGTGGCTCATGCCAGTAACCACAGCACTTTGATAAGCTGAAGTGGGAGGATCGCTTAAGCCTGGGAGTTCAAGACAAGCTGGGAAACATAGCAAGACTTTATCTCTACAAAAAACACCAAAAATTTAGCCAGGCATGATGGTGCACCTGTGGTCCCAGCTACTTGGGAGGCTGAGATGGGAGGATTGCTTGAGTCTGGGAGATCAAGAATGCAGTGAGCAGAGATCACACCTCTGTACTCCAGCCTGGGTGACAGGATGAGACCCTGTCTTTAACAATATATTAATTTTTTTTTCTTTTTTTGAGGCAGAGTTTCACTCTGTCACCCAGGCCGTAGTGCAGTAGCATGATCTTGGCTCACTGCAACCTCCACCTCCCTGGTTCAAGCAATTCCCCTGCCTCAGCCTCCCAAGTATCTGGGATTACAGGCGCAGGCCACCATGCCAGGCTAATTTTTTTTTGTATTTTTAGTAGAGACGGGTTCTCACCATGTTGGCCAGACTGGTCTTGAATGCCTGACCTCAGGCCATCTGCCTGCCTCGGCCTCCCAAAGTTCTGAGATTACAGGTGTGAGCCACCACACCTGGCCAATTAATTTTTTCAAAAAGACAAGTGAGTCGAGTTTTAGGTCACGTCATTGTCTGGTAAAAGCAGATCACGGGGACAACATAATTCTTACATGCTGACATATAAAAGGGGGAACAACTGGTTGACCAAAGGGACACTCCCCCAGGAGGGACATAGGAGGGACCTGGCACTTGGATTTCCTCCACCGCCCGAGGGCACGGGGAGTGCTCAGCACCTGTCTGCAGAGTTCAGATAAAGCTCCTCCCTCTAGGAAAGCAAGGACTCCTTTCTCACAAAAACCACCCAGGAAAAGGCCCAGACTTTTGAGTCTTCAAACAAGAAGGTGAGGAGGGAATGGGCCTGGCCGCTGGGTGCAAGAAATCAGCATGAAGGTTCTAAGCTGGGTCAGGGAGGCTGCCAATGAGAACAGACATCCATGACCCCACGGCCATGGAGGGCAGTGAAAGGCTGGGGAAGATGAGCCCTGAACATCCCTCCGGGACAATATGGGAATTAGGCCATTGCGACATGATCATAAACACCTTTCCTGAAGGACCCGGGCCAGCTAGGCTGGGCCTGCACACTGCCAGATAACTGCAGGCTTTACCTGCATTCACAGCTCCTTCAGTTGGCCTGGGTCCCATCTTGAGGCCTGTCTCCTCCCCACGGGCAGTATCTCCTGCTCCCCAGCCCTGGGGCGTTCCACACTGGGGATCACACTCTATGGGAAGCCTTTTTTGTCCTCTACTGCAACTGCCCAAAAGGCACAGTTACATACTTTTGCAAAAAAAACAAAAGGAAGAATCTCTGGAAACCGGGGGAGTTGGCAGCTTTTGCCAGATGTCGAGGCTGCCTTTCACATCACCGCCTGGAGACAGCATGTTTGGCCTGGGTCACACCCACCTGGAGTTGGCAGGAAACTAAATTAATTCCCCTAAAGTTGCCAGGACTTCCCAAGGAAGCTGCAGCAGCTCTCGGTGCCAGGTGAGCATTTTCTATGGTCAGGATGCTGTTCACTCTTCAGTGTTTCTGCTTCCTCCAACCTCTCCCCATCCCCAAGGGGCAGAAGGACCACAGGGTCTTCCTGGAAGGCAAGAACCAAATAGGACAAGAGCCTGTGCCCACACAACTCCCTAATAACACACGTAAATGCCCAACATGGATGGCTGTGCTGGGAAGAACCGCCCAAGGCCACAGACCTTTTTCCCAATACCTGCTCTCTAAACCAAGGTTACAAGAAATGCTCACAAGAGACTCATGAGGGTCTTGGCCTGCCCATCCCAGCTGAAGAGCCCTGAGGATTGGGCCCAGACCCCAGCCCCTGACTATAGAAGTCCCCATGGGGACAGCGGGAAAGCAAGGGATATTAAGGGAATCCCCTGATGTCATTCTGACCTCGAATTTGCTTAATCCAAGTCTGGGTTTTCTCCTCCAGCATTCTGGTGTTTCATGACAGTCTCCAGCTAGAGATTGGGCTATGGCTCTTCATGAGCAGGTTAGAAAATCAAACCCCTTCCCTCCTGGATGTCCTTGTGGAATTCCACAGAGGGACTAGGGTGAGAGGTGTGTTACCCGTGAGAAGATGGATACAGGAGCACATGAGGCTTGCTGTGTCTCCATTTATAGCATTAATAACTTGTTTGGGAGTGAGAGTGAATGACCTTTTCTTCTTTTTCTTCCATGGCATTTTTCCTCTGCACCTGTTAGCTTCCTGGCGGTGGCTCCTCTCCCAGTGACAGTGCGTAGCTCTGACCTGGCAGGAATGGCAATGATGTGCGATCAAGAGGACTTCCTGCCCATCTGCTTTGTCACCCTGGTCTTCCTGCAGCTCCCACTGGCCAGCATCTGTCAAAACTGTGGGACAGACTCTTGTGCAAGTCGAGGCAGGTGCCCTGGCATAGGAGGTGTGTGTCCAGCATGGCAAGAAGCTGAAGCATCTCCCAGCAGCTCGGGCTCAAGAGGTCCCCAAAGCCTCCAAGATGAGGGAGGGGCAGGGGGAAAGTGCCCTGGCCTCCCCACACATGGCTAACCCAGCCCTTTCTGATCTGCGTCTCCCAGAGAAAGCTGACTTTGATGTCATTGGGCCTCATGCCCCTATTCTGGCCATGGCTGGGGGACATGTGGAGTTACAGTGTCAACTGTTCCCCAATATCAGTGCCGAGGACATGGAGCTGAGGTGGTACAGGTGCCAGGCCTCCCTGGCTGTGCACGTGCATGAGAGAGGGATGGACATGGATAGAGAGCAAAAGTCATAGTACAGAGGAAGGACAACCTTCGTGAGTGACCATGTGGCCGGGGGCAAGGCCATGGTGAGGATTCACAGGGTCACAGCCTTTGACAACGAGACATACTGCTGCCACTTCAAGGATGGTGTAAAGTTCGGCAAGGCCATTGTGCAGGTGCAGGTGGCAGGTGAGGCCAGTGGCTAACTGGCTATCAGTCCTACTTCCAGGCATGGCCTCGGGGCCCAGCATGTTCAGGTGGAGGGCTTTTCAGGAGGGTGAGAGTGCACTCTCGCAGCTGCCATGCTGGCCTGCGCTGCTCCTGGGAAGTGCAGCTGTGAAGGCAGGGTCACCTTCCTCATCTTCCTTTCCCTCCTTACACCAGTGTACTGGAAAGGGAAGGGAAGGGAAAGAGAGAGACAGGGAGAATGAGAGAGACACAGAGATGGAGAGATAGAATGAGAGAGAAGCAGGGACAGACAGACAGAGGTGGAAAGATAGATGGAGAGAAAGACAGAGAGAGGTGAAGAAAGAATGACAGAATTATAGAGATGAGGAGAGAGAGATGGAGAGAGAGGGACAAGCAGAGACAGAGAATAAAAGACAGGAGAGACAGAGATGGAGAGAGACAGAGAGAATGAGAAATTGAGAGAAACACAGAGAGAATGAAACAGACAAAGAGACTGAGTCAGTAACAGAAAGAGAGAGAGAGACAGAGACAGAGAGACAGTAAAAGAGAATGAGAAAGAGAGTAAGCAACAGAAATGGGGAGGAAGAGAGAGACAGAGAAATAATGACAGGAGACAGAGAGACCGAGAGAGAAGAGAGTCTTGAAATACAGGAGGTTTCCCGAGTGACTCAGAACTTGTGCTTTGAAGCAGACAAGCCTAGGTCCCATCTTGTGCCGTGAATTCTACTTCTGCAACACAGGATGCTTATTCAATCTTCCTGGGCCTTTTCCGTTTTGCTTACCCTATTTTGTCTGGGAAATGGGGCAACTCTGTTAAGGATGGCATGTGATACAGGGTAGGCAGTTTGTGAAATTGCCAAAATACATTGGAAATCCTCAAGATTTTGTTTTTCCTTTAAATAGAAGCAGCCATGGCTGCAAAGATTCAAGTCGCTGTCTCTTCCTTCAGGGCTGGGCATGGAGCCCAGAATCCAGGTGATGGAACAGCAGGATGGAGTCAAGGCAGAGCGCACATTAGCAGGCTGGTTCCCCAAGCCCTGGGTGGAATGGCGAGACTTCAGAGGCCAGGCTAGGCCTGCTGTGACCAATCTCTCAGCCTCGGCCACCATGGGTCTCTGGGCTGTGACGTCCAGCTTGATGCTCTGGGACAGGGCTGTGGAGGGTCTCTCTTGCTCCATCTCCAGCCCTCTCCTCCCTGAGAGGAGGAAGGTGGCTGAAAGTCACCTGCCCGGTGAGTCCTCTGTTCAGTTCTGTCCTCACAATCAGTGAGCACAAGATTCCGTGGCCCTGGACACTGGAGACATTAAGAGACAGCTGTGGGGCTTGTGGCAAGAGGGAACGGGCAGCAGGTCCCTGTCCTCACCTGGCTGGGGCGTCCTGGAAGGTGCACTGTTTGGGTGCTGATTACGGAAGAGGAACAGAGATAAGGATGCAGGGACACTGGAGAGAGCCTTGCCTTTGGGGGAACAAGAAATGTACACCCTAATATCAATGGTTTTTAGGGTTTTTAAAAATAGGCTTTATTTTTTAAAGCAGTTTTAGGGTCACAACAAATTTTAGTAGAAAGTCCAGAGAGTTCCCATATTCCCCTAACCCCCTTGCACAACTTCCCCCAGCAAAAAAACCCTGCACCAGAAGGAATGTCCACCATGATTGATGAACCTCCGTTGACAATGCCGTCGGCACCCAGAGTACGCAGTCTCCATGTGGGCTCACTCTTGGCATGGCGTCCCATGGTTCTAGAAAAATATATAACACCACATATCTGTCATTATAGTATCATACAAAATAATGTCACTGCCCTTAATCCTCTGTGCTCCGCTCATTCATCCTTCTCCCCTAACTCCTGGCCACCACTGATGTTTTCACTGTCTCCATAGTTTCCAGGCGTTCTGGAATGTCCTGTAGTTGGAATTGTGCCTCTGTAGCCCCTTCACACTGGCTTCCCTCACTTTGTGGTAGGCGTTTAGGTTTCCTCCATGTCTTTTCATACCTTAATAACTTGTTTCTTTTTTGAAACGAATAATGTTCCAGAATCTGGATGGACCACTGTTTATTGATCCATTCACCTACTAAAAAATATCTTGGTTGTTTCCAAATTTACCTTTTCACAAAAACTTTCACTTTTACTTTTCTAAATGATGTCAAACTTACAGAAAATTTGCAAGATAAATAGAGAAGTTGTCTGTGCATCCTTTACTCAGATTCACCACATTTCTACCTCGTTGTGAAATTTCTTTTTATCACTTCTCTCTTTATCTACAAATAGATATCTAATATCTACTTCCTATGCATATATCTATACCCAACTGTCTTACTCCATTTGTGTGCCTATAACAAAATATCACAGACCAGGTGGCTTAGAAACAAGAGATAGTTATTGACCGCAGTTTTGTAAGCTGGGAAGTTCAAGATAAAGGCGTGGCAGATTTGGTGTCTGGGGAGGGTGCTTCCTGGTTCATAGACAGCGCCTTCTCACTGTGTCCTCACATGGTGGAAAGGGTACGGGAGCTCTATAGGCTCTCCCCTTTATAAAGGCACCATTCCCATCATATCCATTATGGGGGCTCTACCCTCATGACCTCATCACCTCGCAACATCATCACCGTAGGGTTTGGGATTTCAGCTTGGGAACTTTGGGGGACACAGACATTCAGTTCCTAGCACCACGTGTGCAAATACATACTATTTTGGAAACTATTTCACAGTAATTTGCAAATATCATGTCCCTGGACTCGTGAACCCTTTAGCGAGTTTGACCTCAGAACACAGACACTCTCTCACCCCAATATTCCTGGCTTCTGGGAATCTTCTCTAGCTACCTTCTCCAGAAGCTCCCAGTTCATGGCATGGAAAGCGGCTCTGCCTCTGTTCCTTGTTGCAGTGGGACTCATAATAGCTGGAGGCATCCGCATCTTCTGGAAATGTCAAAGGGAAAAGAACAAAGCATTGCTGGAAGAAGAGAGGGAGCGAAGAGAAAAGGAGCAGAGGCGACCCACCAGCAGCAACGAGGTTGAGCCATGAGAGGTGAGCAGGGAGCCCCGACAAGGCACATCCTGCCCACCCTCCAAACCCAGGACCCTAACACGAAGCCCTGAGCCGAGGCTTCATCCATGTGTCCTCAAACACAGTAGGAATGGGATGGCCGATGAGGATCCTCACTCTGGAATTGCCTGATTATGATCTAGCCAGTGAGACCATCTGTCTCCTAGCAATCCCTTGGTTAGTCTTCACTGGCTGATTTTGGGCAGGCTGGTTGGACTCTCTCTTGAAAACGGACAGATCTGAGCTTGAACCCCAAGTCTGATGGGTGTGGGCTGAGGGACCTGGTGTGAGCCCTGAGCCACTCTGTCTACTGGGAGTGCTGATACCATCCTGAAAGAGTGCTGCAGTGACCAACAAAGTAGCATTTAGAGCAGGGGCCGCATAGGGGAGGGTTTGCAGTTGCAATCATTGTGATTATTCTCAATATTGACTGTGCCCATCATTCATTCACTTCACTCACTTCCTCCTCTGTCATTTCAGGAGTTGAGGACTCGTCCCTAGATTTCAGAGCCCTATTTGCAGCTGGTTGTAAAGACTGCATTATGATAGAGTCGTTTGTGGTGGCTTGCAGCTGTCATCTAGCATTTTGGGAGGCTGAGGTGGGAAAATTGCTTGAGGCCACGAGTTTGAGGACAGCCTGGGCAATATAGCAAGACCCCATCTCTACAAAAAAAGAAAAAAAAAGAAAAAAGAAATTAGCCGGGCATGGTGGCGTGTGCCTGTTGTCCCAGCTACTCAGGAGGCTGAGGTGGGAAAATCGCTTGAGGCCAGGAGTTTAAGGCTACAGTGAGCCCTGATTGTGCTACTGCACTCCAGCCTGGGTGACAGAGCCAGATCCTGTCAGGCAGACAAGAAAAGAAAGAAGGAAGGAAGGAAGGAAGGAAGGAAGGAAGGAAGGAAGGAAGGAAGGAAGGAAGGAAGGAAGGAAGGAAGGAAGGAAGAAAAGAAGGAAGGAAGGAAAAAGAAAGAGAAAGAAAGAAAAAAGAAAGAAAAGTCAAGGTGCAGCAGTTCATGCCTGTGATCCCAGTACTTTGGGAAGCCGAGGTGGGCAGATCATTTGAGGTCAAGAGTTCGAGACCAGCCTGGCCAAAATGACGAAACCCCATCTTTACTAAAAATACAAAAATTAGCCGAACATGTTGGTGGGCACCTGTAATCCCAGCTACTCAGGAGGCTGAGGCAGGAGAAATGCTTGAACCCAGGAGGCGGAAGTTGCAGTGACATGGTGCCATTGCACTCCAGCACTGTGTGCATACATGTGTGCACGTGCAAACGTGTGTGCATCTGTGTGATGGGTACACACACGTACATGTGTTCATGTAGGCACACATATGTACATATATGTCTGTGTTTCTGTGCATGTGCATGATTGTGAGCATATGCTGCATGTGTGCAGGTGTGTTTGCATGTGAATGAGTGTGACTGTGTATGCATATGTGAGTGTGTGCATGACTGTACAGGTAAGCACATGCATGCATGTACAAGTAAACACATGCATGCATGTGTGTTTCTGTGTGTTCATTTATGTTTGGTGTGTCACGAGTGTGCATATCCATGTACAGGGCACGTTTGTGTATGCAAGAGTGCAATGTGCCAAGAGTATGTGCACATGTGTATTCGTTTACATATGATTTGCATATGTATACATATTAGTGTATGCATTCATGTGTGTAAAGACATGTGCAAGTGTGCATGTGTGTGTGCAAATGTGTACATGTAAGTGTGTGCATGTGTGTGTGCATATGTGCTCCTGTGACCATGCATGTACATGTGTGTGTGTTCCCATCTATTCCAGAGAGCAGAAATGCTGGTGACAGGCAGCCACAGCTTTGTAAAAGTCAAGTTTTAGCTGCCACAAGAAACGCTGAGTTCCTTCTTTTTTTTTTTTTTTTTTTTTTTGAGAATTGGCTCTGTCGCCCAGGCTGGAGTGCAGTGGCATGATCTTGGCTCACTGCCACCTCCGCCTCCTGGGTTCAAGCAATTATCCTGCCTCAGCCTCCCGTGTAGCTGGGATTACAGATGCCTGCCACCACGCCTGGCTACTCTTTGTATTTTTAATAGGTATGGGGTTTCACCATGTTGGCCAGGCTGGTCTGGAACACCTAACCTCAGGTAATCCACCCGCCTCGGCCTCCCAAAGTGCTGAGATTACAGGTATGAGATTACAGGTGTGGCACACAGCCTGTGCTCCTTCTTTATTATTTTCTGAAACCCTGGGAGAGCCAGGCATGGAGAACTTATGGCAACAACCATCCTGCATGTGGGAGATGCTGAGGGAGTCTGCTTTCCTAAGATGGGGAGCTCTGGGGATGCTGTTACCCCAGATAGCAGGGAAATCTGACTTTTCACCTCAAGACATGATCTCATGAAATACAGAGAAGAGGCCAGGCATGGTGGCTCATGCCTGTAATCCTAACACTTTGGGAGGCCAAGTGGGGGCAGATCACTTGAGGTCAGGGGTTCGAAACCAGCCTGGTGAATATAGTGAAATGCCATCTCTACTAAAAATATGAAAAAAAAAAAGAAAAGAAAAGCTGGGCATGGTGGTGGGCACCTGTAATCCCAGCTACTCAGGAGGCTAAGGCAGGGGAATTGCTTGAACCTGGAAGGCAGAGGTTGCAGTGAGCCGAGATCTTACCACTGCACTGCAGCCTGGGCAACAGAGCAAGACTCCATCTCAAAAAAAAAAAAAAAAAGTACAGAGAAGAGTCACTGTGGAAAGGGAGAGGCAAGGACCAGGAAAGGCAAAACTGGCTGGGCTGGAGATGGGACCAGTGGGAGGACTTGGGAGGGACAGTTAGCAAAATGTGAATAAGCTCTGCAGATTATGAAATAGATATTTTATAAAGCTATGTCAATGTCCATTTTCTGGTTTTGATCATTTTACTATGGCTATGCAAGATGTTATCATATGCCATATTCTTTATGCTTTTTGTCACTGTAAATCTGGAATAATTTTAATGTGAATAAGAAATTTCCTTAAATGATGACAGCATTTCGGGTGGAGGGAAACATGAAGAGCTGGACTAATTCTTCAGTGGGGAAGAGGCAGCTGGGGGGCTGGTGTATAGACGTGAGGGAGAAGCGACAGCAACAGTTCTATCCCACAGCTCAGGCTCAAGGAACAGAGAACTGGGTGGGGAGGAGAAGAAAGGCGGGAAGTAGCAATGGGGATGTTTGGAGGGAAATAAAGAAATAAAAGCAAAGGGGAGAAGGGCTTCCTTGCAAGAAGGAGGTAAAGAGGCATTTAGTGGGGAAGCTGGGGTTTTAATAACGGAGACAGTGAATGCTCTCAAGTCCATGGGGATGAGAGTTCAGGAAATGATGTATGCCTGGGACGTGGGATCGGAGACCAAGCCCACAGCAGCACACAGAACTTCTGAAGGAGCAGGGTGGGTCACCTAGTGCTAGTTTCAGGTGTCAGAAATGTGGTACCTGGAACAGCCGGGCGCCCGGGCTGGCCCTCACTGCCTCTAGTTTAGGGAGCTGGAGTGTAGACGGACCTCGACCCCCAGGTCATGCACCAAAGGGTGGGCACTCTGAGACAGCAGGCAAGAGGAGCCCCATGGACCGGGGGTCTGAAGAGGAAGGGTGGCCCTTAAGGAAGTGGGACGAGGACTGGGGAAAGGAGAGAAAAGTGCTTTTTGCAGAGGTGGGCTGATTGGGAAGACCTTTGTCTCAGCATCCAGGGCTGCTGGGATCCCTCCTGGGGCTTTCCAGATGCACTGGCTGGTGATCAGTGAACTTGCTGTGTCTCCATGTCCTCCCTTCAGCTCAGTTTCTCTCGGTCTCGGTCTCTCTCTGTCTCTCTGACTTTGTCTCTGTCTTTGTCTCTATATCTCTCTGTTTTTCTCTATGTCTGTCTCTCTCTTTCTGTCCCTGTCTCTCCCTGTCTGTCTCTCTGTATGTCTCTCTCATTGTGTCTCTCTCTGTCTCCATCTTGCTCTCACACACACCCTGCCCACCAGCACAAGCTTATGAAAGCCGCAGGGTACACATCCTGGGAGGTGACCCAGGCTGCCCACACACTGGCCACACTCTCGCCTCCCTGGAGCCTTCTGCCAGGCTCCCACTCCCAACCCCAGGCTGCATGTGTCCTGATCTCTTAGGGACAGGCTATTTGGACAGCTCCTGGCACAAGACACAGAGACAGTGAAGTGATTCCCAGAGATGGCGGGGGATGCCCCAGTGTGTGAGACAAGCCTCGGGGTTCCCCATCTGCAAGGAAGGCACCCCAAGCCCCAAACACATGATCCTCTCCTTTCCACAGTGAGCCTGAAGCTGGACCTGGACACCACGAGCCCCAAGCTCAGCCTGTCTGAGGATGGGAGAAGCGTGTGGCGGCTGCTGTTCTCGTGGGACCTGCCCCCCAGCCCTGGGTGGTTCTAGCAGGAGCACTGCGTCCTGGGCCAGGAGCGCTTCTTGACTGGGAGGTATCACTGGGAGGTGGAGGTGGGCAACAGGAAGGCCTGGATGCTGGGTGTGTGTGTAGAAGGCTTGGATCGAAAAGGCAGGATTCCCAAGGCCCCACAGCATGGAGCCTGGGCGCTGGAGCTGTACCAGAAGCGCTGCCAGGCCCTGTCCTACCCCAGGACGCACCTCCAGCTCACCCAGCCCCTCCAGTGGGTGGCCATCACCCTGGACTGCAATGCCAGCAGGGTCTCCTTCCACAGGGGGACTGATGGCTTCCTGCTCTACACATTCTCTGGACTCTCCCCTGGGCCCCTGTGGCCATTCCTCTGCCTCTGGACCCATGACCCCTGTCCCCTGACTATCTGCCCAGTGGCCGGAGAGACCCAGGAAGGTACCGCCACCCCTGGAGGCCTCCAGCTTTCCCCAGGAAACTCCAGTGGGAGAGACAGCAGCATCCTTCTCGATAGACAAGAATGCTCTCCAGGCAAGGTTCACATTCTCACCCAGCCCTGTCCAGCTCCAGGAGGAACATCTAGCCCCTGAATCCCAACAGGACTGTGTCTAAGGATGTAGCTCGGGGCCGTGATCCCCCATCCAAGCTCCATGCTTCTCCTGTAAAATGATGACAATATGGTAAGCACTGAATTGTGCCCCTTTCATAAGTTGAAGTCCTAATCCCCAGGACCTCAAAATGTGGCTGTGTTTGGAGATAATGCCTTTAAAGAGGGATGTTAGGTCAAATGAGGTCACTATGTGGGTCCTAATCCCATAGGATGGGATTCCTAAGAAAGGAGATGAAGACACAGGCACAGGGGGATGGCCCTGAGAGGTTCCAGGGAGAAGCCCAGGAGAGAGGCTCAGGAGGAACCAGCCCTGCCAGCCGACACCTTGGCCTCAGCCACCAGCCTCCAGGACTAGGAGACAATCAATATCTGCCTTTAAGCCACGGCCTGCAGTCCCCTGTTATGGAGGCCCAGGCAGATTAATAATAAACAACAGTCAGTATACCCCTGGGCTCCTCTGTGACAGGTAGAACTCAGGGGCACGTGCAGAACCAGCAGCCCAGTGC
The DNA here is from genome assembly GCF_043159975.1 of Macaca nemestrina. NCBI lineage: Eukaryota > Metazoa > Chordata > Mammalia > Primates > Cercopithecidae > Macaca > Macaca nemestrina. Next base: position 86,812,547 of record NC_092125.1, on the reverse strand, counting down.
CTGACATGTACTGCTCCATAAACAGCAGTCCTCCACCTGCTCCTCTTCCTGTTCCTCCTCCTCCTCCTTTCTCTTCCCTCTGCTCTCCTTCCTCTTTCTCTCCCTCCTCCTTCTTCCTCCTCCCCCTCCACCCTCCTCCTCCCTCTCTTCCTCTTCCTCCTTCCTCCTCCTTCATCCTTCTCCCTTTCCTCCTCCTCCTCCTCCCTCCGTCTACCTCCTCCTCCCCAACTTCCTTTCCCTCCCCTTCCTCTTCTTCCTCCACCCCTCCCACTTCCTCATCCCCTTGACAATCCTCCCAGACATCTGGTCTACCTGGGATTTCCCTCTTCCTCCCTCACCATGATGGGTTATCATAGGGCCATGCAAAGGCCCAGCCAAAGATCCCAGGCCTCCTCGACTTGCCTTGGCATCAGTCAGGATCAAGTCTGAGCAGAAGTCACACTAGCAGTTAGAGAATGGGACAGAAGGAAGCGTTCTCCAGACATCAGAGAACCGAGATGACAAGGACACTGTACATTGTGGTGCTAGCACTCAGCTCCTGAAGCAGCAACCACCCAATGACTGGGGCAGCAGGCAGCTCAGGAGAGGAGCCCTCGGAGGCAAGGGGGCCCCAGTGTGGCTGGGAAAATGCAATCTGGACACATGCCATGAGTCTGGACAACCCCAAGCAGGACAAGGATGGACTGATCCCGACCTTAACTCATCCTCTGGCTGCCCATTGCAGGGTCAAATAGGGAGCCACTGATGGCAGCCTTGCAGGCCCTGTCTCCACCCAGATGGGGAGCACATGGGAGCTCCCTGAGGCTGCCGCAGCAAAGTACAGCACACTTCGGGGGTTTAAAACAATGTGAATTTCCTGTGGTCCCAGCTACTCAGGAGGCTAGGGCAGGAGGATGGTTTGTGCCCAGGAGTTTGAGGCTGCAGTGATCTATGATAATGCCACCACACTCCAGCCTGGTCAACACAGCAACTCTGTCTCTAATTTAAAAAACAAAACAAAGACTACTACAAGAATATATTCTTTCCCAATTCTGGGGACCTGGTCTGAAATCAAAATGTGACAGGGTTGGTTTCTTCCTGGACCCTCTGAGGAAGGCTCTGTCCCAGCTCCTGGGGGCTGCTGGCCACCTTGGCTTGTAGAAGCACCACTCCAATCCCTGTCTCTGTCATGTGCAGCTGTCTTCTCTCCATGTGTCTGTGTCTCAGATCTCCCTACCTTTTTCCCATGAGGACATGTAGTCATTGACCTTAGGGCTCACCCTAAGCCAGATGATCTCATCCTGAGATCCATATTTTAATTATACCTGCAGAGACACTTTTTCCAAATATGGTCCCCATCACAGATACCAGGCACTATGACTTGGACGTACCTTTTCAGAGGCCCCATTCAACCCACTGCAGTGGGTGTGGCACTGAGCTATGAGGGCTCAATGACCCGCATGCCTCCCAGAAAAGAATTGAGTCCACAAGGACCCTGTGGTGATCTGTCAACGTTTGGGAGAGATAAGTGCCTCATACAAAGTTGAAGTCCATTTTATAAAAGTACTCTGGATTCCCAGTGTTCTGAAAGTTCACCGTCAGAAACACTAACGTGGTTAGTGGGTTGGCCAGAAATCGCCATGTAAGAAGGTGGCCTAAGAGCTGGGCTCTGGAGAAAGAGTAGGATTTGTGTGGATGGAAATAGGATAGGATAGAAAGCCTTTGCCCTCCCTCATCTCCCTCACTGGCAACTCCAAATCATCACTAAGCTCTTCAGATAGCTTCCTTCAACATTAGGCTGACATGTTTGTAAAAAAAAAAAAAAAAAAGTTTATTTCTCTTTCTTATTTATTAAGGTAATATTTACATATAATGAGGTGTGCCCATTTTAAGTGTGCAGTTTGATGAGTTTTGATCCTTGTATATAATCATAACACCACCTGCAAGAGATTAGCACTTCCTCCCTAAAAGTTCCCTCCAATCTGTTAGTATCAGATCCACTCTCCCCAGCCCCTATCCCAAGCAATCACTGATCTGCCCTCTACAGTTTTTGGTTCTGTTTCATTTCTATTCATTCTTGGTCTTTCTTTGGGATAACAAGTCCATTGAAATCCAGTAGCCTTCCTGGCATAGCTGGGCCCATAACCATCGTCTTACTCCTGGTTCTTTCTTGGGTGTGTCTGCATTATATATCATCCCTCTTCGCCTGTTATATGGAATTTCAAATAAATGAAATCATACAGTGCATTTTCCTGTGTGTTTGACTTCTGTCTCTTGGCATGGCACATTTGAGGTTCATCCACATCACTGCCTGTAATCATAATTTGTTGCATTTTGCTGTTCAGTAGTATTTCGTGTGCAATGTATTTACTCACCAACTCCTGGACACCTGGGATGCTTGCGGTTCTTGGCTGTCATGAGTGATGCTGCTGCAGTGGCCCAGAAATGATACCCCAAAAGGAAGACCTCAGAAGCATCAGTTTCTCCCTCACCTTCTCCTGCCCTCCTGTCTCCCATTCTCCCCTGAGGCTGGCCATAGAAACCAAAATCCCTCTTCCCTAAGTTGAGTCATAGAAACTAGAAACCCCTGTCCCCAAAGCCAGCCACAAAGCCTGAAAATATGACTTTAAATTTCTCCCCACCTCTCTGTGTAAAAACTGGCCACCAAGAAATTATCTGGCCAGGCATGGTGGCTCACACCTATAATCCTAACTCTTTGGAAGGCCAAGGTGGGAAGATCACTTGAGCCCAGGAATTTGAGACCAGCCTGGGCAGTATAGCAAGACCCTGTCTCTACAAAAAAAAAAATGAAAAATAAAAAAAAAGAAAGCCTTTGACCTACCTTTTTTTCACTGTAGGTTCCCATTCCAGCGAGGGTCCTGCCCCATGCCCAGAAGGAAAGGGCACTGCTCAGAAGACCAAGAGGAATCTAAACAGACAGCCTAGCAGGGTGTCTCCACTCAAGCTGTTCTCACTAGATCCAAACTTATTTGCCCAATCCTATTTTCGCACAGCTGTCCATACTTTGTGGAACCTAAGCATTACAACAGACAGTTGTCTGGGTGCGGTGGCTCACACCTGTCATCCCAACACTTTGGGAGGCCAAGGCAGGTGGATCACCTAAGGTTGGAAGTTCAACACCAGCCTGGGCAACATGGTGAAGCCCCGTCTCTAGTAAAAATATGAAAATTAGCTGGGCGTGGTGGGGGGGGTGCCTCTAATCCCAGCTACTCAGGAGGCTGAGGCAGGAGAATCGCTTGAACCTGGGAGGCAAAGATTGCAGTGAGCCAAGATTGTGCCACTGCACTCCAACCTGGGCAACTAGAGCAAGACTCTGTCTCAAAACAAAAACAAAAACAAAAAAAACAACAAGCAGCTTCCTCTGGATCTTTGGGTCTTCATTCTGAAGGCTCCCCTGTCTACATGTTCAGTAAATGTATCTACCTTTCCTTCTCTCTGTCTGTCTTTTGCAAGCTGATTTTTCAGCAAATTCAGAGAGCCCAAGGGAAAGCTCTCCCTTGCCCCCCACCCTGCTGTGAACATTCACCAACATATTTGTGTGTATATTTACGCTTTCCTTTCTCTTTGATGAATACCTATGGGCAAGTACATGTTTAACTTGATAAGAAACAGCCACTCAGTTTTCCAGAGGGGCTGAACTGTTGTGCAATTTCACCAGCAGATATTGCACCACATCCTCACCCACACTGGATGTCACCACGATGGCACTGGTGTCTTCTTTAATTTCAGCCATTATAGTGTGTGTCTGTGTGTGTGCGTGCACATGCACACATGTATTGGTATTGTATTTTGGTTTCACTTTGCATTTCTCTGGTGACAAGTGAGAGTATTCATGTGCTTATTAGCCATTCGCATATCTTCTTTATAGGACTGGAGTATCTGTTCCAGTCCTTTGCCTATTTTTTTGTTTTTTGTGTTTTGGTTTTTGTTTTTTTCCTAGAGACAGAGTCTCACTCTGTTGCCCGGGCTGGAGCACAGTGGCAGGATCACAGCTCACTGCATCCTCAACCTCCTGGGTTCAAGTGATCCTCCCACCTCAGCCCACCCACAAGAAGCTGGCACTAGAGGCACCACTCCTGGCTATTATTTTTTAAGAGATGGGGTCTTGCTATATTGCCCAAGCTGGTCTTAAACTGGGCTCAGGCAATCCTCCCACCTCAGCCTCCCGAGTAGGTAGGACCACAGGTGTGTCTAACTCTGCCCATTTTTAAAACAGGATTGTCTGGTGAGTTGAAGGCAAAAAATGAAAATGATTTTACAAAATAAAAAATAAAAAGGGTTGTCTGTTTTATGACTGAATTCTAAGAGTTCCTTATATACTCTGCTACAAGCCCTTTACTGAGCATGTATTTTGCACATGTTACCCAGGAAGTGGCTTGCATTTTTATTTTCTTAACTATATCGCTAGAAAGGAGAGGTTGTGGCAAGGGGATGAGGAGATGTTCCTCAACGAGCACGGTGCTTGAATTCTAAGATGGGTGGTTCTGGAGACCTGATGCCAACATGGAGACTCTAGTTAATGATAATACATTGTGTATTTAAGATTTGCTTAGTGGGTAGATCTTAGGTATTCTCACCGCAGAAAAGGGTAACTATGTGAGCTGATGGACATGTGAATTAGCTTGATTGTGGCAATCACTGCACGAGGTATACGTATATCAAAACATGTTGTACACCTTAAATATATATAATTATTCTTTGCCAATTATGCCTCAATAAAGCTGGGGGAAAATTAAATTGTTCAATTACCAAAAGAAGAGCAAACATCTTTTTTTTTCCATTGTTTTCTATTATAATACCTGCTTTTGATGTCCTGTTTTAAAAATGGTCCCTGAATTCAATGTCTAGATATTTTCTCCTGTGCTTTCTTCTAGAAGTGCAATCATTTTAGGTCTTACACCTGAAATGGTGTAAGATTTAGGCCTGAGATTCATTTTGAGTTGATTTTTGTGTACAGTGTGAGGTAAAGCTTGAGATTTGCTTTTGAAGCATAGCTATCCAGTTCTTCCAGTTCCATTTGTTTTTACCATTGCAATAGGAGGTGACATTTTTAATTAAACTTTTACTTTGAGATAGTGATGGATCCACTTGCGGTCGCACCTTAGGGAGGCCCACAGTCGCCTGTTCACACCGCTCAGCCTGGGTTTTGAACAGGATCATGCAAAACAAACAGACACAAACTGCCAAAATGGTCTTGTCTCCCAGAGTCCCTCGCAACTCACAAAATAATATGTTTATATTCTTTTTTGTTTGTTTGTTTAAACCATTTTATTGATCTATGGCTAACATACCAAAGGCTGCAAATACTTCATATAGACCACCTGGTGAGTTTAGGTATCACCTGTGAAAGTGTTGTGACCATCAAGGCCATCATATCCATCTCCTCCAAAACTGTTCCCCCACCCTTGTTAGTACTATTGTGAAATTTGTTTGTTTTCTGTTTCTTTCTTTCTTATTTTTTTTCTTTTTTTTTGTAAGGACACACCATAAGACCAACACTATTAGGAACTTTAGATCTACAATATAGCCTGGTAAGCCACAGCAGTGACTGTGGGGTATATCTGCAAGACACATGCACCCTGCATAACTGCAACTTTGTACCCCAGACCATCACCTCCCCATTCCCTCCTCCCTCCAGCCCCACTGGCCACCAGCCTTCTCCTCTCTGCTTCTAGGAGTTTCACTATTGTGCATTGCTTCCATGAGCAGAATCCTGTTGGATTTGTCCTTCCATGCCTGGCTTATTTCACTCAGCAGAATGTCCTCCAGGTTCATCCTTGTTGTCACAATGGAAGGATTTGTTTTCTTCTAAGGCTAAAAACAACTCATTTGCAACTAGCAATAATCGCCTGTTTTAAAAATGGGCAAGAGCCCTGAACAGACATTTCTCCCAAGAAGATGTATGAAGGCTGTGATGGTTAATTTTGAGTGTCAACTTGAATGGATTGAAGGATGCAAAGTTTTGTTCATGGATGTGTCTGTGTTGCCAAAGGAGATAAACATTTGAGTCAGTGGACTGGGAGAGGCAGAAGCACCCTCAATCTGGATGGGCACCATCTAATTAGCGGCCAGCATGGCTAGAATAAAGCAGGCAGAAGAAGTTGGAATGAGCAGACTTGCTGAGTCTTGGGCCTTCATCTTTCTCCTGTGCTGGATGCTTCCTGCCTTCAAACATAAGACTCCAGGTTCTTCAGCTTTTGGACTCTTGGACCTACCAGAGTCCAACCTACCAGAGACCAACCAGTGGTTTGGGCTCTTGAGCCCACTGTCAGCTTCCCTACTTTTGAGGTTTTGGGATTCAGACTGGCTTCCTTGCTCCTCAGCTTGCAGATGGCCTATTGTGGGACTTCACCTTGTGATTGTGTGAGTCAATACTCTTTAATAAAATCCCCTTCAGGCCGGGCACAGTGGCTCAAGCTTGTAATCCCAGCACTTTAGGAGGCCAAGGCAGGTGCATCAACTGAGGTCAGGAGTACGAGACCAGCCTGGCCAACATGGCGAAACCCTGTCTCTACTAAAAATACAAAAATTAGCTGGACATGGTGGCAGGCACTTGTAATCCCAACTACCCAGCAGGCTGAGGCAGGAGAATTGCTTGAACGCAGGAGGTGGAGGTTGCAGTTAGCCGAGATCGTGCTATTGCACTCCAGCCTGGGCAACAGAGTGAGACTCCATCCCAAAAAATAAATAAATAGGCCGGGCGCGGTGGCTCAAGCCTGTAATCCCAGCACTTTGGGAGGCCAACACGGGCGGATCACGAGGTCAGGAGATCAAGACCATCCTGGCTAACATGGTGAAACACCGTCTCTACTAAAAAATACAAAAAACTAGCCAGGCGAGGCAGCGGGCGCCTGTAGTCCCAGCTACTCGGGAGGCTGAGGCAGGAGAATGGCGTAAACCCGAGAGGCGGAGCTGAGATCCGGCCACTGCACTCCAGCCTGGGCAACAGAGCGAGACTCCGTCTCAAAAAATAATAATAATAAATAAATAAATAAATAACTCCCCTTCATATATACATCTGTCCTATTAGTCCTATTAGAGAACCCTGACTAATACAGAGGGCCAGCAGCCATATGAAAAGGTGCTGAACACCATGGATATCAGGGAAATGCAAGTCAAAACCACAATGAGATGTCACCTCACAACTGTTAAGATGGCTTTTATCAAAAAGACAAAAGGTGTAGGCAAGGGTGTGGAAAAAAGGAAATTTCGCACACTGTTGGTGGGAGTGTAAATTAGTACAGCCACTATGGAGAACAGTGTGGAGGTTTCATGAAAAACTAAAAACAGAGCTACCATATGATCCAGCAATCCCACTGCTGGGTGTATATCTAAAGGAATTGAAGTCGGGATCTCAAAGAGACACGTGCATGCCCATGTTCACTGAAGAGCTACTCACAACAGCCAAGATATGGAATCAACCTAAGTTCCCATTAACGGATAACTAGAGAAAGAAAATGTGGTCTATTTACCAAGTTCCGTCCTCCACTTTATCCACTCTGCCTAGCACAGGGCCAAAGATGGATGCTGAAGACCTCGGTCATTGCTGAACTCAAGGAAGTAAATGGCTGTCCCCTGAACCAGCTACAATTGTTCCTCTTTTATCAACAGGACACACCTGTGGGGGACCCCCATGCCAATTGTAAGTAACCTCAGTCCCAGGGACAGCATGGAGGAGGCAACAGCCTAGAGAGGACTCCAGGTGCCTGGACAGGACCCTCAACCAGGCTCCTGATGGGGTGGGGAGCCCTGAAGGGCATGCTCAAATCCACCATAGGCTGCCTTCCCCAAGCCCATGCCCTCCTGCCCGTCTCCTAACCCAGGGTGAGGTTCATCCAGTCTCTCCTGGGCTATTTTCAACTTTTATTTTAGTTTCAGGGGTACATGTGCAGTTTTGTTACATGAATAAATTGTATGTTGTGGGGGTTTGGTGTACAGATTATTTCATGACCTGTCTAATGAGCATTGTATCCAATAAGTAGTTTTTTGAACCTCACCCTCCCATTCAGGTAGGCCCCAGTGTCTGTTGTTCCCTTCTTTGTGTCCATGTGTGCTCAAAGTTTAGCTCCCACTTATAAGTGAGAACATGCTGTATTTGGTTTTTTGTTCTTGCATTAGTTTGCTGAGGTTAATGACCTCCAGCTCTACCTGTGTTGCTGCAAAGGACATGATCTTATTCTTCTTTATGGCTGCACAGTATTCCATGGTGTATATGTACCACATTTTCTTTATCCAGTGTACCATTAGTGGGCACTTAGGTTGAGTCCATGTCTTTGCTGTTCTGAATACTGCTGCAATGAACATACACATGCATGTGTCTTTATGGTAGAACAATTTCTATTCCTTTGGACATATACTCAGTAGTGGGATTGCTGGGTTAAATGGTAGTTCTGTTTTAAGTTCTTTGAGAAATTGTCAAGCTGCTTTCACAGTGGTTGAACTAATTTACATTCCCACTAGCAGTATATAAGCATTTTCTTTTTACTGAAACCTTGCCAGCATCTATTACTTTTTAATAATCAGAATTTTTAATAATCATTCTGTCCTGTTTTGACTCTCATTTCCACACCATGAGGAGGAGAGGGCCACTAACCCTCTGGCCTCTTGGAACCATCCATGTGAGGACATGGGCAGCTGCTGCTGTGGTCACTATGGTATCTCCATCACCTGATTGGCACCTCCACTGATGTCTACTCCCAGCCCCCAGTCCCTGTCCCTATCAGCAAGACTTCCTGCAAGTTACTCAACAGGTCTACACGTGGGTTTCTTTGCCACATGGTACCTGTTAGGGGCTGAATTGTGACCCCCTTCTTCATATGCTGTAGCAAAAACCCCCAGCACTTCAGGAATGGGACTGTACATGGAGGTACACTCCCTATACAGTCAGGGTTCTTCAGAGAAACAGACCCAATAGGATATCTGTATAGTTCCTGTGTAAGTGGATATTTTGCATGAGACTTGGCTCACACAGTTATGGAGGCAAAGAACTACCACCACCTATGTCTGCAAGTTGGAGAGCCCAGGAAGTTGGGGTCCATTCAGTCTGTGCCCAAAGACCTGAGACACAGGGGGGTCTACAGTGTAAGAGTTCAAGCCATGATGGCAGCCTGAGAAGCAAGTGGGGAGTGCTGGGGCAAGTCTTAGAATCCAAGGGCTGGAGAACCAGGAGCTGCCATGTCAGAGAGGAGAAAAGGATGGATGTCTCAGCTCCAAAATGGAAAGAATTTGCCCTTCCTTCACCTTCGTGTTGTATTCAGGCCCTCAGCATATCAGATAAAGGCTGTGAGGAGGGATTCTCTTTCCTCAGTCTTCTGTTTCAGAAGCTAATCTCTTCACTAAGCACTTCCACAGATGTGCCCAGCAATCATCATTCACCAGCTATCTGGGCATCCCTTAGCTCAGTCCAGTTGACATGAAATTAACCATCACAGCCCTGGCCATCCAGCATCTGTGGAAGGGTAGGAGCCCAACTTGCATAAACATCAGTAAGCAAGCCCAGGTGGGTTTCACGAGAAACAACCTCCTTCCCACATTGTGTAATTTTTCACCTCCCTGACTGTTGAGCCCCCATCCGACCTCCTGACTCCCTTATCCCCCCTTTAAAAAGCACAGGCCTCTCTGTACAAATCAAGGTTGAGTTTTTCCCCTATTGCAATATTATATTCCTGATTAAAATCAGTCTTTACTGCCTAACTAGTGTCTGGCTTTATCTTTGACAGGGGAAAGAAGGAAGTGGACATCATTCTTCCCCCATATTTTACCTGACACACCTTTCAAAAAGTCCTCTGGTTTGGTGGCCCTTGGGAGATGTTTTCACATCCTATGATTTTTGTGGGTTAATGATTCCAGGCAAGATTTGGAAGGCAGAAATGGCACGTGGCTCTCCTATCCTTGAATATGAAGAGGCTGGGTGCAGTGGTTCACATCTCTAATCCCAGTGCTTTGAGGCTGAGGAGGGAGGATCACTTGAGCCCAGGAGTTCGAGACCAGCCTGAGCAACGTAGCAAGACTCCACCTCTAAAAAAAAGTAAGCAAAATTAGCCAGGCATGGTGGCCCACCTACTGAGGAGGATGAGGCAGGAGGATTGCTTGAGCCCTGGAGGTCAAGGCTGCAGTGAACCATCCACTGCCCTCCAGCCTGGGCAACAGAGCCAGACCCTGTCTCAAAAAAAGAAGAAAGAAGAAAGAAAGAGAAAGAAAGAAAGAAACAAAGAAGGAAAGAAGGAAAGAAAGAAAGAAAGAAAGAAAGAAAGAAAGAAAGAAAGAAAGAAAGAAAGAAAGAAAGAAGGAAAGAAGGAAAGAAGGAAAGAAGGAAAGAAAGAAAGAAAGAAAGAAAGAAAGAAAGAAAGAAAGAAAGAAAGAAAGAAAGAAAGAAAGAAAGAAAGAAAGAAAGAAAGAAAGAAAGAAAGGAAGGAAGGAAGGAAGGAAGGAAGGAAGGAAGGAAGGAAGGAAGGAAAGAAAGAAAAGCTTGGTGGCACCAGGATGGCCGAATAGGAGAATCTCCAGCCTCCAGCTCCTAGTGTGAGCAACACAGAAGATGGGTGATTTCTGCATTTGGTACTGAGTTCATCTCACTGGGGCGTGTTGTACAGTGGGTGCAGCCCAATAAGTGAGAGCTGAAGCAGGGCAAGGCATCACCTTACCCGGGAAGTGCAAGGGGGAAGGGAATTCCCTTTCCTAGCCAAGGGAAACGGTGACACATAACACCTGGAAAACTACTGCACTTTACCAAGGGTCTTAGCAAATGGCACACCAGGAGATTATATCCGTGCCTGGCTCAGAGGGTCCCACACCCACTGAGCCTCCCTCATTGCTAGCACAGCAGTCTGAGATCTAACTGCAAGGCTGCAGCGAGGCTGGAGGAGGGGCGCCCGCCATTGCTGAAGCTTGAGTAGGTAAACAAAGCAGCCAGGAAGCTCCAACTGGGTGGAACCCAGCACAGCTCAAGGAGGCCTGCCTGCCTGTGTACACTCCACCTCTGGGGACAGGGCATAGCCAAACAAAAGGCAGCAGAAACCTCTGCAGATTTAAATGTCCCTGTCTGACAGCTTTGAAGAGAGTAGTGGTTCTCCCAGCATGGAGTTTGAGATCTGAGAATGGACAGACTGTCTGCTCAAGTGGGTCCCTGATCCCCGAGTAGCCTAACTGGGAGACATCCCCCACTAGGGGCAGACTGACACCTCACACCTCACACAGCTGTGTACACCTCTGAGACTAAGCTTCCAGAGGAATGATCAGACAGCAATATTTGCTGTTCAGCAATATTCACTCTTCTGCAGCCTCTGCTGCTGATACCTGGCAAACAGGGTCTGGAGTGGACCTCGAGTAAACTCCAAGAGACCTGCAGCTGAGGGTCCTGACTGTTAGAAGGAAAACTATAAAACAGAAAGGACATCCACACCAAAACCCCATCTGTATGTCACTATCATCAAAGACCAAAGGTAGATAAAACCACAAAGATGGGGAAAAAGCAGTGGAGAAAAGCTGAAAATTCTAAAAATCAGAGCACCTCTCCCCTCTCTAAAGGAACGCAGCTCCTTGCCAGAAATGGAAGAAAGCTGGACGGAGAATGACTTTGACTAGTTGAGAGAAGAAGGCTTCAGACAATCAAACTTCTCCAAGCTAAAGGAGGAAGTACAAACTCAGCATAAAGAAGCTAAAAACCTTGAGAAAAGATTTGATGAATGGCCAACTAGAATAACCAATGTAGAGAAGTCCTTAAACGACCTGATAGAGATGAAAACCATGACACGAGAACTACATGACAAATGCACAAGCTTCAGTAACCGACTCAATCAATTGGAAGAAAGATTATCAGTGATTCAAGATCAAATGAATGAAATGAAGTGAGAAGAGAAGTTTAGAGAAAAAGAGTAAAAAGAAATGAACAAAGTCTCCAATAAACATGGGACTATGTGAAAAGACCAAATCTACATCTGATTAGTGTACTTGAAAGTGACAGGGAAAATGGAATCAAGCTGGAAAACACTCTGCAGGTTATTATCCAGGAGAACTTCCCCAACCTAGCAAGGCAGGCCAACATTCAAATTCAGGAAATACAGAGAACGCCACAAAGATATTCCTCAAGAAGACCAACTTCAAGACACATAATTGTCAGATTCACCAAAGTTGAAATGAAGGAAAAAATGTTAAGGGCAGCCAGAGAGAAAGGTCAGGTTACCCACAAAGGGAAGCCCATCACACTAACAGCGAATCTCTCAACAGAAACTCTACAAGCCAGAAGAGAGTGGTGGCCAATATTCAACATTCTTAAAGAAAAGAATTTTCAACCCAGAATTTCATGTCCAGCCAAATTAAGTTTCATAAGTGAAAGAGAAATAAAATTCTTTACAGACAAGCAAATGCTGAGAGATTTTGTCACCACCAGGCCTGCCCTACAAGAGCACTAAACATGATGCTCTAAACGTGGAAAGGAACAACCAGTACAAGCTACTGCAAAAACATGCCAAAATGTAAAGACCATCCATGCCAGGAAGAAACCTCATCAACTAACGAGCAAAATAACCAGCTAACATCATAATGACAGGATCAAGTTCACACATAACAATATTAACCTTAAATGTAAATAGGCTAAATGCTCCAATTAAAAGACACAGACTGGCAAATTGGATAAAGAGTCAAGACCCATCAGTTTGCTGTATTCAGGGGACCCATCTCATGTGCAGAGACACACATAGGCTCAAAATAAAGGGATGGAGGAAGATCTACCAAGCAAATGGAAAACAAAAAAAGGCAGGGGTTGCAATCCTAGTCTCTGATAAAACAGACTTTAAACCAACAAAGATCAAAAGAGACAAAGAAGGCCACTACGTAATGATAAAGGGATCAATTCAACAAGAAGAGCTAACTATCCTAAATCTATATGCACCCAATACAGGAGCACCCAGATTCATAAAGTGAGTCCTTACAGACTTACAAAGAGACTTAGATTCCCACACAATAATAATGGGAGATTTTAACACCCCACTGTCAACATTAGACAGATCAATGAGACAGAAAGTTAATAAGGATATGCAGAAATTGAACTCAACTCTGCACCAAGTGGACCTAATAGACATCTACAGAACTCTCCACCCCAAATCAACAGAATATACATTCTTCTCAGCACCACATCGCACTTATTCCAAAATTGACCACATAGTTGGAAGTAAAGCACTCCTCAGCAAATGTAAAAGAACAGAAATTATAACAAACTGTCTCCCAGACCACAGTGCAATCAAACTAGAACTCAGGATTAAGAAACTCAATCAAAACCGCTCAACTACATGAAAACCGAACAACCTGCTCCTGAATGACTACTGGGTACATAACAAATTGAAGGCAGAAATAAAGATGCTCTTTGAAACCAACGAGAACAAGGATACAACATACCAGAATCTCTGGGACACATTTAAAGCAGTGTGTAGAGGGAAATTTATAGCACTAAATGCCCACAAGAGAAAGCAGGAAAGATCTAACATTGACACCCTAACGTCACAATTAAAAGAACTAGAGAAGCAAGAGCAAACACATTCAAAAGCTAGCAGGAGGCAAGAAATAGCTAAGATCAGAGCAGAACTGAAGGAGATAGAGACACAAAAAAACCTTCAAAAAATCAATGAATCCAGGAGTTCATTTTTTGAAAAGACCAACAAAATTGATGGATCAGTAGCAAGACTAATAAATAAGAAAAACAGAAGAATCAAATAGACGCAATAAAAAATGGTAAAGGGGATATCATCAACAACCCCACAGAAATACAAACTACTATCAGAGAATACTATAAACACCTCTATGCAAATAAACTAGAAAACCTAGAAAAAATGGATACATTCCTGGACACATACACTATCCCAAGACTAAACCAGGAAGAAGTTGAATCCCTGAATAGACCAATAACAGGCTCTGAAATTGAGGCAATAATTAACAGCCTACCAACCAAAAAAAGTCCAGGACCAGACAGATTCACAGCCGAATTCTACCAGAGGTACAAGGAGGAGCTGGTACCATTCCTTCTGAAATTATTCCAATCAATAGAGAAAGAGGAAATCCTATCTAACTCAATTTATGAGGCCAACATCATCCTGACACCAAAGCCTGGCAGAGACACAACTAAAAGAGAGAATTTTAGATCAATATCCCTGATGAACTTCGATGCAAAAATCCTCAATAAAATACTGGCAAACCGAATCCAGCAGCACATCAAAAAGCTTATCCACCATGATCAAGTGGGCTTCATCCCTGGGATGCATGGCTGGTTCAACATATGCAAATCAATAAATTTAATCCAGCATATAAACAGAACCAAAGACAAAAACCACATGATTATCTCAATAGATGCAGAAAAGACCTTTGACAAAATTCAACAACCCTTCATGCTAAAAATTCTCAATAAATTAGCAATTGGAATGTATCTCAAAATAATAAGAGCTATTTATGACAAACCCACAGCCAATATCATACTGAATGGGCAAAATCTGGAAGCATTCCCTTTGAAAACTGGCACAAGACAGGGATGCCCTCTCTCACCACTTCTATTCAACATGGTGTTGGAAGTTCTGGCTAGGGCAATCAGGCAAGAGAAAGAAATAAAGGGTATTCAATTAGGAAAAGACAAAGTCAAATTGTCCCTGTTTGCAAATGACATGATTGTTTACTTAGAAAACCCCATCATCTCAGCCCAAAATCTCCTTCAGTTGATAAGCAACTTCAGCAAAGTCTCAAGATACAAAATCAATGTGCAAAAATCACAAGCATTCTTATACACCAATAACAGAGTAACAGAGAACCAAATCATGAGTGAACTCCCATTTACAATAGCTTCAAAGAGAATAAAATACCTAGGAATCCAACTTACAAGGGATGTGAAGGACCTCTTCAAGGAGAACTACAAACCACTACTCAATGAAATAAAATAGGACACAAACAAATGGAAGAATATTCCATGCTCATGGATAGGAAGATTCAATATCGTGAAAATGGCCATACTGCCCAAGGCCATATTGCCCAAGGTAATTTATAGATTCAATGCCATCCCCATTAAGCTACCAATGACTTTCTTCACAGAATTGGAAAAAACTACTTTAAAGTTCATATGGAATCAAAAAAGAGCCCGCATTGCCAAGACAATCCTAAGCAAAAAGAACAAAGCTGGAGGCATCACGCTACCTGACTTCAAATTATACTACAAGGCTACAGTAACCAAAACAGCATGGTACTGGTACCAAAACAGAGATATAGACCAATGGAACAGAACAGAGCCCTCAGAAATAATACCACACATCTACAACCATCTGATCTTTGACAAGAAATGGAGAAAGGATTCCCTATTTAATAAATGGTGCTGGGAAAATTGGCTAGCCATAAGTAGAAAGCTGAAACTGGATCCCTTCCTTACACCTTATACAAAAATTAATTCAAGATGGATTAGAGACTTAAATGTTGGACCTAAAACCATAAAAACCCTAGAAGAAAACCTAGGCAATACCATTCAGGATATAGGCATGGGCAAGGACTTCACGTCTAAAACACCAAAGGCAATGGCAACAAAAGGCAAAATTGACAAATGGGATCTAATTAAACTAAAGAGCTTCTGCACAGCAAAAGAAACTACCATCAGAGTGGACAGGCAACCTACAGAATGGGAGAAAATTTTTGCAATCTACTCGTCTGACAAAGTATCCAGAACCTACAAAGAACTCAAACAAATTTACAAGAAAAAAACAAACAACTCCATCAAAAAATGGGCAAAGGATATGAACAGACACTTCTCAAAAGAAGACATTTATGCAGCCAACAGACACACAAAAAAAATGCTCATCATCACTGGCCATCAGAGAAATGCAAATCAAAACCATAATGAGATACCATCTCACACCAGTTAGAATGGCGATCATTAAAAAGTCAGGAAACAACAGGTGCTAGAGAGGATGTGGAGAAATAGGAACACTTTTACACTGTTGGTGGGACTGTAAACTAGTTCAACCATTGTGGAAGACAGGGTGGAGATTCCTCAAAGATCTAGAACTAGAAATATCATTTGACCCAGCCAATATATGACTCATTACTGGGTATATACCCAAAGGATTATACATCATGCTACTATAAAGGCACATGCACAAGTATGTTTATTGTGGCACTATTCACAATAGCAAAGACTTGGAACCAACCCGAATGTCCATCAATGACCGACTGGATTAAGTAAGTTTCCGTGCCTGCTTTTTTGTGGTTTTGTTGTTTTTCTGTTTTTTCTGGTGTTCAGCCCTCTGTACTGGGGAAGCCCGACGGCATCTGAAGTTTCTGTGTGAAGACGTTCTTGGCATCACTGAGCGTTCAGGGCGCGCTGTCCTCCGGGTCTTCTCAGAGGATGTGGCTTGGGACTCTCAGATCTCTGCTGAGCGCGCCCAGTGCAAGATGCCCTCAGCCGGCGAGTGGCTGCACACTCAACCGGGGCGCATGCTTTCCGGGCTCTGAGCTGTGGGGCATCCCAAAAACCAGCCTTATCAGAGCCACTGCTGGTCACGCTGCCAACAGCTCAGTGCCTGGGTTGAGGGGAGGGGGCGTACTCAACACTGCAGCACCCTGATTGTGCATCTTCTGCTTATACTTGCGGAAAGACGGCCCTCCTAAGACGTGACATTAGGCCTTGGGGACTTTTGCGTGTTTGAGAGTTTCATTCTGTCTGATGGGTCTCCTTGGTGCTCTTTGTCCTAAGCTGGAGTGCATTTCTCTGTCTAGAATTAGTCACCAAGTAGATTTGCCACCACCTGCAGTCGGCTCCCACCCTTGGCCGTGGTGTAGCCAGTGTGAGTGCTCGGGCTGTTTCAAGTCTATTGGTCAAGTCACTCTTGGCCCAGCCAATTTGGGCTTTTTACATTCCTAATACAGTCTGTAGGAATGGAAATGAGGTTTCAAGTAGAAGGTAACCCATCAAGGGGAAGAGCATTATTTTAAACATGTGGACACAGAAGCAGTGAGGTGGACACACCGGCATCTCTCAGGTGGGACCTGAGGCCACCCACAAAGGCAAGGGTACCCTCTCCAAGCTCAGCTGCTGCCCCCCTTAGAGGAGCCAACACCACAGCCCAGGGTTAGTGGAGCCCATTAAAAGCCAAACTGAAGAGTGAAAGTCAAGTGCAAAAACTCTAGGTGGAGGTATCTGCACATGGAAAGTTCTTAAAATGTGTTGATTTACCGATATATGCAGGGGAATTTTTTTAAGCAAAAAAAGCACCACCAACTGTGTATGTGGGGATGCAAGACAGGTGAAACCTGGGTACAGTGTGACAAGCACAGCAGCTGCATCCTGTTCACAGGGAAAATAAAGAGCCAGGCCATTAATCGGCTCTCTGGTACCAACCCCGTGGTACTTTTTTTTTTTTTTAATTCCAGTTGTTGAATTACTAATGTGCTGGTGAGCAAAAGTCACAATTTATTTGTCCCCCAGACACAAATCTAAACAAGGACTCCAGATGTATTGTCAAAGAGGACTCAGCCTGGGATATTGTGGACTCCATTTAAAATAAGCATCTTTCTCTAGGTCAGATGCATATGAAGACTTCAGACCCAGCAGCCCTGGCCAAACGATCCAATGGTCCGACTGAGCGAATGGTGTGGCTTCATCCATCAGCAAGGAGGAGGGGAGTAGAAGCCGGCAGCATTAGGCTCTGACTATATCCAACCTTACCCAGGCATGGGAGAGAAAAGGGAGTTCAGACCACACTTTCCTCCACTGAGAAATCTGTGCAAACCCTCTGGCTGGAGAGCCTAGCTGTTTGCCTGGTTACAGAGAACCCCTCCAGGAAGGCCTGAAGAGCAGCCACCCCAGGTCTAGGGGTGATGCTTGGGGCATCTGTGTGTGAACTAAGTATTTGCATCATCCCTGGGGACACCACCACAAATGTTAATATTATTTATGGAGCAAATACTCAGAAATGTGCTTGAGCCGTTCTTTATTCCTGGAACTCCTTTTTTTCCCTCCTCCTTTTATTATCTCACAGTTCTTTGTATTCTTCACTGAAACCTTTCCTGATATTCGCAGACACGTGCCAGCTGCCTCTTTTCTTAACACTGAAAGTTCCACATTGCACTGAGGACCTGGTAGTGGAGGGTCAATTGCTTTTGAACTCGGCACGTTGCTGAGTCACTACGAGCACCCCATCCTCCTACTTGAACAGTTGAGAAGATCACCATGCAGACGATAGTTTCTGCTGAGTGTTTCCCAACCACCTTGCTGAGTTCCCTGCTGGGCACAGTGTGGGAATGGAGGGGGCACTGGGACCATTCGTGGCTCCAGCACTCCTGTTCCATCTCACTCCCTGTCCCTGTGCTTGCTGAAGGAACCCAACAAGCAGCCTAGGGACTTGTCAGCAGTTACCTACTTTTATCTTACCTTATTTTCATTTTTCTTATTTATTTTTGGAGACAGGGTCTCATTCTGTCACCCAGACTGGAGTGCAATGTTGCAAATATGGCAAACTTCAGCCTCGGACTCCTGGGCTCATGCGATTCTCCCACTTTAGCCTCCCAAGCAGCTGGGACTACAGGTGCATGCCACCACACTTGACTAATTTTTTTTTTGTTTTATTTTTTGTAGAGATGAGTTGTACCATGTTTCCCAGGCTGGTCTCCAACTCCTGGGCTCAAGCGATCCTCCCACCTCACCCCCGCCCTCAAAGTACTGGGATCACAGGCATAGGCCACCTTGCCTAGCCCTTCTTTTAAACACTGAAAACTCAAGTCACCAAGCAATGCAGGAATTTCCTGGCCCCAAGGTTAGCTGCAGTTCTGATTTGCATAATTTTTCTTCCACTGGGCAGCAAATCAAACAGTGGCTCCCATTCTCTGGTTTTTAGAGCAGAGACATGAAAGGAATCCTGAAATCCATGACACGTTGTTGTTTCTAGTTTTCCAACATTTCTTGATTTTCTCAAATACATAGTAAAATATGAACTTATTTGTCTGTTTCATTGGCAAGATCATAGCACAAATTGTAATTGTACACTCACAGAACTAGGGTTGTAATGTTGGATAAATATTGCATTTCCTGTGTGGCACTACTAATTTGCTAGTGATAAAAATATAATTTTGTAAACAAATCAAGCCCATGGGAAAGAGATTGCTGTGCTAGAGAGGCAAGCAGAAATGCTAAGATGTGCAAGCCAGTGCAGAGGGCATGGGATGGAGGGCAACGGGATAGGGAAGCAGAATGCTTAAAAAGCAGCTGATTGAAAAAAGGAGGAAATAGCCACTGAGATAAAAAGAGCAGTTTTTGCAGGGGCCTTTGAAAACAGTATGCTGAGAATAGATAGGGCTCAAGGACAGTATCTCCAATTGAACTTTTAATTAACTCCTGTAGGCGCCAAGAAGGCGGGCAGATAAGGAAGAGCATAGAAACAAGGAACTGAGTAGAAGATTACATGTGGGAAAAGAAAGTTTGTTTTGCATTGCATTCTTTCTGCTGACGTGGGGTTTATGGAGTATAAATAAAGTGAGGCGGAGGCTCTGAGCGCGGCCGCCATGTTCTCTGTGTGTCTTTGTCTTTTGTGTGTTCTTTCATTCTCCACCACCCCCGGCACGGACCCCAACAAGTGGCGGAGCGAGCAGGGTCAGCACGGGTGAGTAGGGGAGAACAAGAAGGGGAACCCCCTAGGGGTGGGTAAGGCCCGGATATTGTTAAGGGGAACTTTCTTAAGCTTTCATTATGGGGAATTCCATCTCTCTGGCCTCAGAATATTTACAGCTGTTTCAAGGACTGTTGCTGTCTATAGGAGTGGAAGTAAAAGAAAAAGACTTTGAAGCGATTATTTGCCCATGTTGAACAACATTGTTACTGGATTCAGTATCAGACTAAAGTGCAGCTGAATCGGAGAGAATGGTTACAGGTAGAAAAAGCTCTGCTTAGAGCTCTCCAGTTAGGGGATATTATGCCTCTAAGATTGTGGACCTTGTGTAACTCTATCACTCAGACATTAGAGTTACTTGAGACTGATTCAGAGTGTGGTAATGTAGCCACAGGAGGAAAAGTATCTGAGGATTTGGGAAAAAAAAAAAAAAAAATCTGAAATGGAGCCCATTTGTGCCAGGATAACAGAGGATGGGGGGGTAGCAAAAGGGGGAGAAGAGAAAAAGCCAGCTCTTCCTTCTTCTAAGGGAAATTCTGACATGCAGAGTATTATGGAAATGCTTCAACAAATATTACAGATATATTCTTCTAATTCACCTTTGCGAGCTTTCTCTGTTTCTTTTCCTTCTGCCCTGTTAAAAGAGGATTTTCCAGAGCCTCCAACCCCCCGGCTTCGTTATCTTTGCCTTTGTTTGGCAAAGTTGAAGCCCTGTTCACATCAGACATACTTTAAATTTATACTAAACACCTGTTTAATATGTTAAAACCAGTGTATATGTATATCTTATTGTTTGTTAAAATATTATGAGTATTTCAATAGTCAATAAATAAGCACATTAATATTAACTATTAATATTAATATAGTATTAATAACCCCAGCTAGGAAATTGTTATGTTATAGGGGTGCATAGGTTCCACCAATTTACACTCCAAACAGAAGTTGAATATTCGAGTTGCTTAACACATTAACTACCTCTTGATATTTTCTGTGTTTTTAAATTTTAACCATTGTATTCTGTATGTAATGATTCTCAATTTGGTATTAATATACATATTTCCTAGTGAGTAATGATGTTAGACATATAGGTTTATTGTCATTTCTTTGTTCTGCTACTTTTGGTTGGGTTATTTGCCTTTTCTTATTAATATGTTGGGATTCTTTATATTTGGGGATATGAGTATTATTATATATTATATATACTTTTAATTAAAAAAAAATTTTTAAGGAGCTGGATCTGTTTCTAATTATTTGTGCTTCTTTTGCACCTAATGCTCAGTTTTCAAATGGTGGCAATAATGTCCAATTTAATGCCTTACAAATTAAATTTTTAAAAGAAATGAAAGCTGCCATTTCTAACTATGGACCCCTATCCTTGGTCTTCTTGATATTTTTTCATCAGAAAATTTGATGATTCCTATAGACTGGAAGACTTTGGGGAAGGCTTTTCTTGATCGTTCTCAGTGGTTATAATTGCACATCTGGTAAATGAACAAGGCACATGTACAGGCTAGGAAAAATGTTATGTGTGATCCCCCTGGACCCACTGAGGAATAACTCACAGGCACAGGCCAGTATGCTACTCTTAATGCTTAGGCTGGTCTAGATGATGTTGCCTTTACTCAAATCAAGACTTTGTTTTTAAGGGCCTGAAATAAGGTAGAGATAACAGGAAAATCTTCCCTTTCCTCTGTGAAGATTTTACAGGGCACAAATGAACCCTATCCAGATTTCGTAGCCCGTCTTCAGGATGCTGTCTTGAAAATTTTGAGTGCTGGCTTTGCTTCAAAAATTTTGTTACAAACATTGTCTTTTAAAAATGCTTATGCTGACTGTCAAAAATTGTTAAAATCATTAAAGGCCAATGGGGCCAATTTAGATAAATATATTAAAACTTGTGTTAGTGTTGGAGGGGCTATTTATAATGCTCAATTATTTGCTGGAGCTTTGTCTAAAGCCTTAAAAGG
Organism: Macaca nemestrina; assembly: GCF_043159975.1. Classification (NCBI taxonomy): domain Eukaryota; kingdom Metazoa; phylum Chordata; class Mammalia; order Primates; family Cercopithecidae; genus Macaca; species Macaca nemestrina. Next base: position 86,790,958 of record NC_092125.1, on the reverse strand, counting down.
AAATAACAAACAAGGTATTTGCTTTCAGTGTGGTAAACCTAGACATTTCAAAAAAGAATGTCATAAAAATTGAACACTTTTATCCCTCGAGGCAGAAAGCTGCCTTCAGAGGTGTACAAATGTTGTGATAAAGGTTGACATTGGACAAATAAATGTCATTCCAAAACTGATAGAAGTGGAAATTTACTGTCTCCTCTCCTGGGAAATGGGAGTCAGGGCCCACAGGTTTGAGGCCCCAACAATTACAATACAAGTCTACTACAATATTCAGTGAGCAATGGCTTACAATATTAAGGAATAAATTCAAGTCCTCCTTAAGGATCCCACACCTTACCCCAGTTTCTCAGCTTTATGCAGCAACTAAGCAGAGCGCTGCTGCTGACTTAGCTATTACTCAGCCTTATACTTTGTCTCCTAATAGAGGAGTATATAAATTAGCTATTAGAGTGTGTGGCCCTTTGCCAAAAGGACATGTAGGACTTTTGTTAGGTCAAAACAACAGTGCTATATGGAAGTTAATGATGATTTCAGAAATCATTGATCTTGATGTTACTAATAAAATTCTTATTATGGTACAAGTTCACAATTTATATGCCTAGAGGCAGGGGAACGTATTATCAATAGGGAGGGTTTGGTAGCACAGAAAAAACCGTTTTTTGGGAAACTTTAGTTTCCCAAAAACTTATGTTCATTGCATATTAATGAAATAGTTTTAAAAGGGTTAATTGATATGGGGGTGAATATGTCTATTACTTGTTTAAATTAGTGGCCTATACAATGGGAAAAAAGATAAGTTTCAGTTATACTCACTGGCTTGGGTGCTACTTCTGTGTTTTATCAAAACGTAGAACCTTTAACCTGTGTCGGTCCTAAAGGTCAACAAGGTCAAGTGTTTTTTTATATTATTCCTATCAATATTAATCTTTGGGGACAAAATCTTTCATAACAATCTGGTGCTTTTTTAAACATTCTTCACATTTCCTCAGCTGTCAAAAATATGATGTTCAAAATGGGCTACAATCCTTTAAACTCATAGCCACTAGTTCACCAGCCTCAAGTTTTATAATTAAAGTGTAAAACGACCACTCCTCTTTAGGTGAAACAGTGGCCATTATCTAAAGAAATACTTAGGACTTTAAAAGAGTAAGTCAAAAAACAAATGGCCGAGAGGAATCTAAAGCCACGTACTTCTGCATGGAATTCCCGTCTTTGTCTTGTTCTTAAAACTATAAATGTTTACATTCAACCTAGGGAAAGTTTACAGCCCGGTCTTCCTAATCCTGCCCTTATCCCACAAAGTTAAAAATTAATGGTCATAGATCTCAAAAATTGTTTTTGCTCTATTCCATTACAACCTCAAGATTGTAAAAAGTTTGCCTTTATTATTCCTAAATATAATAATGGACAACCTATTCAAAAATATCAGCAGAAGCTTCTTCCCAGGGTATACTTAATAGCCCTACTATATGTTAAAAATTTGTACATAGGACTTTAAATCCTGTAAACAATCAGTTTCTAACTGTGTTAATTTATCATTGTATGGATCTTCTCTGTCCCTGTTTTTAATAATTTTCAGCCACTTTCCCGATATCAATGGAAAGTTTTACCTCAAGGTACGTTAAATAGCCCTACCTTGTGTCAAGAATTTGTCCATAGGGCCTTGGATCCTGTTCGAAAGCGTCATCCTTCTGTTTTTTTATATCATTATATGGATGACATTCTTCTTGCTGCACCCACCAGAGAAAAGCAGCAAGATGCTTTTGTATCATTACAAACTCAGCTTTCTTTCTACTCACTTAATATTGCCACAGAAAAAATTTAACTGGATTTTCCTATTCAATATTTAGGTTATACCTTAAGAACACAAAATATTCGACCCCAAGAAATTCAAATTTGACGTGATCATTTAAAAACATTAAATGATTTTCAAAAGCTTCTAGGAGACATTAATTGGATGCGTCCTGTTTTAGGAATACCAACATATCAGTTATAACATCTTTTTTCTATTCTAGAAGGAGACAGTCACTTGGACAACTCACGCCATTTAACTCCTTTGGCTTTACAGGAACTCCAGCTTGTTGAAGAGCAACTTCAAAAGGCCCTTCCTTTTGTTTATTTCATACTTTACCTTCTCCCACAGGAATGATTCATCAAACTAGTCGACCACTAAAATGGATCTTTTTGCCCAATAAAATATCTAAACACTTGGCTACTTATATCGATCGTTTAGCTGAACTGATCATCAAAGGACGGCATCACTGTCGACAACTTTGGGGAGGAGATCCTTCCTTAATTATTCCTCAATTCACTCATAATCAGATCACTTATCTTCTTGCAACTTCTGATTCTTGGCAAGTTGCTTGCGCTTCTTTTGTTGGACAATTTTCTACCCAATATCCTAAGTCTCCAATCTTTTCATTTTTTAGGCAACATTCTGTGTTGCCTTTCTCACCAATTTCTGTATTTCCTGTTCAAGGTCCTACCTTTTTTACTGATGCTAGTAGCAATGGTAAGGCTGGATATTGGAGTGTTCATCAATCTCGAGTTACAGTTTATCCTTATCCCTCGGTGCAACAGGGAGAACTGTTTGCTATTCTCATGGTCTTACTTGATTTCCCTACTACTGGTTGTAACATTGTTAGTGATTCTCAATATGCCGTTTATGTTACTTCTTATATTTCTCAGGCCACTTTACCTCTTTGTGCTACTTCTTCTCTTCAAAAACTCTTTTCCTGGCCGGGCGTGGTGGCTCATGCCTGTAATCCCAGCACTTTGGAAGGCCGAGGCGGGCGGATCACAAGGTCAGGAGATCGAGACCATGGTGAAACCCCGTCTCTACTAAAAATAGAAAAAATTAGCCGGGCGCAGTGGCGGGCGCCTGTAGTCCCAGCTACTCGGGAGGCTGAGGCCGGAGAATGGCGTGAACCCGGGAGGCGGAGCTTGTAGTGAGCCGAGATTGCGCCACTGTACTCCAGCCTGGGTGACAGAGCGAGACTCCATCTCAAAAAAAAAAAAACTCTTTTCCTTGTTATCTTCTACTTTGAGCCAATGTCGAGCTCCTTTATTCATCACTCATCTTCATTCTCATTCTCAATTTCCTGGACCATTAGTTCATGGTAATACTCAGATTGATTCGCTTTTAATCGGCCACCTACATGCTGCAGAACAAAACAAGTTCGTTCTCTTATTCGAGCTTGTCTTTCCTGTGCTCCTTTGAGCATTCCATCCTTCCATCCTGGGGTTAATCCATGAGATGTCCCTTCTTTTGGACGATTAAAGTATGTTCATCATACCATTGATACCTTTTCTCATTTTCAATGGGCCACTCCGTTGCCATCTGAGAAAGCTGATTCTGTTATTACACTTCTCTTAGCTTGTTTCGCCATCATGGGCATTCCTCTTATACTTAAAACTAATAATGCCCCTGCCTATGTCTCTCATAAATTACAAGTTTTCTTACAGCAATACAATATTCAACATATCACCGGTATCCCGGGCAACAGTCAAGGTCAAGCCATCATTGAGCGCGCAAATTTAACTTTAAAAACTCAACTACTAAAACAAAAAGGGGGAAATGAGCCCCCCAGAAACCAGATTTTGAAGGTTCTTTTTACCTTAATTTTTTTGAATCAATGGAGACAATTGCAAGACTCTGCTGTCGTAACCCATCTTTCCTCACCTCCCTCGGTGATAGTCCCCACTGACAATTTAAAGGTTTGGTATCCTAATGAAGAAGGTAAGTATGTTCAAGGGCAAATTCTAAAACAGGGACGGGGCTATGCTCTTGTCCTTACAGGGAGCGGACCTGAGTGGTTTCCTACAAGATGATTGAAACCCTGTTGAAAAGAAAACTGGATTCAGCATGCATTTCTTCCTTTGTTAGATGTGCCTCAGCAGGGGACTTATTTCTCTTAGTGAGGCTTTGTATGAATATTGGACTTATATTCCCTTTCCGCCCTTGTGTCAGGGAGTCACCTGGGAGGAGGTGGAAATTAAGGTTCACCAATGACATTACTTGGATGCCATCCCCCTATATGGACAAGGACAACATAGAACGGGAAACAGGAATTATAATCAGCACATACCAATTTGGAGTGGAAGGACTTCCAATATGTATGGGAAATAGTCCTCATTGTCTCCGAAAATCGCATGAAGCCTGGGCTGTTCGCTATAATCATAGTCATGTGGCTGCTAAAACTGTTATTATTGTAACTAGAAGCTTTTAATATAATCATACTGTATATAGTAATGAAACTATTCCTAGTTCTTTACTTTTTTGTCCTATTCTAGAGGTTTCTCCTAATATTGAGGTGCTGGAGTGACAACAATGTCGGGGAACTAAACCCCGGATTTTATTAGAATACAATGGAATGTAAATAACTGATTGGAGTGTGCACAGTGATTTTCAAATAAAATTTAGTCACATACCTTTGAAATGACACTGGGTAAATAAAAGTATTGCCGCTAACAGTAATGAAACCTTGGTATGGCGTGAAGGAGGCCTGAAGTACAGAGTCATCTTTGGAAGTTGTTAGCTGCAGGTGATGCCATTAGCACTTTTGTGAGGAATATGTCCCTTAATCTTTCTAACCCAACTAACTCCTTTCATATTCAGTTATATCGAAATACCTCCTGATATATTATTGCTTGTGTCCGTAAGCCCTACCTATTATTAGCAGGGAATTTGACATGGGATAATGATATGGGGATTGTTAATTGTACAGATACGTGTACATTTTTGTCTTGCCTCAATCATTCCTGGTGGCACAACTTTACTGGGGATATTTATATCCTCAAGGCTCGTAAGGAAATTTGGCTACCTGTTAACCTTACGCGACCGTGGGGGGCATCACCTCTTGAAACTTATATTTGGACTTCTCTTTAGCGAACCCGCCATGCTCTTGGACTTATAATTGCCTCGGTGATGAGTCTTGTTGCCATCACCTCCACTGCGACAGTAGCAGGACTCGCTCTTCATCAAAGCATACAAAATGCTGAATTTATGCAGCAATGGCACGAACAATCTCACTGGTTATGGCTTCAACAACGAAACATTGACTCTCAACTTGCTGAAAGATTGGACAACATGGAGCAAGCATTGACATGGCTTGGAGATCAGCTCACTGTACTCAGTACTCGGATGACATTACAATGTGATTGGAACTCCACTCAATTTTGTGTAATGCCTGTACCTTTTAACATCTCTCAAAATTGGACTGTAATCCGAAAATTATTAGTAGGCCATAAAAATATTAGTTTGGACATCCAAGAGCTCATTCAGAACATTTCCAAAGCATTTCGACAACAATTACATGTGTTGTCTGGAACCGTAACCCTGCAGAAGCTGGGTCAGCGCCTTGCTGCCTTTAACCCATGGACCCCGATGAAAACATGGATTTCTACAATCTCTGGAAGTATATTGCTTTGGCCACTTGGATTGGGTCTACTTCTTTTGGTGATTCGATGCTCCCTCCATCGCCTCCAAAAACAAAAGAAAACACAGGAACAAATATGGGCTACCTTTTTAGGATTGAGGCAAAACAAAAACAAAAAGGGGGAAATGCAGGGGCCTTTGAAAACAGTATGCTGAGAATAGATAGGGTTCAAGGACAGTATCTCCATTTGAACTTTTAATGAACTCCCGTAGGCACCAAGAAGGTGGGCAGATAAGGAAGAGCATAGAAACAAGGAACTGAGTAGAAGGTTACATGTGGGAAAAGAAAGTTTGTTTTGCATTGCATTCTTTCTGCTGACGTGGGGTTTATGGAGTATAAATAAAGTGAGGCGGAGGCTCTGAGCGCGGCCGCCATGTTCTCTGTGTGTCTTTGTCTTTTGTGTGTTCTTTCATTCTCCACCACCCCCGGCACGGACCCCAACAGTTTTGTGTTGTATGAAGAGATCAAAGTAGCTTGCTCCCGTCACTTAGGAGGAAACCTCAGCAAGGTGATCTGAGAAGCCAGGAATGTTGGCCTTCAACTAGAAAGTAATTTCATATGTACATACAAATACAAACACCCACAACCAACTGGGGGTTGCGGCACTGGCCCCCAATGCAGTCAAAAATCCTGCATAGCTTTGGACTCCCCCAAAACTTAGCTAACAGCCTCTTGTTGACTTGAAGCCTTACCAATACCATAAGCAGTCAATTAACACATATTTTGTATGTTATGCGTATTATTAGCTGTGTTCCTACAATACAGTAGGCTAGAAAAAATAAAATGTGATTAAAATCATAAGGAAGAAAAAATGTAGTTCCTCTTCACTGAGGGGAAGTGGATCATCATAAAGGTCTTCATCCTTGTGGTCTTCATGTTCAGTGGCTGAGGAGGAGGAGGGAGGAGACGGCTTGGTCTCACTGTCTCAGGGGTGGCAGAGGTATATAATTTTGTATCAAGAACCCGAGCAGTTAGAACTTGTATTGCTCAAGGGTCAGCTGTATATGTACATGTGTGTGTGTGTATGTGTATGTGTGCATTTTTGTGTGTGTGCATGTGTGTGTGAATGACCAGGTAGCCTCTGAGGCTGTCAACCTAGACTAGATATCGCTCCTGAGTGTAGTTTCAGCCCAGCAAAGGTGGGAGAATGTGCTCCACCCTTGGGCAGGAGCATCAAGCAATGGGCCAAGCTCAGGTTCTGCTAGGCCCTGTAGTGATTCTCCCAAGACTGCAAATCCAGGCGCACAAGACAGTTCGCTTCATACATTGGGAGTGATTCTGTTTTTCTTGGCACTAAGATTTACGAATTAACCTTCCTTGTCAGTGCATGAAAAGTGCATCCATCACCTGACATATTCAGCTTTTCTTTATACTGGCAACATTCCAATTCCTCTCTCTTAGCTACTTTGAAATATATAATAGATCATCATTAACTACAGTCACCCTTCTGATTTATGGAACACTTGGTATTATTTCATCTAACTACTGTATTTTTTACACACTAATGAATCTTTCTTCATTCCACCTCCCTCCTACTCTTCCTGGATCTCATGAAGATAGTAGATTGGTGGTTACCAGAGGCCTGTCTATGTTCTAGGCCCTATGGGAGGCCAAAAGGGTGAAGCCATCAGTGATGGCCACTGTACATGTGCTACAGCCCCCTATTTCATCATGGCAGCTGAGTGTTGGTAAAAATAAGTCCCAATTTGACCTTGAATGTATGACATCAAGAACATTTCTTCATCTTTCAGAGCCCACACTCTCGTTCCAGTCCAACTCTCTGCTTTCCTTCACAGAAGGCAACAGGAAACCTGCAGGTCCCTGAAGAGCCTCACCAGGTGAGAGCCTTGAAGCCACTCCTGCCGCCCATGGAAAATTCCCCAAGCAGACACTGACCTTTCCCCCACAGGCAAGAAGACAACAAACTGCCTTTCCCACAAGCCCAAAGCAGGTTTCCATTAATGAATAAGCCAGGAGGAATCCAAGGACCCCAAGTGACCCAACATATAAGGTGATTGGCTTCACCCCAGACTTAAGTAACTCACTGCCTCAGGATACATAGTGAGTGACCAACCCCAAATCCAGCCTGGATCTCACCCTGTAAGGATGAAATTACAATTGCAGTAATGACCCCTCGAGGGCACATGCAAAGTCCACTGCTCCTTCATTCTAACCTCACAGAAAGCTTGCAGAAGAACACTAGGATCCCCTGCACAGACAGAGAGCCTAAGAAGCATCAGACTAGCTCAGGGCCCAACTCTGGGAACCCCCAAATCCACCAGTTTCCCCTGCAGCTCCATCTGCAATAGGCCATGCTGCTAGTTGTAATTCCATGGCTGACACATCTCCATCCTGTAACAGTTTCCCGACTTCTCTGCTGTGGTTGGGATTCTTTCAAGCAGCACTTTCCTTGTGAAGTGCGCAATGATATGTTCTATGTCTCAATGGAGATTTGTGTGTGTATATGTGTGTGTGCATATGTGTACATATGCATACAAAAAAAGTGGACAGCAATTCTTCTTCTATTTTGTGCATTCTCAATGTGAATGACATGCCTCCCCAAGGGGTGAGAATTCGTTTTTGGGGGCTAAAGGCATCACAGTGGCTTGCAGCCCTCTGAAGGACCTGGCACATAAACAGATACACAGTGTGTCTGTGCTGTGGAAGCTGCATGGTCATGGTGACAATGAGGGAAAAAAAAAGTCTTTAAAAGGCTCCTTCTTGGGGGTACAGTGAAATGAAGTTTGAGAAACCCTGTTCTCTCCTCACTTCTTTGCTGTTGCGAGACTAAACTGGAATTAGTGTTTCTCAGTGTGGATTCTAAGAACCTTAGAGCAGGGTCCTGTCCTGCAGATTTCTGGGCCCCAGTGCAGACTTAGGAATTCAGTTCTATGGAGCGGCAGGAATGTGCATTTTTAATCAGCTCTTCTAGCCATCTCCTAGAGCTGCCTAACACAGCACTGCAAACTGAGTAGCTCAAACAACAGGCCTTTATTTCTTTCATTGATGTGGAAGTCCAAGATCAAGGTGTAGATAGCACTGGTTCACCCTCAGGCCTCCCTCCATGGCTACCAGATAGTCCTCTCCTCCTGCTGTCCTCACATGGTCCTCCCTCTGGGTGTCTCTGTGTCCTAATCCCCTCTTCTTATAAGGATACCAGTCCTACTGGATAAGGGCCCACCCCAATAAACTTACTTAACCTTAATTACCTCTTGAAAGACCCTATCTCCAAATATCATAGCCCTCCTCACCTGCAGTTTCAGTTACCCACGGTCCACTGTAGTTATTTTTATTAAGATATTTCACAGGACAGAGAGACCATATTCATATAACTTTTATTACAGTATATTATCATAATCATTCTAGTTTATTTACCTTTTCTGAATTTTTATTTTTTTTACACAGAACATCTCACTTTGTTGCCCAGGCTGGTCTCTACCTCCTTGGCTCAAGTGATCCTCCTGTCTCAGCCTCCCAAGTAGCTGAAACAATAGGCATGCACTACCACACCCCACTAATTTTATTATTAGTTACTGTTGTTAATCTCTTACTGTGCCAAATGTATAAACTTTACCATAGCTACATGTGTATGGGAAAAAGCACAGGCTGTGTAGGATTGGGTACTATCCTCAGTTTCAGGCATCCATTGGGGGTCATGGAATGTATCCCCCAAAGATAAGGGGGGCTTATTAGAGTCACATTCTGAGGTCCTGGGGGTTAGGACTTCAACAGATGACTGGGGGGCGGGGGATACACAATGGAACACATAACAATTCTCAAAATGCTTTTTCCTCACACCTGAAAGTGTAAAACCTGCTCTGAGGGGTGGGGAGATGAGCAGAGCGTGGGGCGATGCAGTCACTCCCTCACTGAAGACACTTATGGGGCACCTCCCTAAGCACCAGAGAGGAAGGAAGGAATTACAGAAACAGAACCCCACAAATATGTACAATTATTATGTGTCAATTAAAAATATATGTAAAGCAAAAATAAAATCCAGAGAAAAGGAAGGGGGAGCGTTTGGTGGTGTTGGGGCCAGGAACCTCCCCAGGTAGTCTATGGCATCACACAGTAAAGGGCAACCCCAGTGGCATGTGGTCCACCCCGGGAGCCAGGGCTGCAGGTTCCCTCACGCCGAAAGTGCCCGCAAGGAGCCAGCCACCTCTGTAGCTCCATTCACCTCTACTGCGCTATCTACTGTAGTTAATCTACCCGCGGTTAATCCACTTCCTCAGTCCAGCCGCCACCCCCACATTTCTCTTAAGGGCACAGGGGTCCTTCAGTGGGCTTCAATCCTGACTTTGCAGTCCCTAGCTGTGGGACTCAGGGCTGCTTAATGTCCCTGAGCCTCCATCTCCTCATCTGTAACATGGATATATGACACACATACACACTTCTCAACAGATGGCCTCCAAGAGGATTGAAGTTAAGACACCCTGCAGAGAGGACTAAATGGTAACCCTCCAAAACGACACTTCCATGAATTTACGAATGTGATCCTATTTGAAAAACAGGTCTTCCTGTTTGCAGACTTGATTAGGAATCTTGGATTGAGAAAATCCTGGATTTCAGGTGGGCCCTAAATCCAGTCACGGGGTTACAGTCTGAATGTTTGTGTCCCACCCTCCAAATTCATATATTGAAATCTTTACCCCCAAGGTGATGGTATGAGGAGGTGGGGCCTTTGGGAGGTGATTGAGTCATGAGAGTGGAGCCTCACAAATGGGATTAGTTTCCTTATAAGAGGGACCTGTCAATAGGGGAAAATGACGAGACAAGTCTCAATCATCTTAGAAAATGTATTTGCCAAAGTTAAGGATGAGCCCAGGAGACAGGTCTATGCCTTTCTCTGAAGGTGCTTTTGAGGGCTCGAAATTTAAAGGGGAAAGGGCAGGATATAGAGAAGCACACAGTTTTCACATAAACAAAAGAGGCAGAGGAAAAATGTGGGGAATCTGCATTTTACATAACACAGACAAAATGGGGTAGGGGAACAATCAGTTATACATTTGTGTCTGGCAGGGAGGCCAGGGTGACTGCACCTGTTAAGACAAGCTATCAATTTGCATTGCCATAGTGAAGTTTTAACAGCTCCCCAGGAATCTCCTTGTGGGCAAAATGTCGGGGAGGCAGGTAGCTTTTCATCTTGTAGCCATCTGATTTAGGAACCAAAAGGGGGCGGCAGGTTTTTGTGACCCAGTTTCCAGCTTGACTTTCCTCTTTGGCTACATGAGTTTGGGGGTCCCAAAATTTAATTTTTTTTCACAGACCCCAGAGGTCTCCCTTGCCCCTTCCACCTTTCGAGGATGCAGGTAGGGGAGCCACCTATGACCCAGGAAATGAGCCCCAGTTTTTTATAGCTGGATAATATTGTGTATATACATTTTCCTTATCCACTCATCTGTTGTTGGACACCTGGGTTGATTCCACATCTTGACTGTAAGTCTTCGCGTTCTACAACACTATGGGGTGATTATATTAACCACTATATATTACATAGTTTCAAACAGCTAGAAGGAGATATTGAATGGTCCCACACCAAGAAATGATGAAAGTTTCATATGATGGACATGCTAACTACCCTGTCCGATCACTTTACATTGTACGTATTTGGTGAAACATCACTAAGTATCCAACAAATATGTAATTATTATGTGTCAATTAAACATACACATATAGGCCGGGCGCGGTGGCTCAAGCCTGTAATCCCAGCACTTTGGGAGGCCGAGACGGGCGGATCACAAGGTCAGGAGATCGAGACCATCCTGGATAACATGGTGAAACCCCGTCTCTACTAAAAATACAAAAAAACTAGCCGGGCGAGGTGGCGGGCGCCTGTAGTCCCAGCTACTCGGGAGGCTGAGGCAGGAGAATGGCGTAAACCCGGGAGGCGGAGCTTGCAGTGAGCTGAGATCCGGCCACTGCACTCCAGCCTGGGCGACAGAGCCAGACTCTGTCTCAAAAAAATAAAAATAAAAATAAAAATAAAAAAAATAATAAACATACACATATATAAAGAAAAACAAAATAAAATCCCGACAAAAAATGGGAAAATGAGCCTGTGGTGGTGCAAGGCAGCGGGCAACCTCACTGGCCCTTGGCCTTGTAGTGGCTCCCTATCTTCTTGGGCAGCAGCGTGCCTGGATGTCGGGCAGGACGCCGCTGTGCATGATGGTCACACGCCCGGTAGCTTGTTGAGCTCCCCCTGGTTGCGGATGGCCAGCTGCAGGTGGCACGGGAAGATTGCCTGCATTGCCTGACAACAGCAGGCCAGGAGACCCGCACACCAGCTGCCATGCTCCCGGAACAGCCGCCCTGGCGGAGCAACAGAATGCACGCGCGCGCCTGGGCCTTACACCTCGGGAGGGCGCCCCGGAACACTCTGCACAGGGCTGTGGATGCTGCACCCACAGATGAGGTGAAGGCACTCTGCAGCCTGGGAGCTCCATTGGCTGTTCCAGGGAGCAATTTGTCCTATCGAAAGAGACCTAGAAAGTCACCTCATTTGCATACAGCACCAAGTATCTGAGTGGATGAGATCCGGGTTCTCCCTGCACTTGGCCCAGGCCGCCGTCACGGCGTCACGGGCTGCAAAGGGGTCATTCTGGAGGCCGTTCGCTTCCTTGACTGCCCCAGGGTTGCGCCTGCTTGTTGGAGGGCAGAGTAGCCAGCCTTTCAGCTCAGTCATAATTCTTAGGTCCTTTGGAGAGGAACTACTTTTATCCAATTCCTCTGAGCTTGGATAACTGGGTCAGCAATAAGCTGACAGTAGGCAGATTCGCACGAGAAAGGCACGCAAACTAACACATGCACAGGGGCCTCACAGGGAAAAAAAATACCCGAAAAAGGGTGAGAATTAGGAGCTTATATGTCATCTGCAGCAGGGAGACAGGAGGAGGCTGTCGGCAATTCAGGAGAGAGTAAATGACTTTTAGGAAAGTTGAACAGGTCTGTAGCAGAATAGATGAAAGCTATGATACTTGTGACATGGTTAGTCTGAGTGGAGTCCACTTCTAGTCACTCTCCTGTCATGAGTTTATCTTCCTGGGTTGAGGAAGCTCCAGCAGAAGGGGCTGATGACACTTGAGGGTCTTCTGGAATATCTGTCCGTATTTAGGCAGATAAGGGAGTTCAAAGACAGCCTCTCCTGCACTTGCTGATTTTCAAGTGGCTTCAGCTCAAAACAATCAATATACCAGAGCGATGTATTCAGAGTGGCATATGCTATCACACTCTGGGGTCCTCCAAGGCTGGTGGCACTGAGAAACAGTCAGGGAGAGCCACACACCTACCCACTCCCCAAGGCTCAAGGTCCTGTCCCCTTAGGGTTACAAGCAGGTACTGAGCTCTGCCTGCCATGCCTCTCCAGCTGAGAGGGGACATGCCCTTCCCCCAGGAACCACAGAAATACCGAACTCAAGACGAGTTGGCCTTTCCCAAAGGATCTTAATTTGCCCAAGAGAAACTGTCATTACTGGCTTGCCTGATCCAGGAGGTGGCCAGGCACGCAGGTCACCAGGCATCCCAGAGCTCAAGGTCGGGCACTGTGCACCGGATCACTCTGCCTCCCAACCTCTTTGTGCCAGCACCTGACTGGCCCACCCCGGGAGCAAGGTGCTTGGGACAAGCGGCCTGGCAACTCCTTCAGACCAGGAAGCAGAGTGACCTGAAAGCCTGTTTGGTTTCAGGAGGCCAAGGAGTGCATTCCAGAGCCAAGCCATGAGAGTGCCAAGCTTTACAATTAACAAAAGAACCCTGCAAATGTAACCAGAAGTTGCCCATGCAAAGGGAGAAACACCACTCATTCACAAAACAATTCAGTGGCTGCTCCAAGGTGTGGAACTGAAAACTTTCACAAGAGGATAGTCTTGTTCTGTCAAATAAGAGATATGAGGAGTACTTATAGCTATTTCCAACGTGGTTGGTTGTGTTTTTTTTTTTAATCTGTAGATTCTTATTTGTACAAAAATGCCTTTAAAAAGACATTTTAGAGATTGTTCTTTTGTTCAGTAACAGTTGAAATCTGGCTGATTTAAGCATGCACTGCATTGCTGACAGTTGACATTTCATTTCTTGATGGTTTTATAAACATTTAGATTTATTTGTCAAATAGAAATGTTAATAGCTCACAGCCAGGCATAGTGGCTCACGCCAGTAGTCCCAGCACTTTGGGAGGCCGAGGCAGGAGGATCGCTTGAGGTCAGGAGTTCAAAACCAGCCTGGGTAACATAGCAAGAAACCATCTCTACAAAAACAAAAAATCAGCCAGGTGTAGTGATGCGTGCCTGTAGTTCCAGGTACTCAAGGGCTGAGGCGATGAGAGCATTGCTTCAGCCCAGGAGGTCGAGGCTGCAGTGAGCTGTGATCACGCCTCTGCACTCCATCCTGGGTGACAGAGTGAGATGCTGTCTCAAAAACAGCAAGAACTCACCAGTACACCCCTCTTCATGAATATAGGTTTAATAAAGGCTCAGAATCCAAAAGATAATCTTCCCAAAAAAAAAAAAAAAGACTTCAAAGAGTATTTGTGTCATTTAAATTATCTGTATCCATGGGTGCAGCACATCAACATGGCACATGTATACATATGTAACAAACCTGCACGTTATGCACATGTACCCTAGAACTTAAAGTATAATAAAAATAAATAAATAAATAAATTATCTGTGTCCAATTGAGTAAGATTCCTGTTAGGAAATAAAAACCTCATCCAGGCATCCTTTGAGTGATCTGATTTGTAGAACACAGGTGGTGTGGGCACTTCTCTTTGCCCCAAGGTGAAACCCCACTTTCCCTGTAACTTCCCCAGGTCTTTACTTTGTTGCTTTCTATCCCCTCTTTGAGAAAATGCCTACCTGGTACTCTTCCATAAAAAGAGTTCCTGAACCAGGACAGCCCTACATGGGCTGACTAGGGAGCAGCTGGGCGGTTTTCCCCGCTTTTCCCACCGTGCATGCTTTGATGACTTATGCTTTGTTTTTCCCTTTCTTTCCCTCACTAACCAATCATCTCCCCCATTTCCCACCCCACAGGCAGCTATTCCAATGGGTCCCATTTGTCTTATCTGTTTGAAGTGTCCTTTTAAAGTATGACTGATCGTTTGGTGGGCAAGCATTTTCCGTTTCAGTAAATGGTCTGGTGCTTTTATCCTTCACTTGGTTTCTCATTTGGGGGTACTCAGCTTCCAGCCCTAGAGTCCCACCCACCCGTGTTATGATGAGTCTGGCTTATCTGCTTTTTCCAAGGGCTGTAGCGTATTCCAAGGTCTCCATCCCCTCATTGTAACTTCCACCCCTGCAGGGAAGGGAGCTGATGCCCGTCCCACCTGCCACCACCCACAATGGTGCAGCTGACATGGAACATGTATCCCCTTGTGGGCTGGGAGGGGACATCTTTGGAATGTAACAAATCCAGGGGTGGGACTCCCAGGTCCTCAGGTCCTTAATTGACAAAGTCAGCTAGACAGTGCTACAGAACCATGCCCAATGCAGGAGGTGGGTGACAGGGAGGTGGCAGGGGACAGATGTCTCATCTCCACCAATCTAACATGCCAATATCAAGTCATTACTCTTGTGGGTGTACAATTTTTTCTTGCGTTCTTTTTTTTTTGTTTCTTTTGTTCTTTGAGACCCTGACAGGGTCTCGGCTCTGCCATCCAAGCTGGAGTGCAGTGGCACAATAACGGCTCACTGAAGCCTCGACCTCCCAGATTCAAGCGATCCTCCTGAGTTACTGGGACGACAGGCACGCACCACCACGCCCAGCTAATTTTTGTATTTTCTGTAGAGACAGGGTCTCGCTATGTTGCCCAGGCTGGTCTCGAACTCCTGGCCTCAAGCAATCTTCTGGCCTCAGCCTCCCAAAGTGCTGGGATTACAGGTGTGAGCACCACACCTAGCCAGCATACAATTTTCATTGCTCCAAAAACTAAAGAGTTTGAGAGTCTCCTCCAAGGCTTCAAAGCCTTTTTAGCTTCTGCTATAGACTGAATGTTTGTGACTGAATGTCCCCCCAAATTCTCATATTGAAATCCTCACCCACAAAGTGATGGTGTTAGGAGGTGGGGCCTTTGGGGGGTGGTTGTGTCATGAGGGTGGGACCCTCATGAATGGGATTAGTGTCCTTATAAAAGGGACCCCAAAGAGCTCCCGGGTCCCTTCCCCCATGTAAGGACACAGCGAGAAACTGTCATCTGTGAACCAGGAAGTGAGGCCTCACCAGACACTGAATCCGCCATGCCTTGATTTTGGACTTCCAGCCTCCAGAACTCTAAGAACTTCATTTCTGTAGTTTATAAGAAATACCAGTCAATGGTATTGTTGTAGTGGCCCCAAGGATTATGACAGCTTCCTCTGTTGCAATTCCTTCTCATACCCTGGCCCATCCTCTCTTTCATTCCAGTGACTTCTTGCTTTTCCTGACTTGCAAGGGTTCCTTGCAAAGCCTAGGTTTTAACCGTATCAGTTTGGACACTAAAGACATCCTCTATAACTCCGTATCTCTTCATTAACTCTGGCCATGGGACACTTGGTTGAGTAAAAGTCTTACCCGTTTTTTTCTTTTTAAAATAAAGCCTGACTGGCCAGACACAGTAGCTCACGCCTGTAATCCCAGCACTTTGGGAGGCCAAGATGGGCGGATCATCTGAGGTCAGGAGTTTGAGACCAGCCTGGGCAACATGGCAAAACACCGTCTCTAATAAAACTACAAAAATTAGCAGGGTGTGGTGGCACACTCCTGTAGTCCCAGCTACTCGGGAGGCTGAGGCAGGAGAATCGCTTGAACCCAGGAGATGGAGGTTGCAGTGAGCCAAGATTACACCACTGTACTCCAGTCTGGGTGACATAGCGAGACTCTGTCTCAAAAAAAAAAATAAAAATAAATAGCCTGACCACCTCACCTGTGGAAACCAAGTGGTGCCCAGCCTGTCTGCTGGGAAAAGGAGGTTGTAGCCAGGCACAACAGCTCGTGCCTATAATCCCAGCACTTTGAGAGCCCAAGGTGAGAGGATCACTTGAGGCCAGGAATTTGAGACTAGCTTGGGCAACACAGTGAGACCCCCATCTTTATAAAAAATAATAAACAATTAAAAAGAAGGTTGGAAGGCAGAAGAATAGACCTTTTAGCTCATCTGCACTTCCTAGGTCTGTTGGAGAGAAAACTACCATCCCTCTACCTCTGAGTCCGGTTAACTGTGTCTATGAAATAAACTGGCAGAAGGCTGATTCACAGGAGAAAGGCATGCAGACTCAGTGTGACTGAGCTGAAAGGCTGGTTCCTCTGCCTCCCAACCAGCAGGGGCTACAGAGCAATCCTCAGGCATCCAAAGAAATGACTGGTCTAGAGTGACCCACCACAGTACATCCTCAGTCCCTAAGGGTGGCCAGGCCAAGGGCACGGAGAACACTGCTGGGAGCTGCTCTGCTGGAGCTGTATGCAAATGAGGTGACTTTTCAGATCTCTTTGGTTTGGACAAACCGTTCTCTGGCACAGCCAATGAGGCTCCTGAGATGCAAAGTCCTTCAGCCCATTGGTGGGTGTAGTATCCACAGCCCTGTGATTGCCAGCCAGCCTCTGCAGCTGTAGATAGCTCTGTGTTCAGTGAGCCCACTCTCCCGCAGCAGAACGAGGCTTGGGGGCATCCTACCACCAGCAGCGATTGGGTGGGCAGTCTATCCACAGGATTCCAAAAAGATAAGCCCAGTTTTCAGGAATGGCAATAGCCTGCCGGCCTGCCTGCCATCTTCTGCATGTTGCATCTTGGAAGAAGTTGCATTTGCATTTAGGAAATCTTTAGCAAAATGGGCTCTTCCTGGAGTTCTCTCATCCATGCACAAACACACACAACCTAGGGCACCCCCACGTGCAAATCTCATGTGCACACCTCTTGTCAAGGGCACCCCATGTGCAGGCCCTTGTAGCAGAACAAGTTTTACTCAGTTCAGTTCCCATGGAGGCCTCCACCATATTCACCTTTCCACATCCGCAGCAGTGAGGACCTGTCACCACAGTAACCAATGACTCTGTAACTATCCCATGCCTGTGCCCTCATGGAACCCTGTTGGCATCTCTTTGGCATAACAGCCCAGGAGTGGAACTGATGCAATACAGAGTATCGCAGTCCATGTGGACAGCCTGGGCAGCTTAGAAACCACCGAAGTGTGCTGCTCACAGCTCTGGAGGCCAGAAGTCCAAGATCAAGGCACCAGCATATTCAGTGGCTGGTGAAGTCGATTCCTGGTTCACAGACAGCGCCTTCTCACCGAGTCCTCACGTAGTGGAAGAGATGAAGGAGCTCTCTGGGGTCCCTTTTATAAGGGCAGTAATCCCATTCATGAACTCATCACCTCCCAAACGCTCCACCTCATAACACCAGCATCTTGGAGATGAGGATTTCAACATACTAATGTGGAGGGTGGGACACCTTCAGACCATAGCGTGGGCATGCAAATTGCATAGTCCACAACTGAGCCGTTCCCAACAAGACCCCCTGCCCTTGCACTCTGCTGCTGGGAAGTGACCTCAAAGCCCTTCGGATGCGATGCCTGATAGGAGGGTCTTTGTTTGCCTGGTGGCCTTGGGTCACACTGGACAGTCCCATAATATGGTTCAGGGCAGGTTGGCCACACTGAAGAGAACACTGTGACATGGGGGTGGGAGTCCCTGAGCCAAGCCCAGCGGCAGCAATGTTATATGTGGTAGGGGCCTTTGGGTCCTGCAGTTTGACTTCCTTTGAGGCTGGAGACTAAGACTGGCCATGTGGGAAGTCAGCCATCCCTAGGTGCTGGATGCCAGAAGAGACAGGATACTAAGGTTGGGCAGTGTCCCTGGTTGGCAGAACTTCCCGTGCACAGTCACATAGGGTGCCCGGAAGGTAGCACAGCCCAGACTCCACAGGCACAGGACAGAGGAAGCTCTGTTATCTCTCCTGGACTCCCCCATGGGTTTCCTCCCTTGGCTGACTTAAAGTTGTCTCCGTTCCCCATAATAAACTGTTAATGGAAAGGGTAGCAGCTTTCAGTGGGCTCCGGGGGCTTTTCTAGTGAGTTATAGAACCGGAGGTGGTTTGGGGAACAGCTCACCCCACAGACATGCAGCTGGTGTCAGAAACAAGCAACGTGTTGGGGACTGGCTCCCCCGGCGTCCGGTTGGTCTAACTCCCTTTCATATACAGCCTATGCCTCATGCGCTTCGCATACTGCATTTAAAAATTGAAGGTAGGTGGTAAGCATGTGTTGAGCAAGGTGACCTGTGGCATTTTCGCAGCAGCATGTGCTCACTTGGTGTCTGTGTCACATTTTGGTAACTCCTGCAATATTTCAAGCTTTTTTGTTATTGTTAGTTTTGTTCTGGTGATCTGTGATCAGGGATCTTTCATGTTATCTTTGAAATTCTTTAGGGATGCCAAGAAATGCGTCCATACAAGGCAGCAAACTTAATAGAAAAACTGGCATGTACATCCTCACTGCTCACCAGACCAGCCATTCCCCTTTCTCTCTCTCTCTCCCCAGGCCTCCCTATTCCCTGACACACAACAATACTGAAATTAGGCCAATTAATGACCCTATAATGGCCCCTAAGTGTGAAGCGAAAGGAAGAGTCACACACCTCTCATTTTAAAGCAAAAGCTAGAGATGATTAATCTTAGTGAGGAAGGCACATCTGAAGTAGAAAGAGGCTGCTTGTGCCAGTCAGGCAAGCTGTGAATGCAAAGGAGAAGTTCTTGAAGGAAATTAAAAGTACTCCAGTGAACACACAAATGATAAAAAACCAAAACGCTCTTATTGCAGATATGCAGAAAGTGTGCATGGTCTGAATAGAAAATCAAACCAGCCACAACCAGCCTTGGATCAAGGCTTTCCCTTGATCCAAAGCCTAATCCAGGGCAAGATCCTCTCTTCAATTCTATGAAGGTTGAGAGAGGTGAGGAAGCTACAGAAGAAAAGCTTGAAGCTGGCAGAGTTCATGAGGTTTAAGGAAAGAAGCCATCACCGTAACATAAAAGTGAAAGGTGAAACAGCAAGAGCTGATGGAGGCGCTGCAGCAAGTTCTCCAGCAGATTCAGCTAAGATCACTGATGAAGGGGGCCACACTAGCAACGGATTTTCAATGCACACAAAACAGTCTTCTATTAGAAGCAGATGCCATCCAGAACTCTCATAGCTACAGAGAAGTCAATGTCTGGCTTCAAAGTTTTAAAGGACAGGGTGACTCTCTTGTTAGGGGCTCACGCAGCTAGTGACTTCAAATTAAAGCCAATGCTCATTCACCAATTACAACAATTCTAAGGCCCTTAGAAATTGTGCTCAATCTACTATACCTGTGCTGTATAAATGAAACAACAAAGCCTACATGACAGCACATCTGTTTACAGGATGGTTTACTATTTTAAGTCCATTAAAATATTAAAATACCTATTAACACAACATTCAAGTCTTATTAACTTTCAAGTTAACTTCCATAATTAACTTTCAAATTTTATTATTTAAGACATTTCATAAGGCTGCAGCTGCCTTAAACAGTGATTCCTCTGATGGATCTGGGAAAAAAAATTTTTTAATCCTGCTGGAAAGGATTCACCATTCTAGATGCCCTAAGAACATTCATGATTCATGGAATGAGGTCAAAACAGCAACACAAACAGGAGTTTGGAAGATGTTGATTTCAGCCCTCATGGATGACTCTGAGGGAATCCCAGACTTCAGGGGAGGAAGTCACTGCAGATGTGGTAGAAACAGCAAGAGAACGAGAATTGGAAGTGGAGCCTGGAGATGGGACTGAATTGCTGCAGTCTCATGAGAAAATGTGAATGGATGACAAGTTGCTTCTTATGGATGAACACAGAAAGTGGTTTCTTGAGATGGAATATACTTCTGGTGAAGATGCTGTGCACATGGTTGAAATGACAACAAAGGATTTAGAATTGACATCAACTTAGTTGATAAAGCAGTGGCAGGGTTTGACAAGAGTGACTAATTTTTAAAGATGTTATGTGGGTAAAATGCTATCAAACAGCATCACATGCTATGAGAAGTCTTTTCAATGGAAGTCAATTGATGTGACAAACTTCATTGTCTTAAGAAATTGTCACAGCAACCCCAAACTCCAGCAGCCACCACCCTAATTAGTCAGCAGCCACCAACATTGAGGCAAGACTCTCCCCCAGCAAAAAGATGGCAACTCACTGAACACTCAGATGATTATTAGCATTTTTTGGCAACAAAGTATTTTAAAATTAAGGTACATACATTGGCTTTTTTAGACATAATGCTACTACACACTTAGTGGACTACAGTACAGCCTATAAAAGCATTTTATATCCACTTGGAAACCAAACATTTCATGGGACTTGCTTTATTGCAGTATTTGCTGTATTGCAGTGGCCTAGAAGCAAACCCACAGTTTCTCCAAGGTATGCCTTTTAGTTTGACCCCAGACTGCACTCCAAAGCAGCGGCCTCATTCTACACTCCTCACAGCACCTCTAAGCTCACCTAATGTGCTACTGTCACTCAGACTTCAACATCACCTAGTGCTGCAGTTCCCATCACCCGCCCGAACCACCACCACCCCACTTGCCTCGAGTTAAAGCAGTATCTCATTATGGTTTTAATTATGATTCTCCAGTTACTAAAGAGTTTAAGCATCTCCTTATATTTTGCTGTTGTCAACCTCATGAAATAATAGCTACTCAATTAGGTAATGTAGATGGTAAAATGGCCCCAAACATTTTTATCTCCTCTCTTTGGCCATAGGATCCTGAAACTGAAAACGACCTTTGGGTCCCAACTATCCACAGCTCTCCCACAAAGCTCTGAAAATAAGAGTTGAGAAAAAAGTACTGAAGTACTGGACAAATACATCAATGTCTTGAGAATGTGTCCCCTACCTTCCAGCAAACAAACTGTTGCTTCTCTATGCAGTGCCTGGCCTCAGTTTCCTTCCACATGTCACCCACTCCCCACATCCTCTTGACCAGAGAGATCTGGCTGCGGCAAAGCCCCAGGGACACAAGTGGCTCCTCAGAGCTTGCATGGTCAAGGGTTGAGTAAGGGTGTCTGTTTCAAGCCATTTCTACAAAACACCCTGTGGGAGCAGACCTGAAGGATTGGGGGAACCGCCATGCAGATATCGGGGAGAAACATTCCCTGGAGATCAGAGGCCGAGGCAGGGCCCACCTGGCCTGCTGAAGAGAGGCCATCGTGCTGGGTCTGCTGGGAGCAGGGGGCACAGTGGTGACCAGAGAGAGAAACAGCTGGGGGTGGATTATGTAGCGCCCCCCAGGCCACTGGTAAGCTTTCCCTGAAGGAATCTGAGTTGCTGCAGGGCCTTGAGTACACCGGAGGCAGGCTCTTGCTTAGTTTTATTGTTTTAATAAATTTTATTGTGTATATTTAAGGTATGCAACGTGATGTTACAAAGTACAAACAGATAGCAAAATGGTTACTACTACAGGGGAGCAATTAACTTTCCCATCACCTCCCAGAGTCAACCATTTTTAGAATTTTGTGGCAAGAGTAGCTGAAATCTAGTCATTTAGCAGGAACTCCCAAAACAGTGCAATTTTATTACCTACAGTCCTCCTGTTGTACATCAGATCACCAGACTGGTTCATCCTACATATTTTAAGGTAGAAACCCATCTACCTGCGGGGTTGAGAATGCACTGTTGGAGCAGGGGTAGGAGATGAGGTTTCCAGGTCTCCTGGGCAGTAGAGGACAGTGCCAGTGGGCCACGGTGGGGGACTGGCGGGGAGCAGTTAAGAGGAGGTCAAGGTCTGTGGCTACAGGAAAAGCCTGCAGGATTCCTTTGCAGACCTACTGTGGACTGTTAGAGAAGACGACTCAGAGACAGCTCTGAGATGTCTGTCTGAGGACTGCAGGGATTGGGCCCCTGGGTGAGTCTGGGATGAAGGCGTGGTTGGACCTGGAAGAGGGTTTGGAAGAGAGACCCATGTCGGAGAGGCAAGTGTGAGGTCACCATGGGGGTCTGGGTAAGACAGAGAGGCCACACGAGGATGCCAAGAGTCCATCCACATGAAGAGGGTGGAGTGGAGAGGACACAAGGGAGATGGAGGATTATCAGCAAGGCCAGAGGAAGCCCTTGTGGAGGGAATGTCCCTACACAAAAATCTATTCAAAACAGACAAGGGCTTAATTGTAAGGCCTGAAACTGTAAAGCCAGCAGAAGAAAACACAGGTGAAAAACCCCATGACACTGGCCTAGGCTTTAGGGTCATATCACTTCTTGCATGTGACCCTAAAAGCACAAGCAACAAAAGAAAAATAAACAAACAGGATTGCATAGAGCTAAAATGCTTCTGCACAGCAAAGGAAATCATCAACAGAGTGAAGACAACTCACAAATCAGGAGAGAATATTTGCAAACCATACATTAGGTAGGGGGTTAATATCCAAAATATACATGGAACTCAAACTCAATAGCAGGAAAGCAAATAAACAACTAAAAAATGGACAAAGAACCTGAAGAGACATTTCTCAAAAGAAGACACACCAATGGCCAACAGGTATACGAAAAAATGCTCAACATCATTAATCATCAGGGAAATGCAAACCAAATCAAAATGAGATTATCTCACACTTCTTAGAATGACTAATTTCAAAGACAACAAATGTTGGCGAGGATGTAAATTATTATAGCCATTATGGAGAAACATATGGAGGTTATTCAAAAACTTAAAAATTTGAGTACTGTGACCCAGCAATCCTGCTGCTAAGTATTTTCCAAAAGGAAATGACATAAATATGTGGAAGAGATACCCACACTGTGTTTCTTACAGCACTTTTACAACAACCAAGATAGGCAATCAACCTACGTGGTCTAGAAGCAAAGTGGATAAAGGGATACAGTGGAAAAATTGATTAAGAAAATGTGGTATATACACACAATGGAATACTATTTAGCCATAATAAAGGAAACCCTGCTATTTGCAACATGGGTGAATCTAGAGGACATTATTAAAGTGAAATAAGCCAAGACAAATATCGCATGATCTCACTTATATGTGGAATCAAAATGTTGATTTATAGAAATAGAACAGTAGTTAGCAGGGGCTGAGACAAGAGGATTTGGGGAAATTCTAGTCAAAGGGTACAGAGTTCCCGTTATACAAGAATAAACTCAAGGTCTATTGCACAGCATGGTGACTTCAGCTGATAACTGTGTACTGTACACAGTCAGCCCTCGTATCTGAGTGTCCCACATACGTGCAGAGGGAGGGCTGACTGCAGGGGACTTGAGCATCTGCGGATTTTGGTATCCAGGAAGGGGTCCTGGAACCAATGCCCCTTGGACACAGAGGGATGACTATGACTGTATTTGAAATTGCTGAGTGTAGATTTCAAATGTTCTCACCACAAAAAAAAAAACATGAGATGGATACATGAATCTGCTTGATTCTGTCACTCCACAATGTACAGATATCAAAACATCACACTGTGCCCCATAAGTATATAATTTTTTCAAATAGAAACAGGTTGTGATTGACAGGGTGGGATGTTGCTGGTCAGCTAGATTAGGTGAGGATGGTGAAGCCACTGTTGGACCTGGTGATGTGGAGACACTTGGATGTTGCGGGAGACTCTGTCCCATCAGGACCTGGCCAGGCATGCATCACAGGTGTGCAGCGCAGGGGCAGGGACACTTGGGGACGACAGCAGACTGCAGCAGGTAGAGACAGTGAGAAAGACAAACTGGAGTTCTCAGGATTGGGATGTTGTTGGCGTGCTGACAAAGATTATCTACTTGGCCAGGCTCTGGAATCTTCTCCTAGGGTCCTCTGTGCCCTTTCTTATGAAATCGTTTTAGCAAGAACCCTAATTTGGTTTAACCATAATATCTGACCACCCTCAATGGTACCTGACTGGGTTCCTATCAGACCGTTTGCAACCAATGTCTGATCACCCTGCCTGCCTGCAGCAAGGACTCTGTGAGGTGGGTTTAGCCCCCAGACCCCCCTCAGCCCTGATGTCTCCTCACAGTCATTCCCACCAATGGACCCCACACTGCTCCTCGGCTTCTCCAACCCCTGCCCTACTGTGTCGGGGTGGAGCCCCATCTACCCTGAGGCCCCAAGGAAAGGGCTCCACACCCATCTCCATGGTCCCAATGAAAGATCTCCTCACCATGCTTTAGCAAGTGTCACGAGGAATTTTCCTTTGACGCTGGAGGGTGGCCAGAGCAGGGGGAAGAGGTGGACATACGGAGACGAAGCAAACGAGCTGACACAAACTCACTTTATTCAACATTGAACCAGCTCACACGCTGGGTAGGTCAAACTCACAGACATCGCACCAAAGGCCGGGAACTCGGAAAGGCTGAAAGGCTTCATCTGGAAATAGGCACTGCTCACAAGCCCAGCTATACCCAAATCTCAACATCTGCCTGCATCTATGTCCCAGACTTTGCAATCCTGTCCCCAGTGCTGAGTTTCTGTCGACTAGACGAATTTATCTACACACAAGGATGCTGCAGGCAACTGAGCTACTGCTACGAGCTTTGCAAAATTCAACTACTAAAGGAAATGGGGAGAGAGAAAGAGCCAGAGAGAACAGCAAGATGAGACACCATGGCAGGGCCTGGAGATGCTAAATGGGGTTAGCCACCTGCCAGCCCCCTCGCCCAGGAAAAAGGAGAAAGAGAGTTCCTTCTACGGAGGCAGGTGGAGCACAGGGAGGGCTTCTGGGAGACACAGAGGCAGGGTGGGGGCCAGGAAGGGGGAGGTGGACAGAGCGACGCGGATAAGGCTGGGCGGGGCCCAAGCCCACCTCAAGAGGAGGGCTGCCTCCTCAGGAGGCATCAAGGTGCAATCCAGTCTTCCTTTCTCTTCCCTGAAGACCTGAGTTCCAGCCTTCACAGAGCCTCATGTGCGTTCTTCTTTCTAGATGTTAACCCCAAATTCGACACTCAATGGTGCACCTCAGGTACCTGCCAAGGATCTGTGGGCCCGCATGGAAGGTGCAGGGTCTGGGTCCGTGGATGACAAGGTGAGGGGCAGATAGGTGACAGAGGAAGGGCATGGCCCAGAGCTGCCGGGACTCATGGAAGATGGGCTGTGGCCAGGACTTCAGGAAGGGTCGGGCACAGGTCGGAAGGGTCCTCAGGTCCAGCCTCTACCGGGAGGTGTTTGTAGCCCCCAAAACACTCACGCCTCAGGGTGAAGGATAAAGGGACATTCTTGAAACACACAACTATATAGACGGACCCAAGGCCGGGCGCCTTCCACGCTTCCCTGACAGCCACACGCTGACACTTCCCAAGGAGATGAGGATCCATCCCCTCCTGCCTCCAACTCTGGGACTGCCGCCGGTTGGCGCCATCACTGCATGGGAAGGTAGAGGGAAAGACAGAGACACAAAACAACAGAGAAAGAGACACACAGAGGCAGAGACAAAGACAAAAGGAGAGAGTGAGAGAGAGCAAGAGAGAGTGCACATGAGACAGTGCATGAGGTACTGTCCTGAGCACAACCAACCCAGGGCCTAGCCCAGACTTCTGTCTCCCCAAGGCCAAAGCCTTGTCACCTATGGCTGGCACAGGCAATTGAACCATTCAAGGCCATCTGGGTTGCTGCGGGCTCTGGGGTTCAGGCCAGGCCCTGGGCAGAGGCAGAAGAAAAGCCCTGAGGCTGAGTTTCTTGCCTGCTTCTGCCTTCAGAACCCTAGGGCGAGGCAGAAGCCTCAGGCACTTGGCATACCAAGTGTCCTCCCTTGTGAAGGTCAGGGACACCTCAGACCCTTCTCAACCTAAAACCCCTTCCTATCACCTTCCTTGACCACCCACCCATTCCCAAAATCAGCCCTGCAAGGCCACGGCAGTGGGAGTCAGGCTGGGCTTTTAAGCCTTGACCTCGGGCAATGGCCCCCCAGTGGCTCGCTGCTGCCTACGTCCACCCTGGCCTGATGGTGGACAGACCCAGCGGGGATCCCACACCTGCAGCAGCATGCTGAGGCCCAGGTTCCGGTGCTTCTTCTCCAGCTCCGACACCGCCTGCAGCAGTGACCTGAACCGCTCAGTGGGGTCAGCCAGCTCGTCCTCAGGTAGCCCCTCCTCCTTCTCAGCCTCCTGCAGGAAGTGCTCCTCCTCCTCCACAAAGAAGGCCCGCAGCTTCTTGTAGTCAGTCAGTGCCTTCTTCCTACGGTCCATCACGTGTCCCTGCAGACAGGTGGCAGGAAAAGACCTGTGTCCTCGCCCACTCTCCCCAGGCGAAGGGGAACCTGTTCCCTCTTGAAGGAGTTAAGAACATGCCACTCTAAAACATGCTGCTCAGGCACGAGTGTGGTGGTTCACGCTTGTAATCCCAGCACTTTGGGAGGCCGAGATGGGTGGATCACTTGAGGTCAGGAGTTCAAGACCAGCCTGGCCAACATGGTGAAACCCCATCTCCACTAAAAATACAAGGTTAGCCAGGCGTGGTGGCACATGCCTGTAGTCGCAGTTACTCAGGAGGCTGAGGCAGGAGAACCACTTGAACCAAGGAGGCAGAGGATGCAGTGAGGCAAGATGGCACCACAGCACTCCAGCCTGGGCAACAAGAGCAAGACTCCATCTCAAAAAAAAAAAAAAAAAAAAAAACTTATGTTTTTTCTCCCACTAATCTATCTTCCTTTTTTTTGAGATAGGGTCTCACTCTGTCACCCAGGCTGGAGTGCAGTGGTGCCATCATAGCTTACTGCAGCCTCAACCTCTTGGGCTTAAGTATCCTCCCACCTCAGCCTCCCAAGTAGCTGGGACCACAGATGCACCACCACACCTGGCTAATTTCTTAATTTTTGTACAGATGGGGGTCTCACTATGTTACCCAGGCTGGTCTCGAACTCCTACCCTCAAGCAATCCTCCTACCTCAGCCTCCCAAGTTGCTGGGATTACAGGCATGAACCACTGCACCTGGCCCTGTTAGTTTAGCTTATGTCAGTTTAATTCTCCGGCCCAGCCTGGGACCCTAAAAGGGGAGAAGTAGAGTTCTTTCTCCCTGACACTGCAGTGGTCAGCTGCACATGAAGACAGTTCCTCTCCCGTCTCCCATGGCCAAGGGAACAGTAAATCCTTGAGTGGCCCTGCTAGGTCTAGAGCCTGTCAGGCACGTTACTGTCAAGGCAGGACACACACCCATCTTGCCAGAAACTGTCCCTGCTGTGCCCACACCAGAACTCCAACAGCTGAAAACCATCCCATCAGCCTTCAACAAACAGCGTTCACACTTGCCACTCTTCAGCTGGTTTCCAGCCAACCCCTAACCTTGGAAACAGGAGAGCAGAGGAGGATGCTACTGTGATTTTACTCAGAGTCATGGATGGCTTCCACCTGGCCCTGGGCCACACAGGGCAGGTGACAGCCATAGTCATGAGAAGCCAAGGCTTTTGTTGCTGAGAGAGAATGCAAATGACAGCTGGGTGTCTGCTGGTTGGCTGATGCGGCACACTGCAAACTCCTTCCTTTGAATTTAGGTGGCTTCTCTCATCCCAGCATCTAAGCCACCAACCCCCAAAACAGGACAGATTGAAAACTCCAACCTAAAACCTGTGGGCAAAACAAGTCCCTTGGGGGTAACACACAGTTATTAAAAACTTGGAGGTCCCCAAAGCCTTCCAGCCTCACTTGCACTGGGCAGTGTTGACCACTCACAAGGCAAGGAGAAGTTCAGAGCAGCCCCCAAGGGCAGTGTGAAGTGCCAGGGGTCCGACTGGCATCAGGGACTCTGTGTGTCACCTGTCACTGAGTGAGGCCTGCACCTCAGGCCTGTGGAGAGTAGGCAAGGGCTCAGCACCACCGGGAACACAGAGAGTCTACCTCAGCCTCAAGCTGGGGTAAAAATGCGGGCCTCAGCCTCAAGGTGCAGCCAATTACCCAAGAGCTGCTGCACCTTTGAAAATCACTCTGTCTTTCAGGTTAAAAGGAGGAAGTAGGAATTTATGAAACCCAGAGAAAATGGCACACAGATTTTTTACTACACATGAGGAAAAAGTCACCAAAGAGAGTTTAAACGACTGAAGAGCTTTACTTGTGAGTAACCTCAAAGAATCTAGTGGGATGTCCCTTTGCCCTTTGGGATGTAATGCTGTGGAAGGCACCCAAGGAAAGTAACACTGCTGTGGTCTGAATGTCTGTGGCCTCCCCAAATCCCCATGCTGAAATCCTCATCCCTAAGGTGATGGTGTTAGGAGGCAGGACCTTTGGGAGGTAATGAGGTTGTAAGGGTGGAACTCTCAAGAATGGAATCAGTGTCCTTAAAGGACCCCAGAAACACCCTTACTTCTTCCATGTGAGGACACAGTGAGAAGGCACCATCTATGAACGAGGAAGCGTTCTCAACAGACACAGACTGTGCCAGTTCCTTGATCCTGGATTTCTAGCCTTTAAAAAAAAAATGAGCAACTCTCAGATCAGAACAAGAGGACCACAGAAAGTTACAGATGTGTTTTAAAAGAAAAAAAAAATTAGCACTTTGGGAGGCCAAGGCAGGAGAATCGCTTGAGGCCAGGAGTTCAAGACCAGCCTGGGCAACACAGCAAGACCCCCATCTCTACAAAAGCATTCTAAAATTAGCCAGGTGTGGTAGCACATGCCTATAGTCCCAGAGGCTGAGGTGGGAGGATCGCCTGAGGCCAGTTCGAGCTGCAGTGAGCTACAAGCAGACCATTGCACTTCAGCCAAATGAGACTGTCTCTTGGAAAAAAAAAAAAAAGAGTAAGTCTGATGCTGCCATCACCTACAGGTAAAATGTGAGGCGAAAAAGAGGCTTCCACTGACTTTGGCTAGATTCTATTTGAAAAATACAAACACATCCTAGAAAAATACCCTGAAACTCACTAAAGTCCAGAGGCCCCTCCTCCAACCAACCAGCTGAGCAGTTCAGAGGCCTGGCCTGCTTGGCCTGGTGGTCCCTTTGTCTAGAGCCCTGAGTCCCCGGTCCCCTCATTCCAGGCTGCCCCCAGGCCCCCCACTTGCCTTCCACACGGCAGCTGCTGACTCCGCCTGGCCATGCAGGTCCCGGGCGTCATTCAAGTCCTTTCTCATGATTTCCACAGACCCCTTGTTCTCCTGGAAAGAGAGGAAGGTCACCAGGGGTGGGCAGAAGGTCTCCCCCAACCTAGCCCAGTTCTGAGGGACATCACCCCAGCTGAATGCACACAGTCTGACCATTCCAGAGATAATCTCGAAGCCCTGTTGTCTAGGGCAGGAACACACAGGCAGCCAAAAGGTTTCTTGGGCTTCACACCTATTCAGAAGGATCTGGGTGCTGGGGCTAAGGGGACTGTCTAGGTGGGTTTAGGAGTTGTGTGTCTGTAAGTGGCCCTGTTCAGTGTGAGTTCGGTCTGTACCACAGGTCTGCACAGCCTGCCCTACACCCTGCCCTGCCTGAGCCGGATGGGGGTCACTCTGCCTGGTGGCAAGAGCCCTCAATGCAGGAGGAGCGCCCAGGGGCACAGTCTGGCTGGCTTCCCCTCCCCTGTATTCAAGAGCGGGACCCCAGGCTGGCTGTTCTCTCCTACTCTGTATCCCCCAAACAACCCGCCATGGGAAAGGCTCCAGACTCCCAGACCCGTCGCTGCCAGACTCCCAGAGCGGGTCTCTGAAAGATGGGAGAGGGGACAGGCGGTGCAAGTGAGGGCTGGGTGGCCCGGAGAGCAGACAAGAAGGCGGGCCAGGCCTGTGGACATAGTGGAATACAGAGGGTCGAGAGGTGTGATGTCTTCCCCAAGGGAACAGTGAGTGGGGGAGTCAATCTGTGGGAACTAGAGGGGGGTCTATGAGTGTGAGGCAGGGCACAGCTAGTGGTGGGGACCACAAAGATGGACGCTGGTGGGGGAAGGACTTCGTAGAAGGTAGGGGATGGGGAGATAAGGCACCGCCCAGCAGGGGACACCAAGATGGGGACGCGGACCAGACTCGGAAGAGACGCAGAAAACGTGGGGAGGCAAGCTGCAAGGAGGAGGGGCCCAGCACACGCTGGAGCGGGGACCAGTGGCGGTAAAGGGAGGGGGACAATCCGGGGACAGGGACAGTGGAAATGGGAAGGGCCCAGGGCTCAGGGGGACCGGGGCAGGGGCGGAGAGGCGCAGGGCACCGCCCGGGGCGGGGCACGGGACCCCGCCGCGCGCACCTTGCCGCGCAGCGCCTTCCTCCAGCGCGGCTCCCACTCGGGTGGCTCGGGGCCTGCAGCCATGCGGCAGGCGGCGCAGAGCGGGCCGGCGTCAGCGCGGCACAGCAGCTGCAGCGCGGCCTCGCTGGCCGGGCCGTCGCGCGCGGGCGCCGCGGCCGCCTCCTCGAGCGCCAGAAGGCGGCGGCTGAGCGGGGGCCGGCCGGGCTCCACTGCGCGCTGCCAGCAGTCGTCGGCGCACTCGGGGCACGGGAAGGGCCCGTCCTCCTCGGCCCAGAAGCGCACCACGCACGCCCGACAGAAGCGGTGGCCGCAGTCGGCGCGCACCGGCTCCCGGGGCGCGCGCTGGCACAGGGCGCAGGCGGCCTCGGCGGGGCCCGCAGGGAGCGCCAGGGCTGCGGACGGCGGGGTCGGCAAGGGTGCGGGAGCGTCTGGGGAGGGCCGGAGACCAAGGCGACCGGCGACCGGACGGAGACCAGCACCAGGAAGACGACGCCAACGCCGGCGACGCGCACGGGGCGGGGATCGGACCGCGGAACGCTCAGCCGACGAGATCCTGGCAGCGGTGTGCTGCAAACTGAGGTCCCGGCCCCGCTGCCCTCCACAGACAAGATCCTGGCAGCAGTGTACTGCATCCGTAATAAGTCCGGGCCGCGGTGGGCTCCTCCGCCCGGATCCTAGCGGCGGTGCACTCCTCCGCCTTGGTTTTGGCAACTATGCTCTCCACCTGCAAGGTCCTAGCAGCGGCGCACGTCACCCCGTAAGTCCTGGCAGCTGCGCGCTTCACTCTCCTGCCTGCGGACCGGCCCAAGTCGTATCCTGAAATGTTACTGGGACTGTCCCTTCCTACATCAATAACTCCTGTAGAAGAAGGAAACAAAAGTTTTATTTTTACTTGAAGGTTCCATTTTTAAAAGGTTGTTCTTGTAAGCTGCTAAGATCTGAGCTGCGCGTTTCCCCGCGGTAGCTCGCCAGCGTGGGCTGAGGACGGGGTGCGAAATGGCCTGCGTGGGCCTCCTTCGCTGCTCTCATCCTACACGGACCCGCCCTGCGTGGGCACTCCCTGCGTGCAAGGGCCTGCCCGCGTGGACGTGCCCTGCGTGCACCCAACCTTCAGGGATCTGCCCTTGAACGGGCCCTTCGGACGTGGACACTCGTATACGCCCACCCTGCGTGGGATTTCGCTGCGTGGACCCATCCCACGGAGCCTCTTCTCGCGCGACCTCCCTTCTGGACCTCTGGGAAGCAACCCTGGTAGTCCGCTGTCTCCTGGCTGGCAGGAGCTCTCATTCATTCCGTGATGATGCATGACAAAACAGCATTTGTTAGCTTTTCTTTCTTTTTTTTTTTTTTTTTTTTTTTTTTTTTTTTGAGACAGAGCCTCGCTAGTGGCGCGTTCTCGGCTCACTGCAACCGCCGCCTCCCGGGTTCAAGCGATTCTCCTGCCTCAGCCTCCCAAGTAGCCGGGATTACAGGCGCCCGCCACCACGCCCGGCTAATTGTTGTATTTTTAGTAAAGAGGAGGGTTTCACCATATTGGCCAGGCTGGTCTCGAACTCCTGACCTCATAATCTGCCCGGCTTGGCCTCCCAAAGTGCTGGGATTACAGGCGTGAGCCACTGCGCCCAGCCGTTAGCTTTTCTTTTTTTTTTTTTTTTTTTTGAGACTGAGTCTGGCTCTGTCGCCCAGGCTGGAGTGCAGTGGCCGGATCTCAGCTCACTGCAAGCTCCGCCTCCCGGGTTCACGCCATTCTCCTGCCTCAGCCTCCGGAGTAGCTGGGACCACAGGCGCCCGCCACCTCGCCCGGCTAGTTTTTTGTATTTTTTAGTAGAGATGGGGTTTCACGGTGTTAGCCAGGATGGTCTCGATCTCCTGACCTTGTGATCCGCCCGTCTCAGCCTCCCAAAGTGCTGAGATTACAGGCTTGAGCCACCGTACCCGGCTAGCTTTTCTTTAAAAAATAAATTTAAAGGAAAGAAAGAAGCCTTTGGGAAGAGCAATTTTGTGTTTTTGTTTTTTAATT
This sequence comes from Macaca nemestrina, assembly GCF_043159975.1. Lineage (NCBI taxonomy): Eukaryota > Metazoa > Chordata > Mammalia > Primates > Cercopithecidae > Macaca > Macaca nemestrina. The sequence continues at coordinate 86,758,380 of NC_092125.1, read as the reverse complement.
ATTTTGAAAACAAGCAAGCATCGTTAAAAAAAAAAAAAAAAAAAAAAAAAAGACTGTGCAAGTTTTGCATTTTAAAAAATCTGGACCGGGCGCCATGGCTCACGCCACTAATCCCAGCACTTTGGGAGACCGAGGCAAGCGGATCACAAGGTCAAGAGATCAAGACCATCCTGGCTCATGGTGAAACCCCCTCTGTACTAAAAATACATAAATTAGCCAGGCGTGGTGGCGCGTTCCTGTAATCCCAGTTACTCTGGAGGCTGAGGCAGGAGAATCGCTTGAACCAGGGAGTCGGAGGTTACGATGAGCCAAGATAGTGCCACCGCACTCTAGCCTGGCAACAGAGCGAGACTCTGTCTTAAAAAAAAAAATTTTTTAATCTGTATTCCAAACAAGCGCAGGATCTAATGAGGTATTTTTGTCTTTGTTAAGATTTTTTTAATCGACTTGGAAATGCGCTAAATGCCCGTGGGAAATATGAATAGTAAGCCGAGGTTATTTCTGTGTAGTAAAGATTAGAAGGCTTCCAGCAGAGCCTTGCTGATTTGTGGAGTCAACTAGAAACTTGCTGGAGAGAAAAGTAAAAAAATATAAAAAATGAGCAAACTTCATAATGAACTAATCTTGCGAATGAGAAAATATCAAAAACGATAATTAGAGGCAAATTGCCAAATTAGGAACATTTTAGCCACAAATATACAAAGAGTTTAAAATTTGGTAAGGAAAAGCACAATGGAAAATGCACCTTGTCGTGGGATTTTTCAAATCGCAGGAAAAAAACGCACAAATGATTGAACACACATGAGAAAAAAATGTACACTCTGCCCAGTTAAGAAAGAGGAAAATAAAACGAGACTCTCTTTCCACTATTAAGTAAGCAGACAAAAAAAAAGCAACTTGGCCAGGAGCCATGGCTCAGGCCTGTAACCACAGCACTTTGGGAGGAGGATGGATCATCTGAAGCTGGGTGTGGTGGCGCACGCCTGTAATCCCAGCACTTTGGGAAGCTGAGGCAGGCGGATCACAAGGTCAAGAGATCAAGACCATCCTGGCCAACATGGTGAAACCCCATCTCTACTAAAAATACAAAAATTAGTCGGGTGTGGTGGTGCATGCCTATAGTACCAGCTACTTGAGTGAAGGGGTGGCCTGCCCCTCCACACCTGTGGGCGTTTCTCGTTAGGTGGAACGAGAGACTTGAGAAAAGAAATGAGACACAGAGACAAAGTATAGAGAAAAAGTGGGCCCAGGGGACTGGCGCTCAGCATACAGAGGACCCACGCTGACACCTGTCTCTGAGTTCCCTTGGTATTTATTGATAATTATCTTTACCATCTTAGAAAAAGGGAAGTGGCAGGATAATAGGATCATCCTAGGGAGAAGGTCAGCAGTAAGATATATGAATAAAGATCTCTGTGACGTAAGTTTAAGGAAAAGTGCTGTGCCTTGTTATGCATATACAAACATCTCCATAAACCTTTTTAGTGCATAAAGAGCAGCATTGCGCTAGCAAGTCCCTCCTTCAGCCCTAAGGCGGTTTTCTCCTTTCTCAGTAAACAGAACACACAATCCGGTTTTACACTGAGATGTTCCATTGCCCAGGGACAGGCAGGAGACAGATGCTTTTCTCTATCTCAACTGCCAAGAGGCCTTCTTTCCTCTTATACTAGTCATCTTCAGCACAGACCCTTCACGGGTGTCAGGCCAGGGGACGATCAGGTCTTTCCCTTCCCACAAGGTCGTATTTCAGACTATCACATGGGGAGAAACTTTGGACAATACCTAGCTTTCATAGGCAGAGGTCCCTGCGACCTTTGGCAGTGTCACTGGGTAGTTGAGATTAAGACAATGGTGATGAAGGGAGAGGAGGAAGGAAGGAAGAATGGGAAAAGAGAGAAAGAAGAAAGGGAAGGAAGGAAGGAGAAAAAAGAAAGAAAGAGAACGGAAGGGAGGGAGAGAGGAAGGGAGAGGAAGAGGGAAGAAATGAGGATATGTATATCATATCACTATTCATTTTGGAGGGAAAAACAAAACCTTGAAGGTCCAATACTGGGGGCATGGCTTAGTAAATGGTAGCAGCCATGAACTTGCACACATGTGCAATAGAGACTTTTGAAAGTAGACATTGGCATGGCCGGGCGCGGTGGCTCAAGCCTGTAATCCCAGCACTTTGGGAGGCCAAGACGGGCGGATCACGAGGTCAGGAGATCGAGACCATCCTGGCTAACACGGTGAAACCCCGTCTCTACTAAAAAATACAAAAACTAGCCGGGCGAGGTGGCGGGCGCCTGTAGTCCGAGCTACTCGGGAGGCTGAGGCAGGAGAATGGCGGGAACCTGGGAGGCGGAGCTTGCAGTGAGCTGAGATCCGGCCACAGCACTCCAGCCTGGGCGACAGAGCGAGACTCCGCCTCAAAAAAAAAAAAAAAAAAAAAAAAGAAAGTAGACATTGGCAAAGATTGTTGCCTGAAAGCCTCTCTTCCTTACCACTAGCAGAATCCACATTGTGTGGTGCTAAGGGAGGAGCACCTTTGTTTTGTGGTGTGCGTGTGGTGTGAGCGTGGTGTTTTGTCTAGAGGAAACATGGGTGAGGCACAAAGTAAGCCCACCCCATTAAGGAACTATGTTGAAATTTTTCAAGAAAAGGATTTAAGGGAGACTACGGAGTACTATGACACCAGGAAAACTTAAAACTTTGTGTAAGGTAGACTGGCCAGCGTTAGAGGTAGGTTGGCCATTAGAAGGAATCATGGACAGGTCCCTTGTTTCATAGGTACGGCACAAGGTAACCTGTAAGCCAGGGAACCCAGACCAGCTTGTTTCAGATCCCCCGCCCCCAACACACGGTGGTTGAGAGAACAGAAGCATAAGCGGCTGGCAGAGGCAAGGAAAGACCAGCAGAGAGAGAGAAAGGAAAGAGACAGAGAGGAAAAGAGGCAGAGAGAGAGAGAGAGGAAGAGACAAAGAGGGCGTCAAGGAGAGAGAGAAAGGAAATGTAGCAGGACAAGCGGCAGACAAAACTCCTCAGACACCGAGTTAAAGAAGGAAGGGGTTTATTTGGCCGGGGGCATTGGCAAGACTTCAGTCTCAAGAGCCGAGCTCCCTGAGTGAGCAATTCCTGTCCCTTTTAAGGGCTCACAACTCTAAGGGGGTGCATGTGAGAGGGTCGAGATTGATTGAGCAAGCAGGGGCTATGTTACTGGGGGATGCATGCACCAGTAATTGGATTGGAACAAAACAAGATAGGAATTTTCACAGTGTATTCCTATACAATGTCTGTAATCTATAGATAACAGAACCAGTTAGGTCAGGGGTCGATCTTTAACTACCAGGCCCAGGGTGTGGCGCCGGGCTGTCTGCTGTGGATTTCATTTCTGCCTTTCTGTTTTGACTTCTTCTTTCTTTGGAGGCCGAAATTGGGCATAAGACAATATGAAGGGTGGTCTCCTCCCTTATTCCCCTCCTTTGAGACTCTCACTCATTTTATTAGTGGGAGTTCTTACTTTCATTTTCACTACCCATGTCTTCTTGCAAGACAGATCGATAATGATTTATATAGTACATTTGTGCTGAGGCATTTTGGTGAACTAAGGTAACGATGAAGCTTTTTATCATTCAAAGAAGTAAAGGTATCAAACAAGGGAGCGGTAAGTAGGTTCCTATTACTATTATAACTCTTATTATAAGGGTTTTAAATCCTCCTAGCGCTGAGAGTCATTTTGTAAACATGGCCCCAGGATCATATCTATGCCATACTTGCACGGGCACATGCGCCAGTTTTGTCATATCTCTAACCATGTTTTCAACTACTTGCCCTTAATTATCTATGTGTAGGCAGCAATTAGTAAGGTTAAATTTCCTACAGATCTCTCCTTCAGCTGCTAGCAGGTGGTTGAGAGCTAATCTATTTTGATAGATAACATTTCTCATCTGAATTTCTTGCTGAGCCAGAATAGTCAAGGCTCTGCCGGTTTTATTAGTGATTACTTCTAAGACAGCTTGTAACCATATGGTTCGGTTGATCATGTAAATGGGGGTCCGGTATCCCCATGAGCCATCTTGTGCCCAAGTAGCAGGCCTATAATATTGTATGATTCTCTCAGGGGGCCATTTATCATTTTTTTCAATTTCTTATAGCTATGCTTCTCTTTTCAAGGGAAGCATAGATAGGGAAGCCCAGGAGTTTGCCTGTTTTTATGGGCAGTAGGAAGAAAGGTGGTTTAATAGTGCCAATAACACAACTACCTGCCCACTGGTCAGGTAATTTGGCATAAGCTCTATGCCCACATAACCAGTATAATCCAGTGGGGACTGTCCAGTCCCCGTGGGACTCTGGGTGGGTTCACACAGTTTGCAACTTCGGGAATTTGCTAAATGGATTTCTCTCTGTGTGATTTGAACTCCACCAAGTGACTGTTTCTGTGGTACCATTATACAGTTTCTGTCTTACACAACTAAGTCATCCTACGGGCTGAGTGAATTCTTTTCCTTTTCTAGCTATGCAATATTATCCAATAATTGAGGTTTTAGGACCCAGAAATTATCACGGTGATTCTTTTGAACTGGGAATTCATCAGGAACTGGGTCTGTAGACCCTAATTCTCAGGCTTCCCATGGCCATTGATCTCCCATTATAGTTCCTCCACATACATAACATGAAGTGACATTGAGAGACTGGGCTATATACTCAGATAATTGAAAAAACAAATTTCTTGTTTTTCCTGGAATTTCTGGTACTGGCACATTTAGTTCATCATAGAAAGTTTGAAACACTGGTTCAGGAGAGCGTTTGTACACTTCTCCTCGAACCAAGATATTTACTCAAGGATCCAGTCCGGCCCCATCGATTCCTAATGTCACACGCTCCCCTTTTTTCCAGTGAGGATCAAGGGGATTGGTTATTACTAGCTCTAAGGGGTTACATTGTCCCTTAGTACAGGAAGGGCCATTTTTTCCTTTCTGAAGGTGGACTGGATCCTTTTCATCATTTTTTTATTTTATTTTATCCAAGTGGCCTAAATGACACAAAACCAGTATTTACATTTATTTTCACACAGTCCTAATTTATGACAGATGTACTTATTTTCTGCAATGTAGCCTCTTTTCTAACTAAGAGAACCACACCTTATTCCTTATTACTGTTAATGACAGCACAGGCATCAAATTTGAAGGTGACTTGTTTGGGCAACCTTTTGTTTGTTTGTTTGTTTTGGCTAACACTTTACTCATATCATTTATGAGCTCCCACCAGTCCTTAGTCCTTAATCTTATTTTAAGAACTGTGGTCATGGGAGGCTCAGATGGGTCATAACACACATTAGGTTGGTCATTTCCTGGGCTACATACCTTGTATAGAATAATATTATACAAACAACTTATTTTTAGAGTTCCAGTACACTTACAATAACTGTAAAATAATAGGACCATAACAACCTTTTGTCCTACCTCAGTGACTTGATATATACACTGGGAACAGCCCTCAGTCTGAGGAAGGTCAGTTGAAGTCCTTACTGTACAAGTCCAAATTTTAAGGGAAATGAGTCCCGCGATGAGTTTCCTCATGCTTCAGCCGTGCGTGGACCAGTCAGGTTCTGGGTGTGACTGGAGCAGGGCTTGTCGTCTTCTTCAGAGTCACTTTGCAGAGAGTGGCAAAGCTGCTCCCATCCACGCACCGCTTACAGTCTACTGATGTTTAAGGATGGTCTTGGAGGTTGGGCCTGCTAGAATAAATTGAGTCCAACACCTCTACACAGTTACGTTCAACTGTGCTCTCTGATACCGGGAACAAGGTGGTGGGGTTTAGGGTGTTGCAAACTTCAATGGTTATGTGGGGATTTTCACATAGCAAGCTTTGGTACTTGGTTAATCTAGCATTGTTAACCAATAACCTTTGGTATTTATTAAAGTTACCACAGCATGGGGGGGGGGCTTTATATTCAGGTTTTGCCTAAGGGTTAGTTTATCTGCTTCTTGTGCTAACGAGGCCTTTGCTGCCAAGGCCCTTAGACCTGGGGACCAGCATTTGGAATCTCTGTCTAGTTGTTTTGAGAGATAGGCCACTGGCCTTGGCCAGGCCCCACAGTCTGTGTGAAAACTCTAACTGCCTTTTTTTTCTCTTTCTGACACATAGAGTGTAAAGAGTTTTGTCAGGTCAGGTAGCCTCAGGGCTGGGGCTGACATGAGTTTTTCTTTTAATTCATGAAAAGCTCATTGCTATTAGTTGTAATAAATGTAGTTTATCTAATCTACATTTTTATTAACTGTCACCTACTAAAATATTGACTCAAATCCTGCAGCTATTTTATTTCAAGCTTTAAATTGATCTGGTATTCCTCGTGGGAATCCAATTGCGTCTAAATAGGCATGAGAGTCGAAAGACCCATAGGGGGCTTCTCTCGCTTTATGAAGTCTTATTATTTTTTTCCTTCTAGTTGATGAAATGCCAGGGTGAAAGGGATAGCCAATTGCACTAAAGTACAAGTGCCACTCCAGTTATTCAGCAGAGTGCCTAGTAAAGGTCCACCACAATACCACCACACATCCGCTCAGGGATGAACAAAGGCTGACTCATTGATAAGCTCTTGAAAATTCTTAAGCTCACTGCATCCTTTCAAGTCTCCAAGGAATGCTAAGTTTCCTCCCTGTTGTGAGAGACAGGAAGTAAACCTAGTGTTGGGAGACAGAAGCTGGATGGCCCTCGGGGGTTGAACTGCAGGGACTTGGGGATATAGCAGAGAGAGCTGGGCATGACTTATTACTCCAGGCTGTAGAATCCTGGAAAAGAGCTACCATGCAGCCCACACCTGGTCGACTGGAGGACCACCTTAGTGGAAAGGGGACAGTCTGAGCCTCTGGCCTGCCATGTGCACAAGCGTAACAATTGCTTCTGTTTAATGTGCAGATGGAATATATGATGCATTTTAACCAGGTATTTGCATCTTGGTATCCTGTCTTATTGCTAAAGTGTGTTTTAAGTCTTTAACTTCTATGATCCTCTAGTAAAATGAATGTACGGTTTTAGGGAAATTACAAAAACCAGTTAGGGCAGTCCATCCTTGCTCTTTAGTGGTCCACAGAACGTTGGACCAACTATGACATGAAAGCTCTACATCAGGGGGCAACACTCCTGGTTGGCACTGGGGTCTTTATCAAAATCTCCTTGGATTAAATGGTCCTAGTTTACTAATGTCTAGTCTGAGGAGAGTCAGGAGGGACAGAAGTACTTCTCTGAAGTAGAAAACTGTCTTTGACTTGGCAAGTCCTCACAGGGTGTAACAAAGCAAGCATTAAATGCAATAGTTTGAGGTGAAATTGACTTGGTTATATTAATAACCAGATGATCAGCAATAGAACGAGGAAAGAAGAGTAATAGAATAGATTAGAAGAGTTAAATTTTTCTTAGCTTTAGTTTGGTAGAGTTTTTGTCAGGACTCTGAGCCCAAGCCTAGCCATCGCATCCCCTGTGACATGCACGTATATATGCCCAGATGGCCTGAAGTAACTGAAAAATCACAAAAGAAGTGAAAATGCCCTGCCCGGCCTTAGCTGATGACATTCCACCACAAAAGAAGTGAAAATGCCAATCCTTGTCTTAAGTGATGACATTATCTTGTGAAATTCCTTTTCCTGGCTCATTCTGACTCAAAAAGCTCCCCCACCAAGTACCTTGTGACTCCTACTCCTGCCCGACAGAGAACAACCCCCCTTTGACTGTAATTTTCCTTTACCTGCCCAAATCCTATAAAACGGCCCCACCCTTATCTCCCTTCGCTGACTCTCTTTTTGGACTCAGCCCGCCTGCACCCAGGTGAAATAAACAGCTTTATTGCTCACACAAAGCCTGTTTGGTGTTCTCTTCACAGGGATGCGCATGACAGTTTTCCCCTGGGACTATGGCCCACGACTCTGGAGGGGTTGGCGCTTTCTTGACTTGGGTGTGATTAGTCCATCCTTTTCTTTTTTTTTTTTTTTTTTTGGTGAGAAAGGAAAGTGGAAGATAAAATAAGTATATGATTTTTAAGAAATTGACCTTTTGTTTTAAATGTAGGGACCTTGGGAGTGGACTTTATAGTCCTTAGTGCCATTTTACTGAGAAATTTCCTTTAGCGCCTATTTTTATTAGTTTTTAAACCAAAGAAAGCCAAATACCATTTTACATTTAACAACGCTTCTCGTATGATTTTTATACAAGATAAGCTAAATTTTATCTTTATATTAGTGTGTCATTAATGTTAAACCTAATTTTAATAAAACCTTGTGGACATATTTAATTTTTAATGTTTGACCATAAGGTAAGATTTTATAGACTCTTTTTAATCTTTTATAATTTTTGCTAAAGAGCAGGTTGGTGCTTTAAGAAAAACCTGTTATGCTTTTACTTTAATGTCCAGTTCACAGAAAAACTGGATGATACTACTTTAACTTTAGCTAATATGTTTATACACAGAATGTTCTTTACAATTAACATTTTAAAACTCACTTAAACCTTCAAAACAATAATTTTTAAAAATGTACATTCTTATGCCTCCTTATAATCCTTTCACCAAAGATATATTTTGCTTTTCTTATACACTTTGTGTATAAACTTTTCTTTTTTCCAATAGTTTTACCTTCAGGAGGCCTAGTTACTTTTAAATTATACGACATTTTTTGCATAAATTCTTTTTTTAACACACATTTTTTTATAACCCTTTTTTTTTTCTTTCACAACTTTTACGGGCAATTTTTTTTTTTGACATGCCTAAACTTTCTGACTTATTACAAACATTTTTTTCTTTAAACAACCAGTTAGTTTATTTCAGGACAAGAATTTACCATATAACACTCTTTTTATATAAATTCCACCCTGCCCTTTATCCCGAAGATGATAACCTTTTTTTTTTTTTAACAGAAGGAAGGCCTCAGTGCTTTCAGGATACACCCTTGTTTACACTGACAACAAAGTGGTATTGGAGTGTTATAGAGTTACAGAAAATACCTTCAATTATCAATTACAGGTTTTAAATTTACCTTGGCTTTTAAAGGAATAGGGTCCTTTTTTTTTTTTTTTTTCTTAACTACTTGTATATCTGTCTTTCTCTCTTTGACTTTGTCTCTCTCTGACTTTCCTTTTGCCTCTGTCTCTTCCTCTCTCTCTCTGTCTCTGTCTTTCTGTCTCTCCTTGACTCCCTATTTGTCTGTCTCTTCCACTCTGTCTCTTTGCCTCTTTTCCTCTCTGTCTGTTTCCTTTCTCTCTCACTGCTGGTCCTTCCTTGCCTCTGCCAGCCACTTAAGCTGCTATTCTCTCAACCGCCATGTGTTGGGGGCAGGGGATCTAAAACAAGCTGAGTCTGGGTTCCCTGGCTTACAGGTTACCTTGTGCCATACCTTTGAAACAAGGGACCTGTTCAGGCTTCATTCTAATGGCCAACCTACCTCTAATGCTGGCCAGTCTATCTTCGACAAAGTTTTAAGCTTTCCTGGTGTCACAGTACTCCATAGTCTCCCTTAAATACTTTTTTTTTTTTTTGAAAATTTTCAACATAGTTCCTAGTGGGGTGGGCTTACTTTGTGCCTCACGCATGTTTCCTCTAGACAAAACACCACGCTCACACCACACGCACACCACAAAACAATGGGTAAAAATGGCACACACACACTTTTGTAGTTTACACCAAACCAAAATCAAAACCAAAATCAGAGTATCCAGAAATCCAAGCCAGCTCAAAACCAAAACCAAAGTATCAAGCAATCCAAGTCAAGTCAAAAACAAAAACCAAAGTGCTAGTACAGGCACACGATGGGTGATCAGGCCACCCTTCCACTCAAATGGAGTAGGCAAGTTCCCAAGACCGGTCCTGTCAAGCAATTCAAACCAAGTCAAAACCAAAACCAAAGTGCCGATAAAGGCACACCGTGGGTGATCAGGCCACGCTTACACTCAAATGGAGTGGGCAAGTTCCCAAGACCTGTCTTGTCAAGCAATTCAAACCAAATCAAAACACAACCAAGGTGCCGATAAAGGCACACTGTAAAGGTAAACTGAGGCTGGAGCCAAACCGGGAACGAAGACACAAGGCAAATGGCAGTGAGAATAGCCTTTATTAGGGCTTGCGGGTGAGGTTCCTCAGTCCAAAGGTGTGGGCCGAGGAAGTAGCGCTGAGGGAGTAGGATAGGGGCTTTTTATAGCCCGAGAGGCAGGGAAGCTGGTTGTGCAAACAGGGCCTGGGGGGTCTTGAAACTACTAGGGCAGGAGTTGAGTAAGGGTCATGAGGAAGGGGTCTTTAGAAACTGTTAACCGAAACTGCTGTTTACGAACTTGTGGAATGCAGGTGAGCTGCAGGTCATGGGGGAGTGTGGTTGCCCAGCCAGAACTTCTGACATATGCAAGTCTGCGGGTGTGTTCAAAGAGGAAGGGAAGTCTCGAACAAAGGGCCTGCTACGCCGGGTGGCGCTGCCATGTCGGGTCTAGATCCCTGCCTAACATTCCGACTTCTTTCTAATAAGAAAATGGGGTGACGTGTTCATCTGGCTGCTTCCTGCTGGTATGGGTCATCGTGGGGTTCTTCGGAGGTCGGAACTCAGGTATAAGGGTAGAGCAGCATCTGATTGAAAGTGACCTGGAAGACTTCTTTCATGCTGTCCTGGATGAAGCGGAGGACACAGGGTGCTATAAGTAGCAAGAAGCCAATGATTAGTAAGGGGCTTAGAAAGGGTAGGACTTAACCGGCCACACAGACGACTGCCACCACCTAAGTGAGGGCCTTAATCTGAGGTTTTTCTGGTGGAATATTTCCTGAATCTTTTCTAGAGTGAGGAGATTGGTTTCTACTAGTCCTAACTCATTGATGTAGTGTTCGGCCGGGAAGGGGAAAGGAGGGGGTTAGGTTAGAGGAGTTAAAAGGGCTGGGTAAGGGTACCGCAACCAGTGGGGGCTTATTCAAGGCTGCACACAAGAAACAACGAGAGATGTTGTGTACCTCGGCCAAGCCAGGAAAAAGGGTTGCTGCTGTCCTGGGGCTTACTGCCTGGGCTAGAGCTGAGATGGCTTCCTCCTGTTGTCTGATGTCAGAGGCCAGGCTGATGAGGCTGCTTATGACCTTGATGTAGGCCTTAAAGATCCTGAGTCGGGCCATGGGATAAGACTCACTGTGCCCACCAGTCCTAGGAAGGACAAGATCTCTTCCGCATCCTGAGGAGGCTGGAGAGTTTCAATGAGGCTTATTCTATCCGCTGTGAGGCTTTTTGTAGTGGGTGTGAGGAGTATGCCTAGGTAGGTGACAGAAGGGCTGCAAAGTTGAGCCTTAGCTGGGGTAACCTGATAACCTCAGTCGCCTAGAAAATTTAAAAGTGTAGCAGTATCTGCAAGGGAGCACTCCTAGGAAGGACTACATAGTAATAAGTCATCGACATACTGCAATAACACTATTGTTAGTGTTACAGACTAACACTATTGTTAGTCTGGGTCAGGGGACAGAGGACAACATTCTGTGCCAGTGCCTGTCCGAAAAAATGGGGGCTATCATGGAACCTTTGAGGCAAAACAGTCCAAGTCAGCTGGGAAGAAATATGAGTGTCTGGATCTTCCAATGTAAAAGCAAACAGAAAGTGGCAGTCTGGGTGTAGAGGGATGGTAAAGAAGGCATCTTTCAGGTCAAGGACAGTGAAATGGGTGGTGTCAGGGGGAACGTGCGAGAGGAGTGTATATGGATTAGGAACAACTGGAAAGGTAGGGCCTACTGCCTCATTGATGAGGCGTAGGTCCTGTACGAGACGATAGGCCCCAGAGCTTTTCTGTACAGGCAGGATAGGAGTATTACATCGTGAGTTGTGGGAACTAGAATGTGCTGCCGGAGCAGGCATGTAATGATGGGTTTTAGTCCTTGTCAGTGTTCAAGGGAGATAGGGAACTGGGGTCTAGAGGGGAACTTGGAAGGGTCTTTTAGCCGGATGCGGACCGGAGTGTGGTGCTGGGCAATGATCGGGGTGGAGGTGTCCCACACCTCAGGGTTAATGGGGACTGGAAACGGGAGTAGGGGGTCAGCCTGGCAGGGTTCGTCAGGTGAGAGGAGGGGGAAGAGGAACGTGAGGTGTGGGGAGGGGTTGGGTCGGAAGTGAGCTGAGGCCCCTAGCTTGGAGAGGAGATCTCATCCCAACAAGGGGACTGGGCATGAAGGAATGATAAGAAATGAGTGCAAGAAGAGGGAGCCATCCAAGGGGCAAGACAGAGGAGGAGTCTGGCGGTAGGTGGAGGGAGTGCCGTCAATTCCCATGACTGTGACAGTGGAAGGGTGGCTGGGGCCACTGAAGGAAGGCAAAACAGAGTAGGTAGCCTCCATGTCCCTAAGGAAGGATATGGACTTACCCGCTACCTGGAGCATACTGGGCTCGGCGAGAGTGAGAGGGGTCCCCTGAGTCTGGGCCTCTTCAATCTTTGTCAGTGTGGAGGAGCTGGAGGCACCTCCAATACCTGGAGGAGGGTCGTCACGTGGAGGCGCAGTGACCGTCCTTAGGTCGGGGCAGTCTGACTTCCAGTGGCCCATTTGCCAACAGTTCGGATGGGGTGAGTTGGCTCCTTTGGGTTAGAGCACTGCCTGGCCCATTGGCTGTCGTTTCCGCACTTGAAGCAGGCACCAGGTGGCGCTCGGGCAGTACATCTTTTCTGGGAGCTCCTGGAGCGGGCTGGCCTCAGGGCTGCTACCAAGGCCTGGGTTTGGAGTTGTACCTTTTGTTTTAGCCTGGCCTGTCGTTGGGCCTCAGCTGCCTCCTCCCTGGAGTTGTAGACCTTGAAGGCCAGTTTGACTAAGTCCAGGATGGGAGTTTGAGGGCCGTCCTCCACGTTTTTTAACTTTTTTGGATACTGGGGGTGGACTGAGAAATAAAGTATGAAGCTAAGATGGCTCCTCCTGCAGGGGAGGCAGGGTCAAGGCAGGTGTACTGAATAAGTGACTCTGTCAGTCGGTTAAGAAAAAACAGCTGGATTTTCATCTGAGCCTTAGACTACCTTCTTTAACTTATTAAAATTGACTGACTTATTGAAGGCTGCCTACATGCCAGCAAGAAGGCACTGGACCATCATATCTCGGCTGCGGCGGCCTGCCTGATGAACATGCTAGTCCTAGTTGGGCTTGGCTGAGGACACCGCCTCAGTGCCAACTTGCATGGCGTGGTCAGTTAAATGAACCTGGTCAGTGTGCTGCCTGGCTGCCGCTACGATACACTCCCGTTCCTCAGGGGACAGTGTTGAGGTCATAACAACATGGAGGTCATGCCAGGTGAGATCATATGCCTGGCATAGATACCTGAACTCTTTGATATAATGAGTAGGATTGGCCAAAAAGGAGCCTGCATGCTCCTCAACCTTAGACAAATCTGCCAATGAAAACAGCACATGGACCCAGACTACTCCTTTGGCGCCTGCCACCTCTCGCAAGGGACACAGGAGGTCGGTCCTGGACCGAGTATGGGCTGAGACAGGTGAGGAAGGGGAGGAGGTGGAGGTAGGGGAGACAGAATCTGTCGGGTTGGTAAGGGCACATGAGGGGTGGGAGGGAGGGGAGGCATTGACAAGGACAGGGATAATGGTGGGTCAGGGTAAGGAGGAGGTTGGGCAGGAGACAGGAGGGGTGGCCGGGATAGGGTGTCAGGAGGCTCAGAAAAAGAGGAGGAATCATCCCTCTCCTTGCTCGAGGGAAGACACTTTGCGAGTAGAACCTGAGCTAATGAGCATTGGGCGTAGAGATCTGGGCAAGAACGCAAGTCCCAAAAGGCTTGAACATAGGGTATCTTGTACCATTTGCCTAGTCTCTTGCAGAAGTTGGTCAGATCTGTGAGGATGTTAAAGTCTAGAGTGCCTTCTGCAGGCCACTGAGACTGATTATCCAATTTATACTGTGGCCATGCTACTGTGCAGAAGAAAATGAGCCACTTTTGTTTTAGGTCTTGGCTGAGACTTAAAGTCTGGAAATTAGCCAAGAGGCACCTCAGAGGGGATTTTCTGTTTGGTTTGGACTGGGTATTTCCCATGGTCCTAAGGCGGGCAGTCCGGAGGCAATGGGAGCGTCCTCCTACTGTCACGTGGAGTGCGGGGTATGGCGGCTTCCAGGGAGGTTGGACATCTCCTAGTCCCCAGTGCCAAGGTCACAGTTGACTGGAGGGAGCCCCTGATGTGGCCACATGTTTCGGACAGGGACTTCCCAGAGGAGGCCTACAGGACGGGGGAAAACTTATCCAGCAGTGATTGAATTGAGTCTTGGATTTGGTGAAATGGCTCCCGGCTTGGAAAGGAGGTCCTGGCTTGGGGAGAGGAGAGCCTGCCTGACCCGGCAGGGGTCCAGGGAGGGGGTCTCCTCCCGGGTTTCGGCACCAAATATAAAGGTAAACTGAGGCTGGAGCCAAACCGGGAATGAAGACACTAAGCAAATGGCACTAAGAATAGTCTTTATTAGGACTCCCGGGTGAGGTTCCTTGGTCCAAAGGTGCAGGCCGAGGAAGTCGCGCTGAGGGAGTAGGATAGGGGCTTTTTATAGCCCGAGAGGCAGGGAAGCTGGTTGTGCAAACAGGGCCTGGGGGTCTTGAAACTACTAGGGCAGGAGTTGAGTAAGTGTCATGAGGAAGGGGTCTTTGGAAACTGTTAACCGAAACTGCTGTTTACGAACTTGTGGAATGCAGGTGAGCTGCAGGTCATGGGGGAGTGTGGTTGCCCAGCCAGAACTTCTGACATATGCAAGTCTGCGGGTGTGTTCAAAGAGGAAGGGAAGTCTCAAGCAAAGGGCCTACCACACTGGGTGGCGCCGCCATGTTGGGTCTAGATCCCTGCCTAACACACACCATGGGTGATCAGGCCACGCTTCCACTCAAATGGAGTAGGCAAGTTCCCAAGACCAATCCTGTCAAGCAATTCAAAGCAAGTCGAAACCAAAACCAAAGTGCCGATAAAGGCACACTGTGGGTGATCAGGCCACGCTTCCCCTCAAATGGAGTGGGCAAGTTCCCAAGACCAGTCCTGTCAAGCAATTCAAACCAAGTCAAAACCAAAACCAAAGTGCCGATAAAGGCACGCTGTGGGTGATCAGGCCACGCTTCCACTCAAATGGAGTGGGCAAGTTCCCAAGACTAGTCTTACCAAGTTTTACATGTCCAGACTCCAAGTGCCCATTCCTTCCCAGTGTTCAGCCACTGCTTTGATCCTCCACGGGGGCCTGCCACACACTGCTTTGGCGAAGCGTCCCACCGGGACAAATGCCCACCTGGGAGCACTCTCAGGATCCGCGTCGCTGGGGCTGGTCGGAGTCCCCCGCAGGGATGTTCCATAGGGCAGGCTTAAGCTGCCTAAGGAGCTGCCTCCACCATCCACCATTCACCTCGCTTCCCGGTCAGGTAACCAAGAAATGTAGCAGGAGGAGAGGCAGACAAAACTCCTCAGGCACCGAGTTACAGAATGAAGGGGTTTATTCAGCCAGGGGCATTGGCAAGACTTCAGTCTCAAGAGCCAAGCTCCCTGAGTGAGCAATTCCTGTCCCTTTTAAGGGCTCACAACTCTAAGGGGGTGCAAGTGAGAGGGTCTTGATTGATTGAGCAAGCAGGGGGTACGTGACTGGGGGATGCATGCACCGGTAATTGGATCAGAACAAAACAGGACAGGGATTTTCACAGTGTATTCCTATACAATGTCTGTAATCTATAGATAACAGAACCAGGCCCAGGGTGTGGCGCCCTGCTGTCTGCCTGTGGATCTCATTTCTGCCGTTTAGTTTTGACTTCTTCTTTCTTTGGAGGCAGAAATTGGGCATAAGACAATATGAGGGGTGGTCTCCTCCCTGAAAAGAAAGAGAGAGGCAGAGAGAGAGGAGACAGAGGCAAAAGAAAAGTCAAAGAGAGAGAGACAAAGTCAAAGAGAGAAAGAAAGAAAGAGAGAGATATACAAGTAGTTAAGAGAAAAAAAAAAGTGTACCCTATTCCTTTAAAAGCCATTATACCAATTCTAATTTGGACAAAACAAGGTCTTATTAATAGCAAAAGATAATTAAAATCCCAAACTTACAAAGTTTTCAACAAAAGTAAAGTTTGCTAAAAGTTAACAGTGTAACATGTATTATAGTAACTTCTAAACTTGTGGCCTTAGACAGTCTAGTCCATAGACATAAAAAAAAAAAAAGGTTATAAAAAAAAGTGTGTTAAAAAAGAATTTATGCAAAAAATGTGTAATTTAAAAGTAACTAAGCCTCCTGAATGTAAAACTATTGAAAAGAAAAACAAAACAAAAGAAACAAAAAAACAGTTTATGTACAAGGTGTATAAGAAAAGCAAAACAGGCCGGGCACGGTGGCTCACGCCTGTAATCCCTGCACTTTGGGAGGCCGAGGCGGGTGGATCACGAGGTCAGGAGATCGAGACCATCCTGGCTAACACGGTGAAACCCCGTCTCTACTAAAATACAAAAAATTAGCCGGGCGCGGTGGTGGGCGCCTGTAGTCCCAGCTACTCCGGAGGCTGAGGCAGGAGAATGGCGCGAACCCGGGAGGCGGAGCTTGCAGTGAGCCGAGATGGTGCCACTGCACTCCAGCCTGGGCGACAGAGTGAAGACTCCGCCTCAAAAAAAAGAAAAGAAAAGCAAAACATACCTTTGGTAAAAGGATTATAAGGAGGCATAAGAATATACATTTTTACCTACATTAAAAAGTTAAAAACTACTGTTTTGAAGGTTTAAGCAAGGTTTAAAACGTTAATTGTAAAGAACATTCTGTGTGTAAACATATTAGCTAAAGTTAAAGAAGTATCATCCAGTTTTTCTGTGAACCAAACATTAAAGTAAAAGCATAACAAGTTTTTCTTAAAGCACCAATCTGCTCTTTAGCAAAAATTATAAAAGATTAAAAAGAGTCTATAAAATCTTACCTTATGGTCAAACATTAAAAATTAAATAAATATATCTACAAGGTTTTATTAAAATTAGGTTTAACATTAATAGCACACTAATATAAAGATAACATTTAGCTTATCTGGTATAAAAATCATATGAGAAGCATTGTTAAATGTAAAACGGTATTTGGCTTTCTTTGGTTTAAAAACTAATAAAAATAGGTGCTTAAGGAAATTTCTCAGTAAAAAGGCACTAAGGACTATAAAGTCCACTCCCAAGGTCCCCACATTTAAAACAAAAGGTCAATTTCTTAAAAATTATATACTTGTTTTATCTTCCACTTTCCTTTCTCGCAAAAAAAAAACTAAAAGTCTTTTAGCACAGGTACCACCGCTAGAATTTCCAGTAAACCAGCACCAGCCTGAAGATCACTTTCTCATCAAAAGGTGGAAAGAAGAAAAACTTGAGCCAGCCTGGGAAGGACCTTACCTTGTGCTGCTAACCAGCAAGAGTGCTGTTCATACAGCAAAAAAAGGAGGGACTCATCACACCCGAGTCAAGAAAGTGCCACCCCCTCCAGAGTCATGGGCCATAGTCCCAGGGGAAAACCCTACCAAACTAAAGGTAAGAAAAATTTAATTCTTTTAATCTGTTCTATTAATCTTTCTTCTTTCCTCATTCTATTGCTGACCATCTAGTTATTAATATAACCAAGTCAATTTCACCTCAAACTATTGCATTTAATACTTACCTTGTTATACCCTGTGAGGACTTGCCAATTCAAAGACAGCTTTCTACTTCAGAAAAGTACTTCTGTCCCTCCTGACTCTCCTCAGACTAGGCATTAGTAAACTAGGACCATTTAATCTGGGGAGATTTCGATAAAGACCCCAGTGCCAACCAGGAGTGTTGCCCCCTGATGTAGAGCTTTCATGCCAACATTCTGTGGACCACTAAAGAGCAAGGATGGACTGCCCCAACCGGTTTTTGTAATTTCCCTAAAACCGTACATTCATTTTACTAGAGGATCACAGAAGTTAAAGACTTAAAACACACTTTAGCAATTAAGACAGGATACCAAGATGCAAATACCTGGTTAAAATGGATCAAATATTCCATCTGTACATTAAACAAAAGCAATTGTTATGCTTGTGCACATGGCAGGCCAGAGGCCCAGATTGTCCCCTTTCCATTAAGGTGGTCCTCCAGTCGACCAGGTGTGGGCTGCATGGTAGCTCTTTTCCAGGATTCTACAGCCTGGAGTAATAAGTCATGCCCAGCTCTCTCTCTGCTATATCCCAAAGTCCCGCACCCTGCAGTTCAGCCCCCGAGGGCCATCCAGCTTCCATCTCCCAACACTAAGTTCACTTCGTGTCTCTCATGACAGGGAGGAAACTTAGCATTCCTTGGAGACTTGAAAGGATGCAGTGAGCTTAAGAATTTTCAAGAGCTTATCAGTCAGTCAGCCCTTGTTCATCCCTGAGCGGATGTGTGGTGGTATTGTGGTGGACCTTTACTAGGCACTCTGCTGAATAACTGAAGTGGCACTCGTACTTTAGTCCAGTTGGCTATCCCTTTCATCCTGGCATTTAATCAACCAGAAGGAAAAATAATAATAAGACACCATAAAGACCCTTATGGGTCTTCCAACTCTCATGTTTATTTAGACGCAACTGGAGTCCCACGAGGAATACCAGATCAATTTGAAGCTTGAAATAAAATAGCTGCAGGATTTGAGTCAATATTTTAGTAGGTGACAGTTAATAAAAATGTAGATTAGATAAACTACGTCTATTTACAACCAACAGCAACGAGCTTTTCATGAATTAAAAGAAAAACTCAGGTCGGCCCCATACCTGAGGCTACCTGACCTGACAAAACTCTTTAACTCTATGTGTCAAAAAAAAAAAAAAAAAGGCAGTTGGAGTTTTAACCCAGAATGTAGGGCCCTGGCCAAGGCCAGTGGCCTATCTCTCAAAACAACTAGACAGAGTTTCCAAAGGCTGGCCACCATGTCCAAGGGCCCTGGCAGCAAAGGCCCTGTTAGCACAAGAAGCAGATAAGCTAACTCTTAGGCAAAACCTAAACATAAAGTCCCCCCGTGCTGTGGTGATTTTAATAAATACCAAAGGACACCATTAGCTAATAAATGCTAGACTAACTAGATACCAAAGCTTGCTCTGTGAAAATCCCCACATAACCATTTAAGTTTGCAACACCCTAAACCCCGCCACCTTGCTCCTGGTATCAGAGAGCCCAGTTAAACATAACTGTGTATAAGTATTGGACTCAGTTTTTTCTAGTGGGCCCAACCTCCAAGACCATCCTTAAACATCAGTAGACTGGGAGCTGTACATGGATGGGAGCAGCTTCGCCAACCCTGCAAAGTGACTCTGAAAAAGACGACAAGCCCTGCTCCAGTCACACCTGGAAGCTGACTAGTCCATGCATGGCCGAAGCATGAGGAAACTCATCGTGGGACTCATTTTCCTTAAAATTTGGACTTGTACAGTAAGGACTTCAACTGACCTTCCTCAGACTGAGGGCTGTTCCCAGTGTATACATCAAATCACTGAGTTGGACAAAAGGTTGCTATGGTCCTATTATTTTATGGTTATTGTAAGTGTACTGGAACTCTAAAAATAAGTTGTTTGTATAATATTATTCTATACAAGGTACGTAGCCCAGGAAATGACCAACCTGATATGTGTTATGACCCATCTGAGTCTCCCATGACCACAGTTCTCAAAATAAGATTAAGAACTAAGGACAGGTGGGAGCTCATAAATGATATGAGTAAAGTGTTAGCCAAAACAGAAAAAAAAAAAAAAAAGGTTGCCCTAACAAGTCACCTTAAAATTTGATGCCTGTGCTATCATTAATAGTAATAAGTTAGGAATAAGGTGTGGTTCTCTTAGTTAGAAAAGAGGCTACATTGCAGAAAATAAGTACATCTGTCATAAATTAGGACTGTGTGGAAATAAATGTAAATACTGGTCTTGTGTCATTTAGGCCACTTGGATAAAAGAAAAAAAATGATGAAAAGGATCCAGTCCACCTTCAGAAAGGAAAAAATGGCCCTTTCTGTATTAAGGGACAATGTAACCCCTTAGAGCTAGTAACAACAAATCCTTTTGATCCTTGCTGAAAAGAAGAGGAGTGTGTGACCTTAGGAATTGATGGGGCCAGACTAGATCCTTGAGTAAATATCTTGGTTCGAGGAGAAGTGTACAAACGCTCTCCTGAACCAGTGTTTCAAACTTTCTATGATGAACTAAATGTACCAGTACCAGAAATTCCAGGAAAAACAAGAAATTTGTTTTTTCAATTAGCTGAGTATATAGCCCAGTCTCTCAATGTCACTTCATGTTATGTATGTGGAGGAACTGTAATAGGAGATCAATGACCATGGGAAGCCCAAGAATTAGTGTCTACAGACCCAGTTCCTGATTAATTCCCAGCTCAAAAGAATCACCCTGATAATTTCTGGGTCCTAAAACCTCAATTATTGGACAATATTGCATAGCTAGAGAAGGAAAAGAATTCACTCACCCTGTAGTACGTCTTAGTTGTCTGGGACAGAAACTGTATAATGGTACCACAGAAACAGTCACTTGGTGGAGTTCAAATCACACAGAGAGAAATCCAGTTAGCAAATTCCCAAAGTTGCAAACCGTGTGGACCCACCTGGGGTCCCACCAGGACTGGACAGTCCCCACTGGATTGTATTGGATACGTGGGCATAGAGCTTATGCCAAATTACCTGACCAGTGGGCAGGTAGTTGTGTTATTGGCACTATTAAACCACCTTTCTTCCTACTGCCCATAAAAATAGGCGAACTCCTGAGCTTCCCTGTCTATGCTTCCCTTGAAAAGAGAAGCATAGCTATAAGAAATTGGAAAAAAAAAAAAAAAAAAAAAGATATATGGCCCCCTGAGAGAATCATACAGTATCATAGGCCTGCTACTTAGGCACAAGATGGCTCATGGGGATACCGGACCCCCATTTACATGATCAACCAAATCATAAGGTTACAATCTGTCTTAAAAATAATCACTAATAGGCCGGGCGCGGTGGCTCAAGCCTGTAATCCCAGCACTTTGGGAGGCCGAGATGGGCGGATCACTAGGTCAGGAGATCGAGACCATCCTGGCGAACACGGTGAAACCCCGTCTCTACTAAAAAATACAAAAAACTAGCCGGGCGAGGCGGCGGGCGCCTGTAGTCCCAGCTACTCGGGAGGCTGAGGCAGGAGAATGGCGTAAACCCGGGGGGCAGAGCTTGCAGTGAGCTGAGATCCGGCCACTGCACTCCAGCCCGGGCGACAGAGCCAGACTCCGTCTCAAAAAAAAAAAAAAAAAAAAAAAAAATCACTAATAAAACCGGCAGAGCCTTGACTATTCTGGCCTAGCAAGAAACTCAGAGGAGAAATGCTATCAATCAAAATAGATTAGCTCTCGACTACTCAGATGAGAAATGCTATTTATCAAAATAGATTAGCTCTCAACTACTTGCTAGCAGCTGAAGGAGAGATCTGTAGGAAATTTAATCTTACTAATTGCTGCCTACACACAGATAATCAAGGGCAAGTAGTTGAAGACATGGTTAGCGATATGACAAAACTGGCACACATGCCCGTGCAAGTGTGGCATAGATTTTACTCTTGGGCCATGTTTAGAAAATGGCTCCCAGCACTAGGAGGATTTAAAATTCTTTAATAAGAGTTATAATAGTAATAGGAGCCTACTTACTGCTCCCTTTGCTACCTGTACTTCTTTGAATGATAAAAAGCTTCATTGCTACCTTAGTTCATCATAATGCACAAATGTGCTATATGAATCACTATGGATCTGTCTTGAAAGAAGACATGGGGAGTAAAAATGAAAGTGAGAACTCCCACTAATAAAAGGAGTGAGAGTCTCAAAAGAGGGGAATAAGGGAGGAGACCACCCCTCATATTGTCTTATGCCCAATTTCGGCCTCCAAAGAAAGAAGAAGTCAAAACTAAAAGGCAGAAATGAAATCCACAGCAGACAGCCCGGCGCCACACCCTGGGCCTGGTAGTTAAAGATCGACCCCTGACCTAATTGGTTCTGTTATCTATAGATTACAGACATTGTATAGAAATGCACTGTGAAAATCCCTATCTTGTTTTGTTCTGATCTAATTACCAGTGCATGCATCCCAAAGTCACGTAGCCCCTGCTTGCTCAATCAATCTCGACCCTCTCACATGCACCCCCTTAAGAGTTGTGAGCCCTTAAAAGGGACAGGAATTGCTCACTCAGGGAGCCCGGCTCTTGAGACAGAAGTCTTGCCAATGCCCCAAGCCAAATAAACCCCTTCCTTCTTTAACTCGGTGTCTGAGGAGTTTTGTCTGCTGCTTGTCCTGCTACAGTGCCAGCGTCCCCACTTCCCAAGACAGGGTGGCTGGTGTAGGTGCCAAGAGGAGCCCTTGGTCCTCTCAAATTTTGATGAAAAATTGCAAAAGGCTGGGTGTGGTGGCTCATGCCTGTAATCCCAGCACTTTGTGAGGCTGAGGCCGACAGATCATAAGGTCAGGAGGTGGAGGCCATCCTGGCCAACATAGTGAAACCCCGTCTCTACTGAAAATACAAAAATTAGCCGGGCATAGTGCTGCATGCCTGTAGTCCCAGCTAGTCAGGAGGCTGAGGCAGGAGAATTGTTTGAACCCAGGAGACAGAGGCTATAGTGAGTCAATATCGTGCCACTGCACTCCAGCCTCGGCAACAGAGCGAGACTCTGTCTGAAAGAAAAGAAAAAGAAAAGAAAAGAAAAGAGAAAAGAAAAGAAAGGAAGGAAGGAAGGAAGGAAGGAAGGAAGGAAGGAAGGAAGGAAGGAAGGAAGGAAGGAAGGAAGGAAAGGTTGCAAAAGGCAAATCGATTGGAGTAAAGGCAGACACATTTATTTACTGTGTCTGCACAAACCTAAAGATATGGGGGAAATCGTTTTGTTTTTTTTTTGGAGACGGAGTCTCGCTCTATCACCCAGGCTGGAGTGCAGTGGCGCGATCTTGACTCACTGCAACCTCCGCCTCCCAGGTTCAAGTGATTCTCCTACCTCAGCCTCCCAAGTAGCTGTACTACAGGCGCATGCCATCCCACCTGACTAAGTTTTTGTATTTTTAGTAGAGATGGGGTTTCACCATGTCAGCCAAGATGGTCTCGATTTCCTGACCTCGTGATCCACCCACCTCAGCCTCCAAAAGTGCTGGGATTAGAGTCGTGAGCCACCATGCCTGGCCAAGATATGAGGGAAATTGTCCATTTTTATGCTTAGGTTCCTCAAGGTATGGACAGCCGTGCAGAAATAGAATTGGGCAAATAGGGTCGGATCTAATGAGAAGAGCCTGAGTGGGGACACCCAGCCAGGCCTGTCTGTGTAGATTCTTGTGGCCTCTCTGAGCAGTGCTCCTTCCTTCCTTCCTTCCCTCCTTTCATCCATCCAGGACCCTCTCTGGAGTGAGGGTCTTAAGATCTACAGTCTAACAAGGTAGGTCAGATCATTTCTTCATGGCCGGGTTTTACACAGAAAGGCAGAAAGAAAATTAGAGTCATATTTTTTAGATGTTATGGCTGGCTTTGGGTTCTGGTTTCCATGACTCCCCTTGGGGAAGAAGGATCCTAGTCTCTATGGCCAGATGGGAGAATGAGGGGCGAGAGACAGGAGGGCCAGAGAAGGTCAGGGAAAACATGTTGCTTCTGAGGCTGCTTAGGATGCTCTCATTTTGGATCTTGTTTTCTGAGCTGCCTGGCCCTTCTCCATCCAGCCTCCCTCCTCTCTACCCTCCAGATTAGAGAATGAGCCTGATGCCATTTGAGCACTCAGTTGGGTGGGGAAAGAGTACTCCTCCTCCCTCATCTGCCTTTTGAACTGTTTGGAAAATTGAAGGCTCTCACTTTCTGATCAGAGACAGGATCAGAGTGGGCAGTGGGTTTTTTTGTTTGTTTGTTTGTTTGTTTTTTCTCAGCATGACATCTCATAGACTCCACAAAGACAGAAGAACATTGACGAGTGTTGGATGTCTCTGGGCTCTTGAATTCCCATCGCATTAGCATCACCAACTAAATAAGACACCATTCTGCCACAAAACGGTGCTGGGTGCCAAACCATCATCTTCTCAGGATAATATTTTCAACTGATTAATGTAAAATGTTTGGGAATTTCACTGGCAACCACAAAAGCATGTGAATATTTTCTCTAACCGTGTGGTGAAGTCTTTTGTGTGTGTGTGTGTGTGTGAGACGGAGTCTCACTCTGTCCCCTAGGGGGTGCAGTGGCACAATCTCAGTTCACTGCAACTTCTGGCTCCTGGGCTCAAGCAATTCTCCTGTCTCAGCCTCCTGAGTAGCTGGGACTACAGGCGCCTGCCACCACGCCCAGCTAATTTTTGTATTTTTAGTAGAGACAGGGTTTCACCTTGTTGATCAGGCTGGTCTTGGACTCTTGACCTTAGGTGATGCATCTGCCTTGGCCTCCCAAAGTGCTGGGATTACAGGCATGAGCCAGGGCTCCTGGCCCGTCTTTTTTTTTTTTTAAGGCAACAGAAACAACCAAAAAATGGACGACTAGAAGAGATGTAAATGATCCTAATTACAGGAAATTTTTGAAGCAGTCTGTCACCCAGGCTGGAGTACAGTGGCATGATCTCGGCTTACTGCAACCTCCGCCTCCCGGGTTCAAGCAATTCTCCTGACTCAGCCCCCCTAGTAGCTGAGACTATAGGCACACACCACCACGCCAGGCTAATTTTTGTATTTTTGGTAGAGATGGGGTTTCACCATGTTGGCCAGGCTGGTCTCAAACCCGTAACCTCGTGTGATCCACCCGCCTCAGGCTACCAAAGTGCTGGGATTACAGTCGAGAGCCACCACACCCAGCCTTAATTACAGGAAATTTTAATCCCACATTTACCTTGTATATTTGATGTGTCTTTTGTTATATGTATTTTATGGCATTGCAGGTTACCCTATTTAAAATTCTAGTCTCACAAATCAGAGTATACAAAAGCAAATGTTGAAGAGGCCATAAGCTGTGTATTTAAAAGAAATATGGGAGATGCAAGGATGTTTGGATAGGAAGATATGACTTGGGAAATCTCACGTCTGGCACATGGAAAAGGAATCTGAAGTAATTCATTTTCATTGCTCCTAAAAGGCAGAAATACAACTAAGAAACACAACTTCCTACGTGGTATGAAATCACTCTGCTCTTCTGCCTGAGAAAGTTGTCAGAATAGAAATGGAGTCACGAATGTTCACAAAACCCTGATGAATAGAATTGGAGAAGTCCTGAAGAGAAGATTGCCAGGCTTGCAGGCCTGATTAAAAAAAAAAAAAAAGACTACAAAAACCACAGCCTTGCTCACAGGCCACCACCAGGGTACACAAAAAAGACTTCTGCAAGGACATCTCCCCAGTAACCTCCTGTTTAACTTCGGACTGGTGTCACCCTTGTTATTGATATTTCTAACCACAGATAATTATTTCAAAACAATTAGGTAATTCTTCTTATTTTGTCCTCTAAAAACCTTTGTCTTCCTTTACCTCTCTGAATACGCACTTAGTGTTTACCATGGCACATGTATTCCCATTGCAATGCTTTATTCCCAAATACATTTCTTTTAGAGAGCTTGTCTCGGTTTATTTCAGTTGACACCAAATTTTCTATGTGTAAGTGAAAAAAAGGTAGGGGGGAATCATAAAGTGTCAAAATTGAGAGATGTCTTCCAGATGGTTCAGTCAGTCCCTGTGTCTTATAAAGGAGACTAAGCATGTTAACACACACACACACACACACTCCAACCTGCTGAAAATAAAGTCTCTTTTTAAACACTTCTGTCTACATTGTTCTGCTCTCTGAATTGCACTGGAGGACACCCAGCTGGTGTCCACTGGGGAATCTGCAGAGTTGCTTGCTTGGTGTGTGGGGAAACACACCTGCCAACATCTGGTGGCAGAAGGGTTGTGTTGAGTGGAGAGTTGGAAAAAACACATCCATTGATTTTTCCTGTATGTCTTGAGTTGCAGGGGATGGAAACGCCTTTCCTTTAAGCAAGGAAAGTAGGTTTAACTGTCCCCTTCCTCCTGGGTGGTCCCCCTACAGCCCCAGGCAATTGTCTCCTCAAGGCCCACTGGCCAGGTCGGGCTTCCATTAACAGCCACTCCAGCCCAGCAAATCAGAGCTCCCCTCCTCTAAATATCCAGGGTGGGTGTTGGGCTAGGCACTGATGACATTATCATGACCAGGGAAGGGCCTGAGGACCCAGTAGTCAGACCTCGCATCAGGGGCTGGACCAGCTCCGGCCAGAGAAAGAGGATGCATTTGAGAAGGGCCCAAGCCCAGAGCCACACACCAGCTAGGGGCCAAGGGATAAAAGGAAGGAAATGATGAAGGGGCTGATTAAAAAAAAAAAAAAAAAAAAAGCCTACAAAAACCACAGCCTTGCACAGATGCCATCACCACCATAGACAAAAATGACGGACTGTGGTCACCTGCAGGGCCAGAGACAGCTCAGGTGGGCTGGGCTACCATCCATACCTCAACATCCAGGAGCCCTGGCCTCCCTCACTGCAACCCTCCACGCAGGCAGAAATAACGTTCACAAAATTAACTGCTACACTTAAAGATGGTGAATATTAAGCTAACTGTATTATCCAATACTATGGATAGCCTTTGTATAATTTTTAAACCTTTCAACTTAAAAACTCATGTCAAAACCAATTACTCAATGTTTCATTTTAAATGCAGTTGTAATGGTAATCTTTTCAATATTTCAGATGTTAAAATTGCTCAAAAAATTAGGATTCTAAAAATCTAAATATACCTGTGAAAGGAAAATAAATCTTAGGACCCCAAAGTCACTTGGCTAAAGAGAAAAGTCAAGCTGGGAACTGCTTAGGGCCAACCTGCCTCCCATTCTATTTAAAGTCACCCCTCTGCTCACTGAAATAGATGCATATCTGTTTGCCTCCTTTGGAAAGCCCAAACAGAAACTCAAAAGAATGCAACTGTTTGTGTTTCACCTATTTGTGACTAGGAAGGCCCCTTCCTGCTTTGAATCTTTCTGCCTTTGCTTCAGGTTTTCCTGCCTTTCCAGACTGACCCAATGTACTTACATATATTGATTGATGTCTCATGTCTCCCTAAAATGTAAAAAACCAAGCTGTGCTGCGACCACCTTGGGCACTTGTCGTCAGAACTTCCTGAGGCTGTGTCATGGGTGCCTGTCCTCAACCTTGGCAAAATAAACTTTCTAAATTAACTGAGACCTGTCTCAAATTTTCAGAGTTCAAATACCTAAGGTATTTCTATTTTATTTACTTATTTAAGAGATGCATTCTCAGTGTCCTTTAGTTCAATTTAATCCTATGCCTACCAAAAGACAAAATTACAACAAATTTAGAGACATAATGGTTTTATTATTATTATTATTTTGAGACAGGGCTTTGCTCTTGCTCTGTTGTCCAGGCTAGAGTTCAATGGTGCAATCAGGGCTCACTGCAGCCTCCACCTCCCTGGCTCAAGCAATCCTCCCACCTCAGTCTCCCAAGTAGCAGAGACTACAGGTGTGTGCCATCAAGCCTGGCTAAGTTTTAAAATTTTTTGTAGAGAAGAGGTTTCACCATGTTGCCCAGGCTGGTCTCAAACTCCTGGGCTCCAGTGATCCTCCCACC
This sequence comes from Macaca nemestrina, assembly GCF_043159975.1. Classification (NCBI taxonomy): domain Eukaryota; kingdom Metazoa; phylum Chordata; class Mammalia; order Primates; family Cercopithecidae; genus Macaca; species Macaca nemestrina. The sequence continues at coordinate 86,730,844 of NC_092125.1, read as the reverse complement.
TCAGCCTTCTAAAGTGCTGGGACTACAGGCATGAGCCACCATGCCTGGCCTAGAACTTAAGCTATTTCTCAACTGAAAGTAATCATAATAATAGGTATTATTATTATTATTCTCAGCCTTTGATTATCTATAATTCTAAAGCAATTCCATAATCCTGACCCAATCAAATATGGTTTTCTCTCCCAGGGCCCTGAAGTGAATGAATGATAGTCTCTGTTCAGATCCCATCACTTGGTTCCCAGCTTGAACCGGGATGTTGACAAAAATATGGACTGGAGCACAAAAGGGCCTTGCTTGTCTTGCACACCCTTCAGACATAAGTTACAGCTCTGTGGTTTCTTCCATCTAAAACTTGCAACTTCCCTGTCTCAATTGGTTCAGGCCACTGTGAAAGGAAGATACTTTGGGCCCCTTCAGGCTGGGAACCTCTCAGGTCAAATCTACCTCAAGTTCTATTCAGTCATCCCTCTGCTCACAGAGATAGATGCATATTGTGATTGCCTCTTGGGAAAGACTTATCAGAAACTCAGAAGAATCCAACCATCTCTCTCTCTCATCTACTTGTAATGTGGAAGCCCCCAGTACAGTGGGGGTTGGGGGGCCTTGCTTTGAGCTGTCTCTGCCTTTTTGGATGGAGCTAATGTACTTCTTACATATAGTAATTGATATCTCATGTCTCCCTAAAATGTATAAAACCAAGCTGTGTCCTGACCACCTTGGGCACACGTTGGCAGGACTTCCTGAGGCTGTGTCATGCACATGTCCTCAACCTTGGCAAAATAAACTTTCTAAATTAACTGAGACCTGTCTCATTTTCAGGGTTCACACCACCATAACACTGCAGTAGAGAGACTAGGTGCCGTAAACCACAGAAGTTTACTTTCTCATGGTGCTGGAGGCTGGAGTCCAAGATCAAGGTGTGAACAAGGTCATTTCCCCCTGAGGCCTCTCTCCTGAGCTTGTAGATGCAGTCTCCCCACCAGTCCTCATAGGGCCATCCCTCCTTGTGAGTCTGTGCCCTAATCTCCTCTCCTTATGAGAACACCAGATCTATAGGATTAGGGCCTATCCAAAGGAACTCATTTACCTTTATTTCCTCTTTAATGGCTGTGTCTCCAAACACAGCCACATTCTGAGGTCCTGGGGGTAGGACTTGAACTTGTGAATTTCAAGGGACATAATTCACATTATGACAGCCCCCTACCCTAACAAGCAGGTGAGCACCAGTCAGGTTTCCTCCTGGCTCCTGTTTGAACTGGACTCGCTGGCCCTCTGGGGATACTTGGATTCTTGCACTGACTGAGGGTTTGTGTGCCTCTGAGGTCATTGTTGGCAACAGCCCTCTCTCCAGACATGGGACATCATAAGATGTGGGCTAGCCGGGTGCAGTGGCTCACGCCTGTAATCCCAGCACTTTGGGAGGCTGAGGGGGGCAGATCACCTGAAGTCGGGAGTTCGAGACAAGCCTGACCAACATGGAGAAACCCCATCTCTACTAAAAATACAAAATTAGTCGGGTGTGGTGGCACACGCCTGTAATCCCAGCTACTTGGGAGGCTGAGGCAAGAGAACCTGGAAGGCAGAGGTTGCAGTGAGCCGAGATCGTGCCATTGCACTCCAGCCTGGGCAACAAGAGCGAAACTCCGTCTCAAAAAAAAAAAAAAAAAGATGTGGGCTAACTGCACAGACCTAGAAAGTTGGGGGCAGGGGCATCAAGGATCAGGATGTTACTGGTGTGTCATCAGCATTGCCCTGTTTCTGATCAACAGGGTGAACAGCTTAGGAGCCAAGGGAAAACTTCCCCTTTATCCTCCGAAGTTTTGTTGTAAAATCAACTGACAGAAGGCAGATTGCTACGAGGAAAGGCTTACACATCTATTAACGTGCATGGGGAGAATCACAGGGTGGTTACCTCACCATGCAATGAGGTGCAGAGTCCCTTATTCTCCTCTTAGGGGAAAGAGAGATAGGGAAGCGTGCATTATTTGAGGGGGATAGTAAATATTTTTTAGGGAAATTCAATGGGCTTGAAGAACGTACAATGGCCTGGGACAGTCTGTTGGTTTGTGACAAAGACGGCTTCTCCCAGGGCCAATTTTATAGCTAGAAAAAAATATTTACAGCTAGAAAAAAAAGGTCTGTCCAGGCGTGTTGACCGACTTCAGTCCTCATTCCTGTGATGAGAGTTCAGCCGTTGGAAACTCAGGGAAGGGATCAGAGGCCATTGTTTTCTGCTGCAGCAGGTCTGCACTTTAGGCAGATAGGGGAATTTCACAGAACAGCCTCATCCAGTGCTTTGGGAGAGACAGAAGTTTGGGAGACAGGAAGGAGGGGAAGGTCAGAGAGACCTGGAGGCTTCTTATTCAGTTCAGCATGTCAAAGCGCTGGGGTGTCAGTTTCTTTTTTTTTTTTTTTTTTTTTTTTTTGAGACGGAGTCTCGCTCTGCCGCCCAGGCTGGAGTGCAGTGGCCGGATCTCAGCTCACTGCAAGCTCCGCCTCCTGGGTTTAGGCCATTCTCCTGCCTCAGCCTCCCAAGCAGCTGGGACTACAGGCACCCGCCACGTCGCCCGGCTAGTTTTTTTTTGTATTTTTTAGTAGAGACGGGGTTTCACCGTGTTAGCCAGGAAGGTCTCGATCTCCTGACCTAGTGATCCGCCCGTCTCGGCCTCCCAAAGTGCTGGGATTACAGGCTTGAGCCACCGCGCCCGGCCTGGGGTGTCAGTTTCTGAGTCCCAACAACAGCAAACAGCATTCCTGGCAGAAAGAGGAATGCAAGTATAGTAACCATGCCTTTGATTTTCTGTATTTTCAGATGCTTTGACATCCAGGGCCTCACTGGCCATGGAGGGATGGCTTCTCCCAGGGCCAATTTTATAGCTAGAAAAAAAAATTTACAGCTAGAAAAAAAATGTACTGGGATTGTGCATTTCATATACAAACTCACCAACCTCATCTATGGGGGCTGTCACACTCCAGGCCACTATCATCTCACTCTGTTATTTTGGTTGACACTCCAAATTTTCTATGTGTAAATGGAAAAAGGGTGAGGGGGATCACAAAGTGTTAAAACTGAGAGATGTCTTTGAATGGCACAGTCCAGCCCCTGTGTCTTATATAAAAGGAGACTAAAAGGAGCACATCAGATTAATACCTACACATATTGCCAACCTGCCAAAACTGAAGACTGTTTTTAAAATTTCCCATTTGCATTTTTCTGCTGTCGGAATTGCATTGCATTGGAGGACACCCAGCTGGTGTCCACTGGGGAATCTACAGAATTGCTTGCTTGGTGTGTGGCCCAAAGCACCCCAAGGTTAGGCGCCCCAGAGCCTGCTGGGCTTATTCAAACCAGCCAGTGTGAGCTAGCCTGGCCTGCCTTGCCTGCTCCTTCTGGTGAAAGCCACAGTAAAGGCTCCTGCCCACACTTTCCCCTCCCTCCATCTGCCTCTTAACTGACGCTGGCGCTATCCCACGTGGCATCAAAGGCATAGCAACCCCCTCCTCTTGGGAACTGTGAGTAATAAACTGTCTTTTCAATGGTGTTTGTCTCCTGATCTGTTGACCTCACTGTACCTGAGTAATTTTTTTTAATTCTTTTTTTTTTTTTTGAGATGGAGTCTAGCTCTCTCTCCCAGTCTGGAGTGCAGTGGCACGATCTCAGCTCACTGCAAGCTCTGCCTCCTGGGTTCATGCCATTCTCCTGCCTCAACCTCCTGAGTAGCTGGGACTACAGGTGCCCGCCACCATGCCTGGCTAATTTTTTGTATTTTTTAGTAGAGACGGGGTTTCACCATGTTAGCCAGGATGGTCTCGAGCTCCTGACCTCGTGATCCACCCACCTTGGCCTCCCAAAGTGCTGGGATTACAGGTGTGAGCCACTATGCCCCGCCTCTAATTCTATTTTTAAAAAGTGAGAGGAGGCCCAGAAGAAGAGACAGCATGGAGTCCTGGCTGGGCTGCAGAATTAGGATTGTGGGTGGGGCATCCAGGGACCATGTACATAGTGAGGGCTTACACAATAGAGATGTGACCAGGTGCTGGAATTTCTCAGTGCCCCAATGCAGAAACATGAACTGGTTGGAGGGAGACCAAGTGCCAGGGAGGAGGTTCCTAGGCCAGGTGGGGGACTCATCTAGAATGCCTGCCCGTGTGTGAGCAGCACCATGGTGCTGAGCTACGGAGAGAAGTGTGGCCATTGACTAGAAATGGAGAAGAGTGAGAAGACACCACCAGGGTTTCCATGGGGTGTGCAGGCCCTGGAGTGGAGAACTGGGGTGAGAAGGTGAGTTCAGTTTTGTAGAAGATTCAGCTTGAGGCTGGGGCCTTTGAGAAGTTTTTTTAAATCTCACTGGGGGCCGGACATGGTGGCTCACACCTATAATCCCAAGACTTTGTGAGGCCAAGGCAGGCAAATCACTTGAGGTCAGGAGTTTGAGACCAGCCCCCCGAGGATGTGGAGTAAGAAATGTTAGGTAGGTGTGTGGATATCAGAACCACATTTTGGGAAACCCTCCCCAAAAATTGTAGAGCCCATAAGGAGGAATTTAGGGAAGTTGTTACTACAGGTGGGGACAGGGTGGTGTGAGAAGCTAGACAGGAAGAACAGGAAGGAAACGCACTCGGAAAGCACTTGTGTAATTGCATGCACAGCTCTCCCTTGGACAAGGCCGCATGGGTTAAGGGTGCTGACTCCTGTCCAGTTGAAAATCCAAGTATAACCTTTTTTTTTTTGAGTTGGGGTCTCATCTGTCACCCACGCTAGAGTGCAATCACAGCTTATTGCAGCCTCGAACTCCTGAGCCCAAGCAGTCTTCCCACCTCAGTCTCTCAAATAGCTGGAACCACAGGCATGAGCCACCATGCCCAGGTAAATTTTGTATTTTTTATTTTTTGTAGAGATGTGATCTTGCTATGTTGCCCAGGCTGGTCTCAAACTCCTGGCCGCAAGCAATCCTCCCACTTTGGCCTCCCAAAACATTGGGATTATAGGCATGAGCCATGGTGCCTGGTCTTCACATACAGTTTTAATCCCCCAAAACTTAACTACTAATAGGCTACTATTGGAAGTCTTACCAATAATATAAGCAGTCTATTAAGGCAAATTTTGTATGTTCTATATATTGCATATTGTGTCCTTACAATACAGTAAACTAGAGGAAATAAAATGTTATTAAGAAAGTCCTAAGAAAGAGAACATGTAGTTACTCTTCATGATAGGGAAGTAAATCATCATAAAGGTCATCCTTGTGGTCTTCACACATGAAGTCTAGTTAGTAGCCCTTGCTAATGCAGATCCCCTGGTAGCATCTCCAGTCAATAAAGGTGCAAAGTTATCTTCAGGGCTAACCTCCCTTCTCCCTGGTGAAGTGGGGTGGGGGCTGGATGCCCTCTGTAAATCCATGTCCTGCCTTTAGCCACCCAGAGGGAGGGCAGTGAGCTCTCCTGTATACTTTCTTCTCCATTGCCCTGAGCCCAACGATCCCTCATCTTGCAGGAGGCATATTCTGGGCTTCCACTGAAACAAAATGCCCCCTAGGGGTGACTTCGGGGAAGACGGCAGGGTGCAGAATCTGAGGCCACAAAACAAGACTAGAAGACTTGGCTGGGGCATCCAGTTTAGACTCAGGTTAGCTTTTTTTATTTTTATTTATTTATTTTTTTTTTGGAGGCAGGATCTTGCTTTGTCACCCATGCTGGACTGCAATGGCATGATCACAGCTCACTGCAGGCTCGTACTCCCAAGCTCAAGCTATAGTCCCGCCTCATCCTCCCAAGCAGATGGCGGACGATAGGCGCAGGCCACCACGCCCGTTAACTTTTTAAATTTTTTTGTAGAGACGAGGTCTTGCTATGTCGTGTCACCCAAGCTGGTTTCGAACTCCTGGCCTCAAGTGATCCTCCAGCCTCCTTTGGAGGACACAGATGGACAGGGACGCGGTGGTCAGCCCATTTTCCCATCCAGGCCTGGGAAAGAAGCGTCCAGTGCACTTGGGAAAATAACTCACTTCACTTAGTTAAGGTCTTGGGCAGTTCTGGGAAAAACGTTTCTGCGCAGTCCAGAGACCTGGGCCTCCATCTCTAGCCCGCGCCCCACGGAGGCGGCACTGGAGCTGGCTTCCTTAGGTGTGTTGGTGACGTGCTGGTCGGGTCTGGCTGACTAGTCTTGCACTTCTTCAGGTGCAACGCGGCTGCGCTCCGTCTTGGGTTCCTGCGCGAAGGGGTAGCCTAGGCTCAGGGCATGCAGCGCCACAGTGCTCTGCTTCACGGATGCCGGGGTACCGCAGTGCTGGGGTGGCGGACGCAAGGGTGTCAGATGGGGTGCTGCTGGGATTATAGGAGGGACCAATTGCAGGGATGCTGGGGTCCCTGAGTGCAGGAGTGCTGGGGCGCCGGGGTGCTTGGGTTACAGGGGTGTGGGTGTAGAGGATATGAATGCAGGGGTGCAGTGGTACCCGAGTGCAGAAGTGCAGGGGTGCCGGGAGCAGAGTTGTCAAATGGTGTGGTGCTGAGTTCACAGGGGTGCCAGGGATAAAGGGAAGCCCCGGCACTAGAGTGCAGGAATGTTGGGATGCTGGGGCTGCAGGGGTGCGGGGGAAGATGGGTACACAGTGCAGGGGTGCCGCGGTTCTGTGATGCCCCAATACTTAGGGGTGCAGTATCCAGTTGGTTCTAAATTCATTCTCACCCGCCTCACACCACAAACCAATTGGCTGATGCGCCTTCTCGAGCTTTCCAAAGCCACCCTTCATTCCGTTGCCTCTGTGCGACCCTTGGTTTTGTTTCTGAGTTTGGAACTTTTTGTATTTTATGCATGTTTGTGCCTTAATGTTTTCTCTCCAATCTTTGGATGTCACCAAGACTCTCTGACACCCCTGTGGCACAGGGATGAGGCTGCTTCGGGGTTTGCAGGGTGGAGGCGGCCGGCTTGGGTGTTCCTCAGGGTAAATCGGGGATCAGTCCAGCTCCCCTCCCCACTCATCCCCCGGAGGCCCTGCCCCCACTCCTGCTCCCCTCCCCGCGACCCTCCCCCCATCCTCCCACCCCACTTCCTCCCAGTGTCCCTCCCGGCATACCTCTTGTCTCCCATCTGAGAGCCCCTCCCCTCCCAACCCAGCCAACCCGGGTATCCCCCACTTTCCCACCTCCTCCCGCACTCCCCCTGCACCCCTCCTAGCCCACCGTAGGGCACCCCTACCCGCACACTCCGCGGTTCTCCCTTCCCTGGTGGAAACCACCTCTCCTGGTTAAATAATAAATATTTATTATTTATTATTTATTACATAAAATGCCCTTATGTCTTGTGATACGTACATTGCCGGTTTCCATATCTTCTCCAAATGGTGCTTGAAGCCACCAGCTTCGCAGTCAGCAGCTGGTAAGATATTTAATTGCAGTAGGTAAGAAGAGAAATATGTGGTATAATATTAGCTTGGGGAGGGGAGATCACTGGCGCTGAAGAACTTTTCGCCAAAAGCTACTGTAGGGCAGGAGCGGCCTCGCTGTGTGGACAGGGCCACCAAAGGCCGCCGTTCAGGTTACCCCAGACGCGCTGCTCCGGGAGCACACCTCGGGTTCCCAGGCTGGTGCCCTCGCCCGGGCCTCACCGCTGCTTCACTGATTGGCTTTCACGCTCCTGCTTTGCTTCTGCATCCACACCACCTGCCGCTGGCATTTGCAGCTCTCTTCTAAGTACTGAAATGCAATGGAAATGAGCACAAAAGCTGCTTCTGCGGACTTGGGCGTTGGGAATCAGCCGATGTGCCTCCTCGCCTTCGTCAGAGGGCCCGCTCTCTTGGGCGCCAGGTCCCCAAGGGCACCGGCCTTTGTCCCCAGTGCTGGGCTGGGGAACCCCCAGGTGCTGGCCCGGCGCAACCCAGAGCCTTTAAGCAGGGTGGGGGCGCGCCGGGAGGAGGTTGCCCTCAGGTGCCCCAGGAGTCGCCCCTGATAGAAAGGCACCTTGGCTGTGGCAGGAAGGCCTTTGTCTATAGGCTGTCAACTGGAAGCCCTGCGAAGTGCAAGGCTGCCCAAACCCTTTTTTCCTTCTTTGCAATCCTGCAAGCATTACGGGAGGCCCCAGAGTTCCCTGCAGAACTCCACAGCTCACCCTGTCATTTCAGCCACTCCCAGTTCCTCCTGCTTTAAATCACACAAGGTTCCCTCTAGTCCTTGGGAAGCCTAGAAGCCTGTCCTCTCTCTATCTGCAGAGTACTGTCCCCCACACAGATCCCACCCTACCGGTGGGGTCTGGATGGAGCATGTACATTTGCCATTGCAACGTGCAATTTTATTAAATGCTTAAAAAAAAAAAGAGACAGGGTCTCGCTGTGTTTCCCAGGCTGGTCTTAAACTCCTGGACTCAAGGGATCCACCTGCTTGGGTCTCTCAAAGTGCTGGGATTACAGGCCTCAGCGAACATGCCCCGCCTGTGTTAAATGCTTGTTTGTGAGACTTAAAGGGAACTGGCTTCTTGACTGGTGGGGAAAACGCTCACTGCAGGAACCCCTTATCCTAGTAGAGAAGGATACATCATCCAGAGCTGCACAAAAATCTAAGGTGTAAAGATGGGCTGATTTCATGCATTCAGTTATTCATTCAACACATTTCTAGACTGGCTTCCAGCCCAGGTACTGTACTCTAGAACCATTAAAGAAGTGCGAGGGGCAGGGGTAAGGTGTTTATTATTTTTCTTAATCATCTAAACCCAGTCACTAAGCTAGAGGCCACTGTTTCTTTTCTTTTTTCTTTCTCTTTCCCTGTCCTTCCCTCCCTCCGTCTCCCCAACTCTCCCTCTTCTTTCTTTCTTTCCTTCTTTCTTTCTTTTCCTTCCTTCCCTCTCTTCTTTTTTCCTTCTTTTCTTCACATGAGGAAAGCTTCAAGTTTACTCCATAGTGTCCATCTGCCAATACATCATGTTGGTCTTGATCCAAGACACTGTCTCAGTTGGCTCAGGCTGTTCTAACAAAATGCTACAGAAGGGGAGACTTAAACAACAGAAATTCATCAAAGTCTTTGGGAGAAAAGAGACCCGTGTGGGAAACATAGAAAGACCCTGTCTCTACCAAAAAAAAAAAAAAAAAAAAAAATTAGCCAGGCATGGTGGCATGCACCTATAGTCCCAGCTACTTGGGAGGCTGAGAGAGGAGGATTGCTTGAACCCAGGAATTTGAGGCTGCAGTGAGCTATGAATCCCACCACTGCACTCCAGCCTGGGCAACAGAGCAAGACCCTGTCACCTAAAAAATAAAAAATAAAGACATTTAATACAAATTGCACATTACAATTACACAACACATACATTTTGTGTCATTATTTTCCCCCAAAGAGTGCTGATTATCCAAGGCTAGAAGTCTGAGATCAGGGTGTCAGCAGAGTTGGGTTTTGTGGGGTCACTCTTACTGGTTTGCACCTAGTCACCTTCTCACTGTGTCCTCACATGGTGCTAGAAAGCGATATCCTAAAATGAAGACCTCAGAAGCAAAAAACTTTCTCTGATCTCCTGCCTTCCTATCTCAGTCCCATTATCCCCCAGACTGGCCATAGAAACTAGAATCCCTCTTCCCCAAGGCAGGTCATAAAAACCACAACCCCTTTTTCCCAAAGCCAGACACAAATCCTAAAAATATTACTCTAACTCCTGCCTTTCTGTGCAAATGCTGACCACAAATTCTCTGGGCCACCTTGTTTGGTTGTAGGTCATAAGACTCCCATTTCACAGAGGGTCCTATCTCATACTCGAGAGGAACGAATGCCACGCAGAGAGGCCAAGAAGAATCTAGACAGACAGGCCTTGCTGGATATCCTCACTCAGTGTATTAGCAGTAGATCCTGCCCGATCCTATTTCTACATAGCAGTCCAAATTTTGTTGAACCTAAGCATTAAAATAGACAGCTTCTTCTGTATTCATTCTGAGGGATTTTGTGTCACACAAAACTATGATCAAATAAATGTGTATGCCTTTTCTCTTTTAATCTGCCTTTTGTCAGCTGATTTTTAGTGAACCTTCAGAGGGTAATGGGAAAGATTTTCCCTTGGGCCCTGCAGCAGAGAGAAAGAGAAAAGCCAGCTGTCTTGTGTCTCTTCTTATAAGGGCAGGAATCCTACCATGCCACTCCACCCTCATGACCTAATCATCCCCCAAAGGCTCTACCTTCTAACACCATCACCCTGAGGATGGGGGTTTTCAACCTAGAAATTTGGAGGGAACACAGACTTTGAGTCCCTAGCAATCACCCATGAGAACCAGGGCTGATTTCCTGACACCACCAAGCAGCCACCAGATGGTGGGCAGAGAAAATCCTAAATCTTAGCACCTGAAAGACATATTCTTACCCAAAGTCCTTAGAATGCCCACCTCCTGTCCCACTCCAAGTTTTGTTTCAAACCTTCCCATACCAGTAGGAAGCCAGGAAGCCTTAGTAAGAACCTGGTGGGAAGACCAGCTTCTCACTGGGCTGGCAGGACCAAGACAAGCAGTGCTATATATGTGTATATATTAACACTTGTTAAAGCATGGTGAGGAAGATTTCATTCAGGATGATGGAGTAGGATTAGGACCATTGCAGTGGGATTCTGCAGCAGGGTAGAGAAACTGGGCTCAACTCTGAGTACTGCACTGACAAGTGGAAATGTATAGACAGGAGTAGGGTAGATCAGTGGATAGAACAGTATTAAGAGGAGACATCAGGGCCGGGCCGGGCACAGTGGCTCATGCCTGTAATCTCAACACTTTGGAAGGCTGAGGAGGGTGGATCACTTGAGGGCAGCAGTTTTATGGCGAAACCCTGTCTCCACTAAAAATACAAAAATTAGCCTGGCATGGTCATGCATGCCAGTAATCCCAGCTACTCAGGAGGCTGAGGCAGGAAAATCACTTGAACCCAGTAGGCGGACGTTGCAGTGAATTGAGATTGTGCTACTGGGTGACAGAGCAAGATTGCATCTCAAAAAAAAGAAGAAGAAGAAGACATCAGGGGTGAGGGGGATTCTGGGTAAACCAACATCACAGGGCTCTTGCTGGAGGCAGGCAGAGTGATCAGACATCACCTGGGGATGGAGGATGAGGTACCCCATCAGATAGCACAGAGGGTGATCAGATATTCAGAATCAGGGGTTTTGATTAAACTGACTTAGCGGGGCTCTTCCTAAAACTGGATTTCACAAGAAAGTGCACAGATGGACCCAGAAGGAGGTTCTGGAGCCTGACCAGAGTTTGGTCAAGCAGAGAATCTTAGTCGAAGGGCTGTTTGAGAACTAAATTGAATCAAGTATTTATTAAATGGTTACCTAGCCAGCTCTCAGTGAGCACTCTAGAAATGCTTGTTAAATCAACACATATTTCAAAAGGAAACAGATAAAGTGCTTAATGTTGGGTATGCCCAAAGCCACTCAGGGAACCCACAGTCTCAAGATGCCCAGAAGACCTCAGAGGACAGACTTGAATGTAGAAGGCACTGCCTCAGCTCACAGGCTTATTCACAAGCAAATACTGACTGGGCCCCTGCTGGGTGCCACACTCTGTGCTCTGGAGATTCAGACATGAAAGCCACATCCTTCCCTGTGAATTAAGCTCAGTCAGCATGCTGGTGAGAGAGAAAGGTTCGTGCTACATATTTATGTGATGGATCTGCCCCGGGCATACAGCATGCTCTGCTGAGGTAGCCCAAGCTGCTTATGGCTGGATCAGTCCTAAGAAGGAAAGGCGCTAACAGGAATTAAGCACAAAACAGATGCTGGGCACTCTGCCCACTGCTTCACACTCATTAATGCTCAGCAACGCTATCAGGTGGGCACTGGCAGCCTCATTTCACAGATGAGTGTATGGAGGTATGGAGAGGTAAATTATCTGCCCCAGCTAGGGCAGATAAATGACCTCTGGACTAGGGCTTCTCAAATTGTAAAGTGCGCACAAGTCTTTTTAAAATGCAAATTCTGACTCAATCAGATTGGAGTGGGCCCGAGATTCTGCTTTTTTAACCAGCTCTTCCGTTGAAGCTGAAATACACAACACCTTACGTTTCTTCATTGGGAGTTAATATAATGGCGGGGAGAGGGGCGCAGCTCGGAGACAGTGCCTTCCATAAGCCTGCCCTCTGACGGGTAATCGCAAGCAATCACAGTACCCACCTCTCGGGGACACTGGGAAACAAATGAGATCGCCCATAGCAAGCCCTTTGCATTATGGCTGTCACTTCAAAGGGGTTTGGGGGGATTTTTAAAACAGTAGAAAGGACTAGGTTTCATTTGAAAACCATTCAATTTCTTTCTCCAGTTAAAACTCTGCCTCATGACTACAATTCCAATTTAAGTACGTTTGTATGTTTTCTGTACTATTTTCTGTATTTCCTAACGAACCGTTTGGATTTACAATTGAATTCTGAGAGGAATGCATCCCTTTGATCTTTGGAGGAATGGAGGGAAGGGCAAGATATGAAGGGTTAAGGTCGTTGCAAACTGCCATTCCCATCCCCACCTCCCCTTCTAAATAAGCACTAACTACCACTCCTTAGCTGTGTGCCTCAGGAAAAAAAAATGCCCCCATGTATGTGCCTCACAGCCAGAGAAGACTGCAATTTGGGGTTGAAACCGTTTTTCAGTTTCTTTTTAGCTACGTCCAGATCCGCTGCGGACACAAAAATCTCCAGGTTTAAAACAAAGGCTTTGAACAAAGATGCGCAACCTCAGCTCCTGTGCGCGGCGGATATGCCTTGGGATTGGTTGGACCACCGTCCAATAGGAAAGAAGAACCGGACTCTCCTCTTTGCATAAATTCCTCCCGGTGGCGGCCTCGGCGTCAGGCCGTCCAATCAGACCGTACAGATTTGGAGCCTTCATTTGAATATAAAGATGGCAAATAGCCCTGCCCGCCTCGCGTCCGCGTTCGTCTAGGAGCTCTTGTCACCCCGCCATGCCGGAGCCATCGCGGGCGGCTCCGGCTCCTAAAAAGGGCTCCAAGAAGGCCATCACCAAGGCGCAGAAGAAGGACGGCAAGAAGCGCAAACGCGGCCGCAAGGAGAGCTATTCTATCTACGTGTACAAGGTGCTGAAGCAGGTGCACCCCGACACCGGCATCTCGTCCAAGGCCATGGGCATCATGAACTCCTTCGTCAATGATATCTTCGAGCGCATCGCCAGCGAGGCCTCCCGCCTGGCGCACTACAACAAGCGCTCCACCATCACGTCCCGCGAAGTGCAGACGGCCGTGCGCCTGCTGCTGCCGGGCGAGCTGGCCAAGCACGCTGTGTCCGAGGGCACCAAGGCTGTCACCAAGTACACCAGCTCCAAGTGAGGCGCGTCCCGGCGCCCCGAACCCAAAGGCTCTTTTCAGAGCCACCTCCAAGCTCAAAAAGGAGCGTGCCACCTGGTCTGGTTGTGACCTGTGATTTAACTGGAGTAACGGGGGAAGGTATAGTGAGTTGTGGAGGCGCAAGTCTTAGAGATAAAACTAGTCTTCCTGTCTGTAATAGCGCATTTCCCTTAGAAAGGCTGCGTTCGTCTTCTCTTGGCCACAGGCAAAGTCAGAGAGGGCGCAGTACAGGAGATTGAACCATGGATCCTATCCAAAGATCTGTGTGTGGCGCACTCCCTGCGCGTGAGGAGCGTGGGTCACCTCCAGGAAGATCTTGTGCCACTTCCCCTCCCCCAGTGCCTCCTGGTGGCTGAGACTGGAGGACGTGCTCACTGAGGTCCGGGGTTGGGGGTGAGGGGTTTGTCGCGGCGTCTGGGTGCGGGTGCTTGGGTCCGTCCTTCTCCCGCCCCTTTCCTCCCTCCTTAGCCACAACTAGACACCCTGAGCTTCTAGCCAAAACCTTTTCAGCGGCGTTGCGCCTAAGCAGCTCTTTATGCCACGCCTTCCTGCTTGAAACATCAAAACAGCAGGCTCACATATCTCCTTATCAATCAGTTAAAATTTCCCCAATTAAGGGATTCTGGTATTTTATCCCAAAAATGTGTGTGTATGTGTGTGTACGCAAAATGCACAGTGAAAGATTATTTTGAATAATGCAAATATAGTGCTTTTTAAAAAAATTCCAGCAAATCATAGGCAAAATAAGTATGATCTCTGGATGACACATTAAGTAAAAACTAAGGCATGCAGGCCTGACTGGGGCCCAGGCTGTCCTCTCCCTAAAAATACCCCGTACCTGTGTCACCCCAACCACCCTCTAAGCAGAAACGTTGCCTGGAATTAGGATTCAGATTCCAGGCTCAGTTCCCACTGGTAGAGGATGCACTCTACCCAGGCTCAGTTCCCACTGCACACCCCCAACACAATGACAGCCAAGCATTTATCAACATTTAACCTCTATGGTCTCGTAAAGTATATCAATTTTCTTGGGTTAGTTTTTTCTTAAAGGGAGTTTTCTTTCCTCCAAATTCTTTTTGTAAATAGGTTTTATTTTTTTATTTTATTTTATTTTTTTTTATTTTTTGAGACAGAGTCTCGCTCTGTTACCCAGGCTGGAGTGCAGTGGCACTCTCGGCTCACTGAAAGCTCTGCCTCCTGGGTTCAGGCCATTCTCCTGCCTCAGCCTCCCGATTAGCTGGGACTACAGGCACCCGCCACCACGCCCGGCTAATTTTTTTGTATTTTTAGTAGAGACGGGGTTTCACCGTGTTAGCCAGGATGGTCTGGATCTCCTGACCTCGTGATCCACTTGCCTCGGCCTCCCAAAGTGCTGGGATTACAGGTGTGAGCCACCGCGCCCGTCCTAGGCTTTATTTTTTAGAGCACTTTTTCAGAGCAATAAGCTTTTTTATTAGTAGTACATAATAATTGTACATATTTGGGGGATACATACGATATTTTGATATACGCATAGGCATAACAATCAAACCAGGGCAACTGGGACATCCGTCATCATATTCACCCCCTCTTCAGGTCGAGATCATTCCAATTCCTCTCCTCCAGCAATACAACTAATTATTGTTACCTGCAGTCACCCTACTTTTCTAACCAACACTAGATGTTACTATTTCTCCTAAGTGTATTTTTGTACCCATTGATCGGCTTCATCTCCTCCTTTCCCCACCACTCTTCCCAGCTTCTGGTAACCAGTAATCAACTTTCTACCTCCGTGAGACTCATGTTCTTAGCTCCCACGTATGAGTGAGATCATGCAGTATTTGTCTTTCTGTGCCTGATTTGTTTCACTTAATATAATGTCCTCCAGTTCCATCCATGGTGCTGCTAATGATGGGATTTCATTATTTTTTTATGGCCAAATTGTATTTGAATGTGTAAATATACCACATATTCTTTATCCATTTATCTACTGATGGGCATTAAGGTTAACTCTCTTTCTTGGCTATTATAAATAGTGCTGCAATGAACATGAGACTGCAGACATCTCTTTGATATACCGATTTCCTTTATTTTGGGTATATACCCAGCAGTGGGGTTGCTGGATCATATGGTAAGTCTGTTTTTAGTTTATTTAAGAATGCCCATACTCGTCTCTATAGTGGCTGTACTGATTTACATTCTTATTAGCAGTGTACAAGCATTCCCTTTCCCCGCGTTCTCACCAACATGTTATCTTTTGTTTTTTTAATCAAAGTCACTTTAATTGGAGATGATTCCATCCAAATTATTTTATTTACTGCATAATAATTAGCCAATCTGACTTGAAATTTCCATCTGATATGGGTGAGGGGCAATCTCTTAAATACATTTCAGATTGTATGCCAGTCTGGAGGGATTTTGTAGGCATACAATCTGACATGTATTTCAGTGATTGTCACTCACTCATCTCAGATAGGTGAGATATGAACCTTAGTTTAAAAATCTGGCTTAGTTTGAGAATCTTGGCATGTCTCTCCAACCCAGAAAATGCTTCCATTTTGTTGAGTGGGTCCTAATTCCCGTGGATTCTGACATATTTGATGTGCACTCCGTTTATCATTAACATTTGTCTTTCTCCGTTATAACACTATAATTAGAGAAATGGGTTCTGGACACAATTGCTCTGAATTTTCTCCATTATAAAATCTCAGTAGCAGGGATCCTGTTTTACCTTCTTTGCCTCTCCCTTAACAGATTCCTGTCCTGGGAGAGAGGTACAAATCCCATGCATTCTGGGCCTGGGGGTGCTAACGCAGCAGGAAGAGACAGACAGCCTGTTTTTACTTCAAGTTTGTGTCAGGGGAATCAGAAGGACTGAGATATGAATTGACTGACATTTGACATTATCCATCACAAAATGCCTTCTTAGAGAATTACACTTGGAAATGGTCATGAAATGTTCATCTTCTGCCTTGATTTGATCTCTGGCACCAACCAGCGTTGTTGCCTTGTGCTAACACAATCATTCACTCTCTCTGCTGGAGACTGGTTTCACTTTATTAAACCTATGTTTTAAGTTCCTTAAGGTGGAGAACTATATGGATCTGTGAGAGTAATTTCACAGCTGCAAATGTTTAAGGTATTGACTTCCAATCCATGCTGACAGGAGGCTGAGGGCTTGGATGTTCCAGTCATTGGGCACCTGTTTCATAGTGGAGAGGGCTGAATTCAATAGCTTTTCATACAAATTCTATATTTCTTGAAAATACTAAGGGTGTTGATAAGTCCGACTTACTTTTGATGATGGATCACTGTTTATTATTTGGATTATAACTGGGGATGCAAAGAATGGAATAAAATGCCTATGACAAAGTTGCTGTTCCTGTGCATTTTTTCTAAATTTTTTTGGAGCATACATCAAAACAAAACAGAATGGAAATGAGCCCGTGCACTGCTAGCATTGTAACCATATGGAAATGATCCCATGCTCTGCTAACACTGTAACCATATGAACACTGCATGCATGCAGTCACTGAGGTGGAAAGGGGAAGAGAAGAGTAGATGCACCATCCAGCTCATTAAAAGAGTCAGTTTCACTAAAAGTTTATCTGTTTGATAATAATCTATCAAATTATTTATGTTTTGAACAATTGTGTACTGTCGAGATGATTTTTCTAAAACACTGAGAGACTACCCAGAGGTAGTTTAAATTTCAATGTAGACTTTTTTGCAGAGAACGATAATAGACAAAACACCATTAAACATACAATAGATATATTATGGTAGGGTGAAATTGTAAGGCAAATGGAGAATAGAAATAGGCATTCAGGAAGAAAAAAATCATCTGAAACTTCTCATTGTCAAAGAAAAATTTGGTCATGTATTTTATGAATTAATTATACTATCATATTGATATTCCAAAAGGCACCTTAAGACTGATGTGAGAATTTTGATTTTTAAAAAGTCCCATATTGATATTTGTATCTTTGCAACTATTTTAATTGTAAATAAAAATATTTTAGATAGCTTTAAAATATGCAAGGTTCTCAAAGATTCTTTAGAGGAACCACGCAGGAAAAAAGGTGGGGAGTAGTGGACAAAGCCGTTTTGGTCGAGGATGTTCACATTGACCTTTCCTTCCGCATCCCAGGCACACGACGCGTTCCCTTTGGAGAGATGACTTGGGGGGAAAAATAGTTTTTATTTAATTTTATTAAAAAATTATTTCTCGGCCGGGAGAAGTGGCTCACGCCTGTAATCCCAGCACTTTGGGAGGTCGAGGCGGGTGGATCACGAGGTCAAGAGATCGAGACCATCCTGGTCAACATGGTGAAACTCCTTCTCTACTGAAAATACAAAAATTAGCTGGGCGTGGGTGGCGCACGCCTGTAGTCCCAGCCACTCCGTAGGCCGAAGCAAGGGAATCGTTTGAACCCGGGAGGCGGAGGTTGCAGTGAGCAGAGACCCCGCCATTGCACTCCAGCCTGGGCGACAGATCAAGACTCCGTCTCAAAAAAAAAAAAAAAAAAAAAAAAAAAAAAAAAAAATTGTCATTTAGCTTTATTGAATTTTTATTCCCTGCTGGAAACGGGGACACAAACGCTCAATACTTCGAATTTTCACAATGGTTTGGGGAAGCAATTACTGGAAATCTCCTTTTTCTAAACAAGAAAAGCCAAGTCATGAAAACGTAAACAATGCCCTTTCCAGAACGAAAACTCTTCGTGCCAAAGAGCTTTCCTGCGCCAAAATGGCAGTCCCCAAATAAATGCCGTGAATTTGGAGGGGGTAGGAAAGGAATTCTGTGTTGCTAACGCCTCGCAGAAAACAATGTGGTAGAAGAGGGAGGTAGCTACATTTGCTCAGAAAAAGGGAATTCTTTCCCTCCTGAATTAACCCTTCCCCCACCCCCACTCCCATAAGGGTTAAAGCTACCGGCAGCTGGGGTCGCTTATTACATCCGGCTCCCCAGAGCAGGGCGCTGCTTTGACGCAGCGCTTCGATTCGGTATCAAACATCCTGCCATCGCAGTATCCTGCCAGGAAAATATCCTCCCGGAATGTTCATCACTTAAATCTAAGTATGTCTCTCTGGTCCAGGCAGGGATGGAAGTCTTAAGCAAATGCAGAGCCAGGCACCACCGCCAGGGGAACGTGACAACGCCCATGGCCTCAGAGCCCGTGGTCTTGAGCCACGTCTGGCCTCACCCATGGGGTGCGGGTAGGGATGGGGAGGTTGGCACAGGGTCTTTCTGGGGGAGGTGACCCGCACCGCTCACGTGCACCGCGCACGCCAAGCTCAGTTGGACCCGGTCCTGAACCGGGCGCAAGCGCTCAACATCCAAGAATGCACCACTTGCTTATAAAAGACATTTGGGGTCGGGCGCGGTGGCTCACGCTTGTAACCCCCGCACTTTGGAAGGCCGAGGCGGATGGATCAACAGGTCAGGAGATCGAGACCATCCTGGCCAACATGGTGGAACCCCGTCTCTACTAAAAATACAAAAATTTAGCCAGGCGTGGTGGCCCATGCCTGTAATCCCAGCTACTCGTAAGGCTGAGGCACGAGAATCGCTTGAACCCAGGAGGCGGAGGTTGCAGTGAGCCGAGATTACGCCACTGCACTCCAGCCTAGCGACAGAGCAGACTCCGTCTCAAAAAAAAAACAAAAAGTCTCGTCGCGTGTTAATATGTCCGCGCGGAGGGAGGGGGTGGAGAGGGGGTCCTTGATTGGCTCCCAACATTACTGAGCTACATCACCTGAGCACTGTTTCTACCCCAATTTCTGTAATGAGCAGTTTTTCTCGTTCTCTGCCGGCGCGCGCGCGCGCACACACACACACACACACACACACACACACACACACACACACAGAGGAGGCTCACATTCGGCCGCACCCGGCAACCGCTAGGGCGCATGGAGACATATTAGGTTACATAACCCTTCACCGTGTTCGAAACCCTTTCTCGATCGTGTGGGTGGCTCTGAAAAGAGCCTTTGGGTTCAGGACGCCGGGAAACGCCTCACTTGGAGCTGGTGTACTTGGTGACAGCCTTGGTGCCCTCGGACACAGCGTGCTTGGCCAGCTCGCCCGGCAGCAGCAGGCGCACGGCCGTCTGCACTTCGCGGGACGTGATGGTGGAGCGCTTGTTGTAGTGCGCCAGGCGGGAGGCCTCGCTGGCGATGCGCTCGAAGATATCATTGACGAAGGAGTTCATGATGCCCATGGCCTTGGACGAGATGCCGGTGTCGGGGTGCACCTGCTTCAGCACCTTGTACACGTAGATAGAATAGCTCTCCTTGCGGCCGCGTTTGCGCTTCTTGCCGTCCTTCTTCTGCGCCTTGGTGACGGCCTTTTTAGAACCCTTCTTGGGCGCAGGAGCCGATTTGGACGGGTCTGGCATGATGGCTGTGTCTCTCCAAAAAAACGCGCAGCGCTCGGAGTAACTCTATTTGTACGTTTTGTATTCAAATGAAGGCTCAGGATTTGCTCACTTCTGATTGGATCAAACGTTGTTCTACGTCATCGCTGGGAAAGGAATACGCAAATTAGGAGTGCCAGGTTCTTTTTCTGATTGGCTACCATAGCCATCCAATCGAACTCCGCGGTCTAGCCTACCTCCTTACCATAGATAAGGGCTCGCTGGAGTTCTCTTTCCTCTTGTTTTCGGTCTCGCTTTTGGATTCTTGTTGTCTTTTGCCCTTGAATCGGAAATGTCCGGTCGCGGTAAGCAGGGCGGCAAGGCGCGCGCCAAGGCCAAGTCGCGCTCATCGCGCGCGGGGCTGCAGTTCCCCGTGGGCCGAGTGCACCGGTTGCTCCGCAAGGGCAATTATTCCGAGCGCGTGGGGGCCGGCGCCCCGGTCTATCTGGCCGCGGTGCTGGAGTACCTGACCGCCGAGATTCTGGAGCTTGCCGGCAACGCGGCGCGCGACAACAAGAAGACGCGCATCATCCCGCGCCACCTGCAGCTTGCCATCCGCAACGACGAGGAGCTCAACAAGCTGCTGGGCCGCGTGACCATCGCGCAGGGCGGCGTCCTGCCCAACATCCAGGCCGTGCTGCTGCCCAAGAAGACGGAGAGCCACCACAAGGCCAAGGGCAAGTGAGGCCGCCCGCTGCCCCCGGGGCCCCTTTGATGGACATAAAGGCTCTTTTCAGAGCCACCCACCATCTCGAGAAAAGAGTCTCACTGAGCCTGCAGTTCTTTATAGGACGGAGTCCTGATCACCCTAGGCTCATGAATGAGCGCAGTGGCCACGGGGAAGGGCGCAACGGGAACCGAGACCCTGGAGACTGATTGGGTCGCATACTCGCCTGGTGGGCAACGTGTTCTGTTAACAGCAAGGAACCCTCGCCCACAGGTGGCTACCCCTTGCTCTTGAGTCCCATCGAAAACCTCTGGTAGGGGTTTTAATACGCTCACCGTAAAGGTGTCTTCATAATTACTAGTGACAAGTTCTCTTGACTCCGGCAAGGTTCCAGTGTGGTCGTCGAGTACAGAATGCAATTTCTTAATGATTTATCTGATATTAAAAGTATTTATGATCTCTAAGTAGTTTGCACTTTAATTCTGAAGAGTGAGTCTATGGATTCTATTTAAATTGCTAAGTTTTAACAATGTGAGCTCCACCAGGGTTAAGATTTAATCTATTTGGCTGGGAATTCTAAAGGTCATGAGGAAAGGTTCAGTACTTAAAAGGAACCAGATTAGCAGATGCTGAAAAGTATAAACCTTTTAAGAAGACTTAATTTGGAATAGGATAATTATTTAAAGGAATTTAGTTTGTTTAATTCCAGTTGGTCAAACATTAATCAAAGATCCGCTTAAATTGATTGCTAAAATCAGAACAAAATAATTTGTACACTGATTCTGAAAAGGAAAACTAAATCTGCGAGTTAAGCAAATTTACAATGAGTATTGTTAGAACCAGATGAATGATGACACATGTGGACTTGAGGAAAATAACTGTTTGTAACTACATTTTTCCTTATAAACAGGAGGGTTTAAGAGGGTCAGAGACCTCCAGGCAAATTAACTGAAATGGCTGTGTTAATAACCTCTAAATCTTGGAGGAGAGAGGTTCATTGATTTAATCCATTATAATCCCTTAAAAAATGTTTGCCACAAAATCAGAGCTCAGAAAGTGTTACTCTTCTGTTGTTATCTGTACAGTGTTCATTAATCTATTTCTCAAAATATGAATGATTCCTACTTTGTTTTTTTCTTTAATCCCCAATGTGATAGTATTTAGTTAATTGACACCTAACAATTGTATATTGCATGGGGTACATAGTGATATTTTGAATATATTTATTATCAGATCAGGGTAACTAGCAATTATTATTTATTGTAATAACAAATATAGGCCAGTAAAATGATTCAGGAATATTATATAATTTATATTTACCCTATTAAAATTGGGTCTACTCAAGTCGCCTTCCTGGACACCAGCTAACCACAAATCTGCGTGTCTTTAGAAAATATCCCAGTGCTATGAAACTATTTGAACCAAAAATTGGTAAGCAGCTGCTCCAACAGTGTGGATCTAAACAGCACAATATTCACAGTGTGTGTCATGAGTGGGCAGCATTTCAGTAAAACAAAACTGCAAGGACTGGCCAGGAAAGGAAGTAGCCTTCAGAGCTCTTTTCATTATTTTTCTTGTGAAAGCCTTCATTTTCAGTTGAAATTTATCTTTATGTATTTATATCTATGTAGGTCACTCTATCTCTTCAAATACACTTTAATGGTATTTAAGGTTTTTGCAGGGTCTGGGGGCTTTAAGTGTTTTGATTATCACCATGGATTTCCAGATTTTGTAAAAGGTTCTCAAATGGAGTGAAGGGGGAGGCAGCGTAGTGGGAGGGCTACTTTGGGGTAGCACTGCGTTTGTTATCTCTGAGGCTGTGGTGTTTCACACACAGCAACGAACCACACAGGCTATTTAATTTTCAGATAATTAAAATTTAATACAAAATGTAGTTCATCAGTCATCTTAACCACATGTGGCCAGTGGATACCATGTTAGCACAGATACAGAATGTTTCCAGCATCACAGAAAGTTCCACTGGACAGCTTTGGTCTAAGATCTGGTTCTCTATCCGGTTATCCGATTCAGAAATGTAGTAAATTACCCAGTGCTGCCTGCTTCAGTAAAAGAAAGTTCATTAGACTCTTTTTTATTTTTATTTTCATTTTTTTTTTTTAAGATAAAGCCATGCCCTGTGTCCCAGGCTGGAGTGCAGTGGAGTGATCTCGGCTCACTGGAACTTCTGCCTACTGGGTTCAAGTGATTCTTCTGCCTCAGCCTCCCAAGTAGCGCCCGCCACCATGCCTGGCTGTTTTTTGTTTGTTTGTTTTTTGGTTTTTTTTTTGAGATGGAGT
The DNA here is from genome assembly GCF_043159975.1 of Macaca nemestrina. Classification (NCBI taxonomy): domain Eukaryota; kingdom Metazoa; phylum Chordata; class Mammalia; order Primates; family Cercopithecidae; genus Macaca; species Macaca nemestrina. The sequence continues at coordinate 86,708,175 of NC_092125.1, read as the reverse complement.
ATCTCTTTGTAGCCCAGGCTGGAGTGCAGTGGTATGATCTCAGTGGAGTGGCGAGATCTCAGCTCACTGCAACCTCTGCCTCCAGGGTTGGAGCAATTATCCTGTCTCAGCCTCCCAAGCAGCTGGGACTACAGGCGCCTGCCACCACGCCTGGCAAATTTTTGTATTTTTAGTAGAAACAGGGTTTCACCACCTTGTTGGTCAGACTGGTCTCAAACTCCTGACCTCAGGTGATCTGCCCGCCTTGGCCTCCCAAAGTGCTGGGATTACAGGCATGAGCCTGTAATGGAGCACTCAGCTTCATTAGACTCTCACATAAAGAAGACATCACCGTATGGTCCTGCAATTCCAGTCCTAGGTATATATACCCAAGATAAATGAAAATATACATTTATTCACAAACATGTACACAAATGCTCATGGCAGCATTATTCAGGAAATACAGAAGGTAGAAACAACCCAAATGTCCATCAACTAAGGAATGGGTAAGCAGATTGGGGTCTGTCCAATTACAATGAAATATTATTCAGTCATTCAAAAGAAATGAAGCACTGACATGCTACTACAGGGATGAACCTTGACAACATGCTCAGTCAAGTAAGCCAGATACAAAGGCCACAGATTGTCTGAGTCCATTGATACGAAATGTCCAGAACAGGCAAATCCATAGGGACTGAAGGCAGACTGTTGGCTGTCAGGGGCTGGAGGAAGGGAGTGCCTGCCTAGTGGGAACGGCTTCCTTTAGGGGTGATGAGGATGTTCTGGAACTAGACAAAGGTGGTAACTGCATAACATTGTGAATGTACTAAATGCACCTGAATTGTGTATTTTAAAATGGTACATTGTGTGTCATGTGAATTTCACCACTCAATTTTTTAAAAAATCTGAACCTAATACACGAATGTGTACCAAATCGTCCCGTAACCAGGAGAACAGAAAGGAAAGGCAAGAAAGCCTGGGGTCCCAGAAGGGCTGCGGGGAGGGTAGACCAGATGCCCGAGAGGAGAGAGGCCCATTCTAGTGCTTTTCAGGATGCTACTGGCCTACCCCAGGTATAAAGAGGGGCAGCAGGGACTGCCTTTGGTGCAGCAGCAGCCATAACTTGGGGACCTTGTGGAGAGAAGAGGGTCCTGTTGGTGGCTGTGGGCAGCTCATCTCCACAGGGCTGGCTGTCTTCCTGTGGATGCATCGTGACCTTTCTCTGCCCGCTGCATTCCCAGTATGCACCCACCTTCTCTGGAAGTTTACTCTTGATACTTCACACACCCCTATGGGCAGGCACTTTATGGAGGAAGAAGAGAAAAGGAGATATGTCCCAGAGGGAGAATGCAGCTGAAGCCAGCCTCAGGAGTAACCCACAGAGAGAGCTTGCAGTTTTGCAGAATGCAGCTTGGCTCAGCCGTGTTCCACATCCCTCTCCTCCCCTCTTCTGGCCGTGGGTCTCTCCCCAGCCCCAGCTGGTCAGTTCCCACATGGCTCAACACCAAAATGCTTGAGTCTTCCAATTAAAAAGAAAACAAAACATAAAAAACTACCACCATCTTCCCTGCAATTTCTTCCTCTCCTGAGATGCTGCATTAAAGCGTTTGTGATGCCAGTCCTTCAGGAAAGCAGTTTTGGGTACCTGCTCTGACCCCTGTCCAGTGTGGGTTGTACTGAACTCATCCTCGTTGTCCCTGTCTGTGTGTTTTCCCATCTCACAGGGCCCCCAACTCTGATCGCCAGAGTAGGCCTGGGACCTGCCTGAAAGAGTCTCTAGTTTCCTGCATGCCACTCACCAAGCGTCAGCTGCAGTGGGATGCTGGCCATATCTGTCTCACTGCTGCCTAGTGGCAGCTGCTTCTGGGCAGGCGGCTGGGAACACCAAGTCCAGGGCACCACCTGGCTTCCAGACCCTGGACCCAGCAGCCACCCCTCGTGGAGCTGCCCTTGGGCCCCAGACCATCTTTGTTGCCCAGTGGGCTGTGCCCTCAGCCCACTCATGGCCCTGAGTGGGCCCTACTGGTCACTGGCTGGCCAGGCCCAGGTTTCTCCTGTCAAGATAACAAACTAGCCCAAAGCATTGTGGCGGGTGGGCCTGTGGGGCTGAGGTGAGAGCCAGGCTTCCCAGACAGCAGGTATCTGGTGAACAGGCTAGACCTGGCTTCTGGGCCTTCGCCACCCACCGAGGGCCAGCGGAGGGTCAGGAGGGGTCAGGGAGGAGTTCAGGTGGTGAGTCAGGGAAGGGTCAATGGAGGGTCAGGAGGGATCAAGGATGAGTCAGCTGCTGGGTCAGCTGGTGGGTCCATGGTGGGCACGTGTGGCCACTGAGACACAGGCTGTCCTGGCCATGCCATAGAGAAAGGTGGGCTGGAATGGTGATCCCAACGGGAGTGCCTCTAATGAGCCAGGCCTGTTTAGCGTATCCTGAATATTCACTGCCTATTGTATACTTAGTGTTGTCCTGAATATTTAGTGTCTCTTGCATATCTAGTCATCCTAGATACCTAAGCCTCGTGTTTATTTATCTTAATATTTAGTGCCTCTTGCATACTTAGGGATCATTAACATCTAACATGTACTGCATCTTGTATATATAGTGGTCATAAGTATTCAGTGCCTCTCATAAATTTAGCAATCCTGAATATTTAGTGCTTCTTGTATAGTTAGTGATCATGAATATTTAGTGCCTCTTGTACAACTAGTCACCTTGAATATTTAATATTTAGTGTACTTTGTATACCTAGTGAGCATGAACACTTTGCCTCTCATACATTTACCAATCCTGGATTTTCAATGTCTCTAATGTATTTAGTGATTCTGAATATTTAGTGCTTCTTGTATATTTTGTGATCATTAATATTTAGTTTCTCCTATGTGTTTAGCGATCCTCAATATTTAGTGTCTGTGGTATATATATATATATTTTTTTTCTTTTTTTTTTTTGAGATGGAGTCTCGCTCTGTCACCCAGAATGGAGTGCAGTGGCACGATCTCCGCTCACTGTAAGCTCTGCCCCCCCAGTTCATGCCATTCTCCTGCCTCAGCCTCCTGAGTAGCTGGGACTACAGGCATCCGCCACCATGCCCAGCTATTATTTTTTGTATTTTTAGTAGAGATGGGATTTCACTGTGTTCGCCAGGATGGTCTCGATCTCCTGACCTCGTGACCCGCCCTCCTCGGCCTACCAAAGTGCTGAGATTACAGGCATGAGCTACCGCGCCCGGCCTATTTTGTGATCATTAATATTTAGTTCCTCCTATGTGTTTAGTGATCCTGAATATTTAGTGTCTCTGGTATATTTTACGACTATGAATACTTAGTGCCTTTCTGTTGTATATTTAGTGATCCTGCACATTAAGTGGCACTTGTGTACTTAGCAATCATCAATGTTTAGTGCCCTGAGGCCCCTGAGGCCTTCTGTTTACTCACTATCTCCTGCATATTCAGTATTTTGGTCCTGCCACCGCCTCTGCCTTTGAGACCCACAAACTCTACTTATGACTTATCTCTGGATCTTGTACTCCAGCCTCCAGAGCTGTGAGCCCTAAACCCTATTGTCTTTAACTTTCCCAGGCTGTGGTGTTTTGTTACAGCAGCCTGCATGGACAACTTTCGTTTGTCTATTTTACTTAACTAAGTGACCAGAGAAGGATGGAGCCATTCCCGGGCTGGGGATGACTGAGGGAAGTCTCAGTGTTTGGGTGGGGCTGGGGCATGGAGAACCTTCTGTGGGATTCTCTGCAGGGTGGTCAGGCCCCTTGAACAGATGTGAGTATCAAGTGGGTGAGTATGAGCCTGGAACTCTGGGAAACGTCCACAGTCCATGGCTTGTGGTCACTCAAGTCGTGGTTTGGATGAGCTCATGGGAAAAAGGAAGTGTCAGGGTGGAGCCCACAGGACCTGTGGTGAGAGGTCCCCCCACCCTGGCACACACGGCCTTGGAGCTGTCCCTCAGCACACCACACCAGGTTGGCCTGCTGACTTGCTGTGACCCCCAGCGTGTGGCCCGAGGGACAGTGAGCAGCTTCCAGGCGAGGCCCCAGGGGGCCTTGGCCCCACCACCAACCCACTGCTGAGTCACTGATGACCCCTTCTTAATGCTCTGACTGACCCCTCCTAACCCTCCCTGACCCCTCAGCTGACCCCTCCTGACCCTTTGGGTGACCCCTCATTTCTCCTCCCTGACCCAACCCTAACCCCTCCTGACCTTCCACTGACCCTTTCCTGACTCACCAGCTAACCCATCCCTGACCTTCTGGCTGACCCCTCCTGCTCTTGCACCTGAGCCCTGGTCTTCGTAAGCAGGACTTTATCTGGGAAAAGTCTGACAGCAGAGAGAGACAACACCTATGGACACCTGACCCCAGGATGGGAGGTGGAGAGGGGTAAGTTGACTCGCCTAGCATAGGTGTGACACCCTTACTCTAAAATTGTCTGTGAGCCCTTCCATGCCACGACCTGTAGCTTCAAGGTGACTTTTCATGAGTCCCTCAGGCACAGCAGCTGTTGGAGGCGACCCCAAGGCAAGGGAGCCCAGACACACTACTTTCCATCCAATCACCACTTTACCTCCCTTCGTGGCACTGAGTGGGTGACTGTCACATCACTCCCGCCATAAGCCAAGCTCTGGGATGGCAGGAGAAACCCCTCCTGGCTGCATTCTCAAGGACACCTGGACAGCGGATAAGTGCAACCAGTGGGACTATCCCTGCAGGTGTGCAGGGCAGCATGCTTGTGCATGATAGACTTGCCATCATCATATTTGTTTTGTTTTCAAGACAAGGTCTCATTCTGTTGCCCAGGCTGAAGTGCAGTGCAGTGGCAACAATCACAGCTCACTGCTTTCTCAACCTCAAGCGATCCTCCCACTTCAGCCTCCTGAGTAGCTGGGACTACAGGCAGGCTCCCCAAACCTGGGTAGTTTTTTGTATTTTTTGTAGAGACAGTGGTTTCACCATATTGCCCAGGCTGGTCTCCAACATCTGTGCTCATGCATTCAAAGGCCCTGGACTCCCAATTACAGGCATGAGCCACTGTGCCTGCCCCTATCATCACAGTTATAAAACTATCACATTTCCAACCCCAGGAGCTTTACCCACACAGTCTCAAAGCCCTTGCTTCTTGGAAGGCCTCACAGGGCCCTACAAAGAAAAGCCCCACTCTCTTTGTTGTTGAGAATGCTTTATTGGTCCCTTTTTATTTTTTCCCAGCTTCATTAAGGTACTGTTACCAGAAAGGGGGCTCAATCAAGACCCCAAGAGAGGGTTCTTGGATCTCATGCAAGAAAGAATTCGGGGCAGATCCATAAAGTGAAAGCAAGATTATTAATAAAGTAAAGGAGCTTTTCACAAGATGGCACTGAAAGCAAAGAAGGAAGCTCCTGCCCCTCCTAAAGCCGAGGAAAAAGCAAAGGCTTTGAAGGCCAAGAAGACAGTGTTGAAAGGTGTCCATAGCCACATACAAAAAAAGAAGATCCACATGTCACCCACCTTCTGGTGGCCCAAGACACTGTGACTCCAGAGGCATCCCAAATATCCTCGGCAGAGTGTCCCCAACAAGCTTGACTACTGTGCTATCATCAAGTTTCCGCTGACCACTGAGTATGCCATGAAGAAGATAGAAGACAACAACACACTTGTGATCACTGTGGATGTTAAAGCCAACAAGCACCAGATCAAACAGGCTGTGAAGAAGCTCTGTGACATTAACATGGCCAAGGTCAACACCTTCATCAGCCTGATGGAGAGCATATGTTCGACTGGCTCCTGATTACGATGCTTTGGATGTTACCAACAAAATTGGGATCATCTAAACTGAGTCCAGCTGGCTAATTCTAAATATATATATATATCTTTTCACCATTAAAAAAAAAGGAAGAAAGGAATAAAAGAATGGCTATTCCATAGGCAGAGCAGCCCTGAGGACTACTGGTTGGCCACCTTTATGGTCATTTCTTGATTATATGCTAAACAAGGGGTGGATCATTCATGTGTTTCCCAGGAAAGGGGTAAGCAATTCTTGGACCTGAGGGTTCCTTACCTTTATAGACCATGTAGGGAAACTTTCTGATGTTTCCATGGCATTTGTAGATTGTCATGACACTAAGGGGGGAGTATCTTTTACTTATAATTAATGATAACTAATGTATTATAATGAGCAGTGAGGACGACCAGAGGTCACATTAGTCCCCATCTTGGTTTTGGTGGGATTTGGCTGCCTTCTTTACCACATGCTGTTTCATCAGCAAGGTCTTTGTGACCTATATCTTGTGCCAACCTCCTATCTCATCCTGTAACTTAGAATGTCTAACCTCCTGGGAATGCAGTCCAGCAGGTCTCAGCCTTATTTTACCCAGCCCCTGTTCAAGATGGAGTTGCTCTAACTCAAATGCCTCTGACAGTATGATCCACAAATAAAGCTCATACATATTCAAGGTGCACAGCATGATGTCTTGGTACATGTCACATGGTGAAATGATTACCACAGTCGAGTCAATTAACACACCCATCACTTCATGTGGTTACCTGTGTGTGTGTGCATGTGTCTGTGTGTGTGCATGTGTCTGTGTGTGCAGTGACAACATGTAAGATCTACTCAGTTAATTTCATGTCCATGATATATTATTAACCAGAGTCTCCATGCTGTGCTTCAGGTCTCCAGAACTACTTGTCTTATAACTGAAGCTTTGCACTCCTCCTCACCCAGCCCCCGACTTTTTCAGACTCCATATATAAGATGGCTCATGCAGTATTATTTGTCTTTCTGTGCCTGGCTTATTTCACTTAGCATAATGTCCTCTGGGTTCATCCATGTTGTTGACATGGTTTCCTTCTTTTTCAGACCTGAATAATTTTCATTATTATAGTATAGTATAGCATGTAACAATAATATCTATACCACATTTTCTTTATTCATTCACTGATGGACATTCAGGTTGTTTCTGTATCTCAGCTATTGTGAATAGTGCTGTAATGAACATGGGAATACAAGTATCTCTTTATGACAGTGATTCTATTTCCTTTGGGCAAATACTCAGAAGTGAGATGGCTAGATCAACAAAATTAAAAGGCAACCTATGGATGGATGAAAACATTTGCAGACCATACATCTGGTAAGGGGTCAATACCCAAAATATATAAGAGCTCGTACAACTTAATAGCAAAAACGAAACAAAACAAGGACCAAATAACCTAACTTTAAAAATAGAAAAAGGACCTAAATAGGCATTTCTCCCAAGAAGACAGACATATGGCCAACAGGTATATCAATAGGTGTTCAACATTACTAGTCAAGGAGGGCCCATGCGGTGGCTCATGCCTGTAATCCCAGAGGCTGAGGTGGGAGGATTGCTAGAGCCCAGGATTTGGAGACCAGCCTGGGCAACATAGGAAGACTCCCTCTCTACAAAAAAAAAAAAATTTTAAATCGGCGGCGCGTGGTGGTTCCTGTGGTCCCATCTAGTCCAGAGGCTGAGAAGGGAGTATCCCTTGAGCTGGGGAAGTCTAGGCTGCAGTGAGTCGAGATTGCACCACTGCACTCCAGCCTGGGCCACAGAGGGAGATCCTGTCGCAAAAAAAAAAAAAAAAAAAAAAAAAAAAAAAAAAAAAAAAAATTCAGGAAAATGCAAATCAGAATCAGAATGAAATGTCTCCGAACACATGATAGAATGGCTACTATCAAAAAGACAAGAGACAACAAGTGTTGGTCACAATGTGGAGACAAGGGATCCTTCACACACTGTTGAGGGGAACGTAAACTGGTGCAGCCATCACGGAAAACAGGACGGAGGTTCCTCCAAAAACTCAAAACAAGGTCCAGTCTTTCTGAGGCCCCCTTCTGCTTGCCTGTGACCACCCTTCTTCCAACCCTCCAGCTCCAGGTCCCCTCTACTGCTCTTAGAGGCGGCGTCTTCGCACTCTGGGCCTTACGGCGGCTGCTCCTCCAGGTTTGCTCTCCAACTGCAGCCTTCCCTGTCCTGCGCGACCACCGGCCTCCTGGTGCCCTCTGCCTATAGTGGAAACCCCTCCAACACTGTGCCATCACCTCCGTTTACTCTCACCGCCTCCTCCACTTAATTGCAAGCTCCAGGGAGGCATGTTTTCATCTGATGCGTTCACCCCAAGTACTAACAGCTATGCCTGGCACATAGTAGATGCTAAATGGATATTTGATGAACTTAAAAACAAAATTCAAACGATTCCTTTCCTCTCTGGTCAATGGAAGACGGAGAAGGAATGAAATTGAACTCCAATAGGCAAAACAAAGGGCGGGAGGGTGGTGTGCTGACCGCCTCCTCCCGCACCCCGCTGGGCCCCAACCCACCCCGCCCGGCCCCCACGGGATCCTTTTCTACAAGGGTGAGAGGAGCTGACTCCGGTTTGGACTGGAAAAAAGTTTCCAAGAAAATAAAATTAGTGGCCCAAGCACATACCCCTCCTCCGCCCCGCGCAGGCTCTGAGATGCGTTCCAGCAATTGCCCAGGGACTTGGAGGGAGCGGGCATTTTCAGGGTCACAGAGGCCATCTGGGGAGAAAGGGTGCGGCTGTTTTGCTGAAATGTGAAAAGAGATGTCATTTGGAGCCCTGGACGCCATTTCCGGCTGGCTACCTGAGGTTGCGTGCAAGGGGCGGGTCCTTAGGCATGAAAATGACCCGCCCGGCAGCAAAGGCGCACAGGCCCCGGGCCGCAGAGCCCCTCCAAGCCGGGATCGGTCTTGGAGACCTGCGCGATGCAGCAGACAGCGGGACTGCGGGGCGCTGCAGTGCAGGCTGTACAGCTGCAGAGGAGCCGGGAATACAGGGGTGCGGGGCGCAGGGATGCCGGGCGCCGGGGACGGTCACTGTTGCTTTCTACTGGGTTGTGCAGGCTCAGGTTCCCAGGGCTGAGTGGTTGCTACTCTGCATAAAACGCTAAGACTTTGAGGCCCTTATTCATTCTAGGGGACGTCTCCCAATTGGTCAATTCAAAACCTCTGGGCCAGGTTGCGTTGGTTGCAGATTCCACCCTCTGAGTCTCCGCACGCTGCCGCTGCAGCTGCCTCGGGTCTGCTCCCCTCCGGGGTCAGAACCTCCGATGCTCTCCTAGTTTTACACGCGTTAAGTCACTGGTTTCTCGCAGCATCGCGTGTTCCCTAGATACATGGGCTGAGGCTTATTCTTCCTGAAAGTGAGGCTTTTTTCCCTTGGGCTTTCCAGAGCCAGCCCGCGTGGGGAGTGACGAGTGCCAGGCGCCTTTGTTCTGGGCTTGCATGGGTGGGACGTGCCCCCTCCTCAGCACTCAGCCCGGGCGAGCCTGGCCCGCCCATCGCCCCTTCTCAAGTGCATTTGTCCCGGGTTCTCGACTTGGTTCACTCTTTCCTGCTTACACAGATACACACACACACCCAGACCTAAACTTTATATAAACAGACATGAACTTAAAGAAACAAAACCCCCATTATGTGTCAACGCGATCCTTTTAAACAAAATCAATAAAAATTCAACACGATGTTATTTCCATACTTTTGTTGTCTTATTATTAGAAACGTGTATGTTAACTTTCCTCCTTTTATAAATGAGACATGTTCTAATTAACCATTTGTACGGTTGTTTTTAATGCTCAAATGGTCACACTGCAGGCCCAGGGAGGTATTTTGAAAACGCTGCTGTCCTTTTGGGGTCACCCTGATTGTTGGAAGCATCTTTGCTTTTGTTTTTGCTTTGTTTTTGTTTTGCTGAGACGGGGTCTAGCTCTGCCGCCTAATCAAGCTCACTGTGGCCTCAAAACTCCTGGCTCAAGCGATCCTCCGGCCTCAGGCTCCCAAGTAGCTGGTACTACAGGTGAGCACCACAGCGCCTAATTGGTTTTGGTTTTGTGTGTGTGTGTGCATGTTTTTGTTTTTTTGTTTGTTTTTGTTTTGTTTTTTGTTTTATTTTGTAGACGGAGTCTCCCTGTATTGCCCAGGATGGCCTAGAACTCCTGGGCTCAAGCCGTCCTCTAACCTCAGCCTCCCAAAGTGCTGGGATTACAGTTGTGAGCCACTGGCACCCGGCTCATCTTTGCTTTCTGACAGCAAAAAGTTATTTCAGACCTACCATGGGTGTTTTGTTTTGTTTTTAGTTTTTGGTTTTTTTGATTCCAGATATGGACTTAACTGCACTCCAAGGAGTTTATGTTGCTCTTCATGAAAATTAGTATTATAGACAAAATTGAAGCTGGGAATTAGCTGCTTTTGTCTCTCATTTTCACTGTTCTCTCTCTCTTTTTTTTTTTTAGACAGAGTCTCACCCTGTCTCCCAGGCTGGAGTGCAATGGCACAATCTCGGCTCACTGCAACCTCTGCCTCCTGGGTTCAAGCGATTCTCCTGCCTCAGCCTCCCAAGTAGCTGGGACTACAGGCACTGCGTCACCATGCCTGGCTAATTTTTTGTATCTTTAGTAGAAATGGGGTTTCACAATGTTGGCCGGGCTGGTCTCGAACCCCTGACCTTGTGATCTGCCTGCCTCAACCTCCCAAAGTGCTGGGATTACAGGCGTGAGCCACCACGCCTGGCCACTGTTCTCTTTTTTTAATGATGGTGTAGATGTCTACCCTGTGGAGATATATTGATCTTCAAAATCACCGTGATAGTACAGTTATTATGGAAAATATTATTAAATTCAAAATAGAACTCCCAAATGATACAGCAACCCCACTGCTAGGGATATATCTAAAGGAAATAAAATCCATATCCAGAAGAGAGATCTGCACCATGTTCACTGCAGCACCATTTACAATAACTAAGACATGGAGCTAACCTATGTATCCATTGTCGGATGAATGGGTAAAGAAAATGTGGTACATATGCACAATGAAATACTATTCCGGCCTTAAAACATAATGAAATTCCCTCATTTGGGACAACAGGGGTGAAATGAGAACATTATGTTAAGTGAAATTAGCCAGATATAGAAAGACAAACACTGCATAATCTCACTTCTATGTGGAATCTAAAGAGGTTGATATCATAAAGCAGAGAGTGGAATGATGGTCACCAGGGTCTGGGGGCTAGAGACGCTGACTAAAGGGCATGCAATTTCAGCAACACAGGAGGAGTCAGTTCAAGACATCTAATGTGCAACACAGTGACTATAATTCACAGCAATGTAGTACATGAAAATTCCTAAGAGAGCAGATTTTAGGTGTTGTCACCACAAATAAATATGTAAGGCAATGTCTGTTAATTAGCTTGATTTAGCCATTCCCCAATCCATATTCCAAATATAATACATATTTCAAAACATCAGCTTGTATACCATATGTACAATTTTTGTCAGTTTAAAGAAATAAAGAAGAAAAAAGTCACCATGATCATTGGTAGTCCTTCCATGATAATGCTGATGCCTCATCCTCGAGTGAGGACATTTGTTTCAGTCACTTCAAGCTGCTATGACAAAACAGAGACTGGGCAATTTGTATACAGTAGAATTTTTGCTCACAGTCTGAAGGCTGAAAGTTCAAGATGAAGGTGTCAGCAGGGCTGGGGTCTGGTGAAGGTCCTCTTCTGGGCTGTAGAGGGCAGGCTTGTGGTTGCAACCTCATGTGATGGAAGGGGTAAGGCAGCTCTCTGGGGTCCCTTTTACAGGGGCCCTAATCCCATCAGTGAGGGCTCCACCCTGATGACCGAAGGCCCAACCTCCTATGCCATCCTCACATTGAGGGTTGGAGCTTCCACAGATAAGTTTGGGCTGGGGACACAAATGTCACAGGAAAGGGGTCCCAATCCAAACCCCAAAAAAGGGTTACTGGATCTGGTGCAAGAAAGAATTTGAGGCAAATCCATAGAGTAAAGTGAAAGCACATTTATTAAGAAAGTAAAGGAATAAAAAAATGACTAATTTATAGGCAGAGCAGCGGCATGGTCTGCTGGTTGCCCATTTTTATGTTTATTTCTTGACTATATGCTAAATAAGGTGGGGATTATTCATGAGTTTCCCAGGAAAGGTGTGGGCACTTCCCAGAGCTGAGGGTTGTTCCCCTTTTTAGACCATATAGGGTACCTTCCAGATGTTGCCATGGCATTTATAAACTGTCATAGCACTGATGGGAGTGTAGCAGTGAGGATGACCAGAGGTCACTCTCATCGCTATCTTGGTTTTGGTGGGTTTGGGGTGGCTTCTCTACTGCAACCCGTTTTATCAGCAGCATCTTTATGACCTGTATCTCGTGCTAACCTCCTATTGCATCCTGTGAATTAGAATGCCTTAACCTCCTTAATCTCCTGGGAATGCAGCCCAGCAGGTCTCAGCCTTATTTTACCCAGCCCCTATTCAAGATGGAGTTGCTCTGGTTCACACGTCTCTGACACAAACATTTAGGCCAAAGCAACGTTGTGGAAAGAAAGGAAAGACATTTCTGAAAACAAATGTGTGGTTCTGCCTGATGGTTCCGGTGAATCTTCCGCACTTGCTATGACAAGCAATTCAAGGAAAATAATACGTGAGAGTTGTTTTATGAAAAATGCTGCAACTTTGGCATTGTTGCTACTGCAGTTTGGGCCCAAGGTCTTGCAGATTGGGGTTTCACCCTCCTCATTTCACATAAACCCAGGGCCAGCCTTCACTGGATGCTAATTGGCATATCTACAAATAGGCCAGCCGGTCTGTGTCTCCTGATTTAGAGACTGTAAACTAAAAATAAAATCCTAAGCACCCCCAACCAACTGCACAGACATTCTATTGGTAAAAGGGACCCCATAGAACCTTAAAAACTGAGTTTTTGGCCATGATAGGATGGGAGTCAGACACATCTCATTATACCCCTTTCTGTTGAGGTTTAGACACAACTGACAGCATTCATGTTAACATAGAGACAGTCCAGGTGAGATTAAGAGATTTTTTTTTTTTTTTTTTTTTTTTTTTTGAGACGGAGTCTCACGCTGTTGCCCAGGCTGGAGTGCAGTGGCGCGATCTCGGCTCACTGCAAGCTCCGCCTCCTGGGTTCACGCCATTCTCCTGCCTCAGCCTCCTGAGTAGCTGGGACTACAGGCGCCGGCCACCGCGCCCGGCTAATTTTTTGTATTTTTAGTAGAGACGGGGTTTCACTGTGGTCTCGATCTCCTGACCTTGTGATTCGCCCGCCTCGGCCTCCCAAAGTGCTGGGATTACAGGCTTGAGCCACCGCGCCCGGCCGAGAATTTTTTTAAAAAACATAGACACAGGATGGAGTCTTTGTGGCAATAAGTTGCCAAATTGTAAACAAGACCTAAGGGTTAAGTCAGCACCCTACACTTAAAGAATAAACCATGTTCTCACTGCTGCAAGGGTTTTCTTGTACTCCAGCAGCTAAAGAACCACCAGCCTCCAGCTAAGCAATATTAAGACAATTGCAGCTTACCCAGCTCACAGTGGCTGACTCTCTGACCCCCTGCTCCACCAGCCATGATGGCAGCATTCACTGGACAAGACACGACTTCAAGAGCTTTCTCCTGATGAGAGACCACAACCTTGGGCTAGTGCTGGCCAGTTTACAGAGGCTGTGGACTTGAGCACCTTTGAGTCTTTGAAAGACCTAATTGGAATACATTTACATGTGAAGCCTCCAACCCAAGATAAGCATGCATCACATGTCATGTGCATGTGTGTTCTGTGAACATATGTGAGGGCCGCCCTCACGGATCTCCATAGCCTTCCCATAGGCTGTGGAATATGTGTGTTTGGCAAAGCCAAACAAGCACAGAGCTCCTGCCCCAACTCCTCCCTCCCCCAAAGTGCCTGGGCTTGGTTGGGTTTGGCTGAGGCTGCGCTTCCCTGCCCAAGGGATGGCCACCTTGCAGGCTGTAACCCTTTACAAGAAATGAAATCTGCATTTCCAATTTATAGATCCTGTGCTTTTTTCAGTTAACACAAAGATAAAGCTGGACATTAAAGCAGTGAAAACAGATTTCCATTCAGTGCCAGCTGCAGTCAGTACAGAGCCGCCTCCATTCTAATTTGTGCAGGGGTAGTGGGGTGTCTTAAAGGGAAGGAGATGGGGTGAGCGAGGGCTCTGTGCCAATCAGATGAGACCATCTGCGTCTGCTAACCAGCTAGGCCCAAAGTTGGGATTCTACCTTCTAGCAGAGACTGAGGCCTTCTCCCTCCTGGTTTCAAAGGAATGGCTCTTGAGGAGCCACTGCTGGATTGTAGGAGATACATGGACATCTCAAAGCGCCAGAGGAAGCATTCCCAGTTGCGAGCTGGTTTCAGTAAATGCTCTAGGAAAGGAAGAGCCTGGACCAGTCTTCAGGCATTGGCTGGAATAGAGTGCCAAATTCCTGCCACAGCTGCTATGGTCTGAATATTTGTGTCCTCTGATGCAGAAAAAAAACAACTGTTTTTCCTCTGATCTCACAACACAACAACGAACACAGAAGACATCTGTGACCAAACGTGTAAGGATTTCTCCCTATCAGCAAGCAAGCAACCAACCAACGTTGTAGTGGGCACCAGTTAGGTGTCCTTGAATCCAATTTAATTCTGACTCCAGCCAGGCACAGTGGCTCATGCCTTGGTAAACCCAGCTTTGGGAGGCAGAGGTGGGAGGGAATTGCTTGAGCCCAGGAATTGGAGACCAGTCTGGGCAACATAGCAAGACTCTGTCTCTACAAGAATAAAACAAGTAGGTGAGCATGGTGGTGCATGCCTGTAGTCCCAGCTACTCAGGAGGCTGAAGTAGGATCGCTTGAGCCCAGGAGTTCCAGGCTGCAGTGAGCTAGGGTATCACCACTGCTCTCCAGCCTCAGCAACAGAGCAAGACCCCATCTCAAAATAATCATAACAATTAAAAAAAAACTAAATAAATAAACAAATTCAGACAGTATCTACCTGGAGATTGCGTCAGATCCCATAGGTTGAGGGCTCAGTCCCCAAGGATGCCTCCATGGACACCATGGGCAAGTCCAAGCCTCCAGAACTTCTGACGAGCTGTAAGTTGGGGTTCCCACGACCCCCTCTTTAAGCTTGATTAATTTGTTAGAGCGGCTCATAAAACTAGAGAAACACTTACTTACATTTACCTGTTTATTTAAAAAATAGCTTAAGGCTACAAATAACCAGATGAAGGGATGCAGAGGGAGAGGTCTGCAAAGGTCCAAGCACAGGACCTTCTGACCCAGGGGAGTTGGGCTGCGCCACCCTCCCAGCCTGCAAATGAATTCTCCCTCACCCTTCCTGCAAGCCCCCACGTGCTGAGCCCTCCAGAAGCCCCCAAAACCCATCCCTTTGGGCCTTTTATGAAGACCTCATTGGATGGACATGATAGAAGACAGCTGTGTAGAAATGTGACCGGACAGAAAGTGTGTGATGTAACCCCAACAGACTGAGCAGGGAACCCCAGCAGACCCCATGTATTCAGACTCTTCTTGGCCTCTCTGGGCAGCATCCTTCCTCCTGGGTATGGGGCAGGACCCTCTCTGAACTGGGAGTCTTATGACCCACAGTCAGAAAAGGGAAGTCAGAAAATGTCCTTATGGCCAGGTCCAAGACAGAAAGGTGGGGAAAGATTACAGTTTTCGTTTCTGTGGCCTGCATGGGGAGCAAAAGGAGTAGGTAAAAGCAGGGTGGGAAAAGATCAGAGAGAGAGGTTCTGTTTCAGAGGCCTGAGCACCCCAACATTCTAACAAATACTGTTGCTGCAGGACGTTTCCTTAGTTCAGCTAGAGAACTCCGGCCTGTGTAGCACCTTCAGCTAAGGCAAAGAGTGAAAGATGCAGAGGAGGGGAGTTACGGGAAGCAGCGGTGGAGAGGGCCGGCGAGTAAGGCCTGGCGTGCAGATTTCACTGGTGCTGTCTCCTGGCTGATAAGGGTCTAAAGTCATCTCACATGATTAAATTGATTCCTTCTTGGTAGAGAGACAAAGACAACTTTGTCCATTTTGTCCTGTTTTTAGGAAAATAGGGGTGAGCAGAAAGCTTTTTTGCATCCGTTGTTTCTCTACAACAGATTATTATTGGCCTTCAGCTCCAAATAATCCTTGTGCCAAAGTGACATCCTTTGGGGAAAGGGTGGCATCCCTTGAGGAGGGTGGCACCTTTTAGAAAAGGGGTGGCATCCTTTGGTGGGGTGGCATCCTTTGGGGAGGGGATGGCACAATCTACAGAGGAGGTGCCATCCTTTGGAGGGGGTGGTATCATTTGGGGAGCGAATGGCACCCTTTGGAGAGGAGGGGGCATCCTTTGGAGGGGGTGGCATCATTTCGGGAGGGGTGGCATCCTTTGGAGATGGGGTGGCATCGTTTGAGGAGGGTTGGCATCCTTTGGAGAGGGGATAGCATCATTTGAGGAGGGGTAGCATCCTTTGGAGAAGGTGTGGCATTTTTGAGGAGAGGTGACATTGTTTGGGGAGGGGTGGCATGTTTTGAAGAGGGTGTGGCATCCTTTGGGGAGGGGTGGCATCCTTTGGGGAGGGTGTGGCATCCTTTGGAGAGGGTGTGGCATCATTTGGGAAGGGTGTGGCATCCTTTGGGGAGGGGTGGCATCCTTTGGGGAGGGGTAGCATCCTTTGGGGAGGGGTGGCATCATTTGGGAAGGGGTGGCATCCTTTGGGGAGGGTGTGGCATCCTTTGGGGAGGCTGTGGCATCCTTTGGAGAGGGTGTGGCATTATTTGGGAAGGGTGTGGCATCCTTTGGGGAAAGGGTGGCATCCTTTGGAGAGGATATTCTATCTTTCAAGAGCAATGTACGTTAAGTGTGGAATGAAGAATAATGAATTATTGTGACAAAGATTTGGGCTCCTTTAGATTTAATATGGTCCAGCTAATGCTGACTCCCCACCTCTTTCAATGGGATGAGTAGCATTCCCTCACTCCTAAACTAAGAATCCCCAAATAAGAGGTGCACTAATTGCACCTGAGCACCCCCCTTTCATTTGGGGGCCCTGTTGCCACTCACAGACCCACAGGCAGGAAAGGCCAATTTGCGGTTGTGGGGTTGTTTGTTGGCAGTTCATCCCTAAATACTGGCTAATGTGGGAATCCAGGTCCCTGATTTAGCACACTAGAGATAATTTAGAAGTCTATAATAAAAAGCTGACATTGTTTTATTATCCCAACTATCCTAAAAGGAACTTTCTTTTATTCACTGGCTATAAAACTCCTTGAAGTTTCAGGTTCTCATTGTTTAATGGCTTGATTTAGGGGCCAAAGTGTACACAAGGCAGATTTTGATATTCACAAAGTGACTCACGGTTTTAACCAAATAGAAATCCAACATATGGCTGACCTGGTCTAGAAAGGAGGTAACATTTGCCTAAGAAATTACCCCCAAAACTTAGCAGCTCCAGACAACGTATATGTATTGTCCCACAGTGTCTGTGTGGCAGTCAGGAATTGCAGTGCTGCCTAGGTGGGGCCTGTGGCCCAGGGGCTGTCAGAAGGCTGCCATCAGCACTGTCCAGGGCTGGAGTCATCTCAGACCTGACTGGGGCAGAACCTGCCCCCAGCCTCTGGCCTGTGACTGTCAGCGGCTTCAAGATCCAGTTTTATTTATTTATTTATTTATTTTTTTACTTTATTTAATTTGTGTTTTGAGATGGAGACCCCAGTCTGTCGCCCAGGCTGGAGTGCAGTGGCATGATCTCGGCTCACTGCAACCTCGGCCTCCCAAGTTTAAGCGATTCTTCTGCCTCAGCCTCTCAAGTAGCTGAGATTACAGACATGTCACCACACCCAGCTAATTTTTGTATTTTTAGTAGAGATGGGGTTTCACCATGTTGGCCAGGCTGGTCTCAAACTCCTGACCTCAGGTGATCCACCTGCCTTGGCTTCCCAAAGTGCTGGGATTACAGGCATGAGCCACCGGGCCCGGCCAAGGTCCACTTTTAGACTCATTCCTGTGGGTTTCTGTTCTGGGCTGCACACAGCCTGGCTGCCAGCTTCCCCAGACGGAGCCACCCAGGGAGAGAGGGAGGGAACCCCCCATGAGAAGCCAAGGTCTTTCTATAACCTAATCCCACAAGTGTCATCACTACTGCCAGAACCCACTTATTTAAACCAGTCAGTAAGTCGAGGGGTGTGGACCGCCCACAGGCACAAACACCAGGAGGCAGGAATCCTTCAGGCATCTTAGAGGCAGCTGACCACAGGGGGATTCCCTCAAAGGCCCATGGCTAGGTTTGTTTGACAACTGTGATCAGGGGTCAATTTTGCTGTTTGTGGTGATTCTATGAGATCTCACATCTATAGTGACTGTGTGCTATAGGCTGAATTATGTCACACCACAAAATTTACATGAATATTGGAAATAAATATGTCCTGGCCCCCAGCACCTCAGAATGTGACCTTATTTAGAGATAGGGTGTTCACAGAGGTAGCTGAAAGGAGGTCATTAGGGTAGGTCCTAATTCAGTGGGACTGGTGTCCTGATAAAAGGAAAATTTGGACACAGAGACACGCTCAGAAGGAAGACAATGTGAGGAGCCACAGAGAGAAGATGGCCACCTGCAAGCTAAGGAGAGAGGCCTCAGAGGGTATCAGTACTGCCCACAGGGTGATCTGGACTTTCCACCTCCAAGGGCTGTATGACAATAAATGGGCTTTGGTTTAACCCACTATATTTGTGGTAACATGTTATGGCAACAATAGAAAATGAACGCAAAGTCTGTTTTAGAGGTAGCCAGAATAGTTTGGGTTAATAGAGGCTTCTGGAATTCTTTTTTTTTTTTTTTTTTTTTTTTTTGACACGGAGTCTTGCTCTGTCGCCCAGGCTGGAGTGCAGTGGCATTATCTCTGCTCACTGTGACCTCTGCCTCCTGGGTTCAAGCAATTCTCCTGCCTCAGCTTCCTGAGTAGTTGGGATTACAGGTACATGCCACCATGCCCAGCTAAGGTTGGTATTTTTACTAGAGACTGGGTTTCACTATGTTGGCCAGGCTGGTCTTGAACTCCTGACCTCATGATCCACCCTCCTCAGCCTCCCAAAGTGCTGGAATTACAGGTGTGAGCCACAACGCCCAGTTGGCTTCTGGAATTCGTAAGAATAGACAGGGCATATCTGAAGCCCTGTCTAGACAATGTTTTTGTTGGTATTATGAATTGATGGTGCACAGTTACTACTAAATACACATAATCTGTGTAAAGAAGGAGAAAGTTACTATATGAGAGCTTCAGCACTCCCCTGACATGAAAAAGAGATGAGCACTTCATCCCTTTTACCTTGCTGTACTCATCCAGGCTGTATCCATTTAGTCCAGTTCCAGGTGAGGATGCTGATTTCTATCAAATAGCCTTTCTGGGATTTCTAAGACTCAAGAGAGAACATAAGATTGCATACTGTGTGTCAATAGTTCAGACTTTCAGAAAGAATGAAATTCTTCATCTGCATTTCCTCCTTTCTATCAAGAATCCCATCGTAGTTACCATGTTTATTATACCATTAAGGAGGAGGAGGGGGTCGGCCCGAGTGCACAAAATCAACAGTCACACTAGGAGCTGGTATTGTCAGCTATTCCCCTTGTTTTTTCATACTAACTTATTTTCTCTCCACATTTTTGTCTTGTAGATTCAGAAATCCCTGTGCCAACTAGAACCCTTTGAAACTAACCCTGACTATCATCAACAAGGAATGTGGCTGCTTCCATAGCATATTTGAAGTACAGAACTCAAGAAAATGCTTCCTACTGATGGAGTTTCCTGCAGAGTGGGCCGGAGAAGTGGGGTGCCAGATGGAAGGGCATATTGGATGGAGAGAGAAGGCATTCTTTCTAACAGTGGGAAACCCTAGTGCACACTGGCTTTGCAAGAGTCTTTGGAGGACAGAGCTCACCATTGCTTTGTGCACTTTTTACCCCCGACCTAGAAGGAGTGCCTGTTCCTGTAAGACCCCCTCTCTGCGCTTACAGTGAGTTTGTGAAAGTTCAGATGGTTTCAGCCTTGCTGCTGCCCAGACTAAGGAGAAATGCCAATTGATAAATTGGACAAGCGATAGCATGTTGTTTGCTGATAGGAGTGCTCCTAGAGATGATGCAACATGACCAACCATGTAGGACCCCCAAATCTCAAAGAACTTTAACAAGAGGACACAAGGCCCATTATTGCCCCAGCTGTACATACAAAACCATGAGCAGAGAGAATGAGGAGACAGAGAACACACACTGATTTACCGAATGCATGAGGCCTTGACAGACCAGTTCCTTGGGAGGAATGTTTGTATCTCACACTTTCTTCAGTTTGCAGAGGAAATCTCTCCTCTTGGGAAGTTTTCAGGGGACATTTTTCTATGGGTCTTGGTCCTTCTGGGGGTTTTAACAACATAGAACACAATGATTGGAGATCAAGAAAATGAACTGTTCGGCTGATCATCTAAAAAGAGCTTTTACATGTAATATAGAGGCTGTTCTCAAGCCTTGCCAGGGGTGGGTGGGTCCGCATTTAGGCAGCCCTGCATTCTGTGCTTCGTGTGAGTGTGCATTTGTTTGCTCAGACACATAGAACCAGGTGGCATCCTGTGCTATGTCTGGGTGGTTTGGGGGCTCAAAGCCCCTGAGAATCTAAAGGCAAAAGCCCTTATGACTGGAAAAGTGAGGTCGCAGACATATGCCCAAAACCTATGAGCCTCTTGGATGCACTCAGAGAACTGGCCAAGCCTGTGCCACGCTCCGCAGAGAGGCCTGGGCAGAGTCATGAGGCAGAAAGGGCTGCTTTGCAGGTGCTCCTGGGGAGGTCGCTGCAGGTGCTCCTGGGAAGGTCGCAGCAGCTGCTGGTAATCCATCATCCGCCCATCATCAGCCCCATTAGCCCTAAGGACACCTGGAGAGTCCCAAGGCTGCCCCTCTCGAGTGAGAGACAGCTCCAGGAAGATCGAACGTGTCCAAATCCTCACAGGCAGTTAAACGGTTGAGCAGCATCTGGTCTGGCCAGGTCAGACCCCACATCATTTACACCAGGGGTGAGCCTGGGTGGACTTCACAGGTGGATGGTCCTAGGGTCCTTCCACATGTCTGACCAGCCAACCAGACCCGATGAGCAGAGAGCAGCAGGCCTTCTGTGTAAAAACCACTGTCCAATAAAAAAACCAATCCAGACTTAGTAAGCAGAGATCTTTATGCAAAAGGATATCGCAACAGGAGACACCAGAATACTGCAATAGGGAGAAAGCATTGACCTTAAGGTCTGCAAGCTCTCAAAGGTGACGCAGAGGAGTTTTCTCATATAGGGAGGAATGAATGAGGCTGGAAAGAACCAGGTCTGGGGAAGTGGGGTGAAGGGTGGCCGAGGGGACAAGAGATTGAGGATACTTTACCCTGAGCCTGGCCTGCTCCAGGAGGGGCCAAACATCAGGGCCCTGGGGGAGGGGAGAAGCTGAACCAAGGCTGGGCAAACAAGCACCTTGTGTGGATTGACCCATGGGGACAAGGGGTTCAGGTAGTAATTGATAAGACAAAGATGGCAATGTAGTGGGTGCTATAGTTTGAATAAGGTATTTGTCTCATTAATTCTCATGTTGAAATTTAATCTCCAGTGTTGGAGGTGCAACCTGGTGGGAGGTGCTTAGGTCCTGGGGGCAGATCCTTCATGAATAGACTCCTGCCCTCCCTCGTGGGGAGTGGAGTTCTTGCTCTATTAGTTCCTGCCAAAGCTGGTTGTTAAAAAGAGCCCAGTACCTCCTCCTCTCTCTTTCCCTGTGACCTCTGCACACAGGGGCTCCCCTTCATCTTCCATCATGAGTGGAGGATTCCTGAGGGCCGCATCAGAAGCAGATGCTGGAGCCTTGCTTCTTATAGAGCCTGCAGAACCATAAGCTAAAAAATGTTTTGATAAATAACCCAGCCTCTGGTATTCCTTTACAGCAATGCAAAACAGACCAAGACAGTGGGCCTGTCATGCATCAACAAGGGGCGCTGTAGGGGAGGCAGAATTCTACCTCCCTTATCTTAGGGTCCAGGCTGGGCCCAAGAATTAGACTGACATTAGAGAGATGAGCAGGAGAAAAACATACAGTTATTTAATACAAATTTAATGTGACACAGGAGCCCTCATAAGGAAATGAAGATGCAAAGATGCAGTTAGGGTCACTTATATACAGAGGTGGACAAACACTAGTAAGTTGTGAGATTTGATAAGGCCACGGGGCTTGGGTGAGGATAGTCAATGGGGTGAAGAAATGACCAGGTCAAAATGCTTACACACTAGGTTGAACAAAGAGTAGTAACTGTGGCAACAACTAGGAAGATAAGGGTTAGTTTAATAAAGTTTGTTTGTATAGATTTCTCTTGGCTTCTGTCTTAGTCTGTTTCGTGTTGTTAAAGGAATACCTGAGACTGGATGATTTATTGGAAAAAAAAAAAAAAGGTATTGGCTTATGGTTTCCCAGGCTGTACAAGAAGCACGGTGGCTGGGTGCAGTGGCTCACGCCCGTAATCCCAGCTACTCGGGAGGCTGAGGCAGGAGAGTTGCTTGAACTTCCCGGGAGGCGGACGTTGCAGTGGGCTGAGATCACACCACTGCACTCCAGCCTGGGCAACAGGGTGAGACTCAGGTCAAAAAAACAAAAAAAGCACGGTGGCCCAGCATGGTGGCTCAAGCCTGTAATCCTAGCACTTTGGGAGGCCAAGGTCGGGGGATCAGTTGAACTCAGGAATTCAAGACCAGCTTGGTCAACATAATGACAGCCCATCTCTCCAAAAAATTTAAAAATTAGCTGGATGTGGTCCCAGCTACTTGGGAGGCTGAGGTAGGAGGGGCCTGGGCAACAGAGCAAGACTGAAAAAAGAAGGAGAGGAGGGGAGGGGAGGGAAGAAGATAAAAAGAAAGGAAGGAAGGAAGGAAGAAAGGGAGCGAAGAAGGGAGGGAGGGAGAGAGAAAGGAAGGGAGGGAGGGAGAATGGAAGGAAGCAAGTATAGGGCCCACCTCTGCTTCTGGTGAGGGCCTCTGGCTGCTTCTGCTCATGGTGGAAGGTGAAGGGGAACCCATGTGTGTGCAGAGGTCACAGGACTGCACAAGAGAGGAAGCCAGAAAGAGAGGGGAGGGGAGTGCCAGGCTCTTTTCAACAACCAGCTCTTCAGGGAACCAACAGAGTGAGAACTCACCCTAAAGGAGGGCAGGACCCTATTCAGAGGGTGACACCTCCAGGACCCACACACCTCCCACTGAGCCCCAGCTCCAACTTTAGGGATCACATTTCAGCTTCAGAGTTGGAGGAGATTTGGAAGCTTCCACCTTCTGGTCCTTGATGATAAGAACGTTCCCTTCCTTTTACTATAAGGAGAACATCTTTCATAGGGGAATTCTATTTCTTGCCTTTAAGAAACAACAAGAAATTCAGAATAATCTTCCTACACCTGCCTCTTTTTTTTTTTTTTTTAAGTGCCTTTATCTCAAAAGAGTTAATATGCCAGAAAGGCATATCTTTACCTTCTTCAGCATCCTAAGGCTCATCTGAGCCATACAGCAAAGGGAGTTCTTTGCAGGTCATAAAAAGTGGAAGATTCCTTTAACTCTGGTTGGATCCCAGAGCTGTATCACTGTGTAAAAGTGGAATGCCGGCTGGGCGCGGTGGCTCACGCCTGTAATCCCAGCATTTTGGGAGGCTGAGGCAGGTGGATCACGAGGTCAGGAGATCGAGATCATCCTGGCTAACATGGTGAAACCCTGTCTCTACTAAAAATACAAAACAAAATTAGCCGAGTGTGGTGGCAGGCGCCTGTAGTCCCAGCTATTTGGGAGGTTGAGGCAGGAGAATTGCCTGAACCCTGGAGGCGGAGCTTGCAGTGAGCCGGGATTGCGCCACTGCACTCCAGCCTGGGTAACAGAGCGAGACTCCGTCTCAAAAAAAAAAAAAAAAAGTGGAATGCCAGCTGGGCCTGGTGGCTCATGCCTGTAATCCCAGCACTTTGGGAGGCCGAGGCAGGTGGATCACCTGAGGTCAGGAGTTTGAGACCAGCCTGGCCAATATGGTGAAAACCCATCTCTTTGTGGTGGATACCTGTAATCCCTGTAATCCCAGTTACTTGGTAGGCTGAGGCAGAAGAATCGCTTGAACCTGGGAGGTAGAGGTTGCAGTGAGCAGAGATCGCGCCATTGCACTCCAGCCTGGGCAACAAGAGTTAAACTCCATCTCAAAAAATATTTTAAAAATTAATTTTTTAAAAAAGTGGAATGCCACATGCTGGCTTTCGGAAGGCTCTTCCCACCCAAGTCATGAGGAAGGGAGAAGAGGATTGCTGAGGAGACACGAGGAAGCTTGTGCTGGAGAGAGATGATCTCCACCGCCGTGGCCTACCCGCATCAACCCTTCACAATGCTGGTGCTAGCTCTGGTGGCCACGACCAACAAGCACAAATATAAGGGAGAGGCGGCCGAGTGGCGTGCCCTGTGGACCAATCAGAGAGTAGGGGGCCATCACGCCACCTGAGGCCAGCCAATGAAAACGCGGCAAGCTCTATAAAAGCGGGCAATCAGCTGAGGTCTGGTCAGAGGACACAGCAGAGACAACAGTTTCAAATTCATGGCCCGAACCAAGCAGACTGCGCGCAAGTCGACGGGTGGCAAGGCGCCACGCAAGCAGCTGGCCACTAAGGTGGCTCGCAAGAGCGCACCCGCCACTGGCGGCGTGAAGAAGCCGCACCGCTACCGACCTGGCACAGTGGCGCTTCGCGAGATCCGCCGCTACCAGAAGTCCACTGAGCTGCTAATCCGCAAGCTGCCCTTCCAGCGGCTGGTGCGCGAGATCGCTCAGGACTTTAAGACCGACCTGCGCTTCCAGAGCTCGGCCGTGATGGCGCTGCAGGAGGCGTGCGAGTCTTACCTGGTTGGGCTGTTCGAGGACACCAACCTGTGTGCCATCCACGCCAAACGGGTCACCATCATGCCCAAGGACATCCAGCTGGCACGCCGTATCCGTGGGGAGCGGGCCTAGGAGGGCCATCTTGCCACCTGAGAGGTTGCACAACGTTCACCCCAAAGGCTCTTTTAAGAGCCACCCACCTGGTCGGAAGAGTTGCTGTAGCAAGCCAGGCTCTTGGGTTTTGGGGGTTCCTTCCGCTGGCCGGTGCTGGCTTACCTAATTCTGATTAGGGTGGGAGGCTGGCGAATCCTGTGTTCACCCTGTCCAGTTAGGAGGCCAGCTACTCATGCACGTTACCTCCCAGCCTGTCTCCAGTTACAAGTCCAGCTAGTCGTGTGTGGTGCTAACTTGGTCTATCCCTTTAGATAAGAATCATGGTTGGTCTGTTTGGGGACGGGGTGTTGAGGGTAGCGTAACTGGCCTATCTCCAGTTAGGTAAGCAACCCCAGCTAGTTGTGTCAACTCAGCCTATCTACAGTTAGGTTGGAAGGCTGGCTGGTCTTGTGTGTTCTCAGCTCAGCCTCTTTCAAACTGTTACAAGTCCTGCGTGTGTGTGTGTGTGTGTGTGTGTGTACACACAGCTTCTTTCCAGTGAGGTTACCAGTCCAGCTAGTCTCCTACCTAGACAGCCTGTTAAGGCCAGCAAGTAGTATGTGTTATCTTGGCCTATTTTCAGTTAGAAGTCCAGCTACTTCACCAGCGTGGCAGCTCAGGTCTGTAATCACAGCACTTTGGGAGGCCAAGGCGGGTGGATCACCTGAGGTCAGGAGTTCCAGACCTGCCTGGCCAACATGGTGAAACCCCATCTCTACTAAAAAGACAAAAATTAGCCAGGTGTGGTGGCACATGCCCGTAATCCCAGCTACTTGGGAGGCTGAGGCAGGAGAACTGCTTGAACCCAGGAGACAGACGTTGCAGTGAGCCAAGATCATGCCACTGCACTCCAGCATGGGCAACAGAGCGAGACTCAGTCTCAAAACCAAAAAAAAAAAAAAAAAAAACAAAGTCCAGCTACTTGTGTGTGTTAACTCAGCCTACCTCCTGTTAATTTAGAAAGCTGGCTAGTTGTATATCTTGTTAACTTGGGCTATCTCCCATTAGGTTAGAAGGCTGGCTAGGGGTGTGTGTGTGTGTATGTGCGCACGTGCACGTGTGCCCATGTGCACACACATATGTAGCTGTGATGTTGGCCCATCTCCAGTTAGAAGTCCAAGTAATTGTATGTGTTAACATACCCAATCTTCCATTCAGTTAAAAGGCTGGCTAGTCATGTATGTTGTTAATTCACCCGATCTTCTGTTAGGGTAGATGACTAGCTAGTTGTGTGTGAGAAGCGCAGCCAGGCATGTGCATTGTTAATTCAGCCTAAGTGAAATCAATACTGGGAAACCCCAGCCTAAAGTTCAAAGAGGGCACTCTGCCCTGGAAGTCAGCTTACTGAGCAGTCGCAGACAGGGGTGGCCCATGTGCCCGGCACTTTGAAACAGGCTTCCCAGCGCCACAAAGTAGTCTGGCAGTGCTCTGGGGATGAGAGACACAGAGACCAACTTGCTGAGAAATCCTACAGCTAGGGCAGCAGGCCACAGATCCAATAGTAGACTTATGTCGGGAAAACCTGAGGATGGCTGTGAGGATAAGGATGTAGGGATTGTCTCCCTCTGGTACAGGTTGGAATCATTTATTTGTTAAAGGCTTTATTAAACTGAATGAAGCCAAGCACTACCCCATGCTGAGATCATGGAGGGAATAAAATCCATTTCCTGTGGGAATAAAATCCAATCCCAGAGTGGGCTGCTGCCCACTCTGCTTTCAAGGTGCTTATGCTTGAGTGAAGGGGGCCTGTATTGTGTGTAGAAGCAATGATAGTAAAAGATGCTCTTAAACATAGCAAGGGGTGTGCGCAAAACGCTATCAACAGGCAACAGTGGATTTTATAAGTCTCTTTGAATCCAATTTATAGCCTGTAGACTCAAAATTCAAAAGCTTCATCAATTTATTAGTACACACACAACTGAACATCATACCTTTTAAATCTCAGGATATATTTAAACTTATGAGTGCCAAATCCTTGGAGAGCTATCCAGAAAGCCTAGAATATTCAGGGAGAGTTGTGTTCTGGTTTTGAAAGTCAGTTCTGACTTTCAATACTAGACTCTTTTGGGATAAATTTAAGTTTTCCCTTTTTGTTTTTTTTGTTTGTTTGTTTGTTTTGAGACGGAGTCTTGCTCTGTCTCCCAGGCTGGAGTACAGTGGCCGGATCTCAGCTCACTGCAAGCTCCGCCTCCCGGGTTTACACCATTCTCCTGCCTCAGCCTCCCGAGTAGCTGGGACTACAGGCACCCGCCACCTCGCCCGGCTAGTTTTTTGTATTTTTTAGTAGAGACGGGGTTTCACCGTGTTAGCCAGGATGGTCTCGATCTCCTGACCTTGTGATCCACCCGTCTCGGCCTCCCAAAGTGCTGGGATTACAGGCTTGAGCCACCACGCCTGGCCCCTTTTTGTTTTGTTTTTTCAGAGACAGGGTCTTGCCATGCTGCCCAGGTTGAAGTGCAGTGGCTATTCACAGACATGAGCATAGTGGCCAGCCTCGAACTCCTGGGCTCAAGCCATCTTCCTGCCTTAGCCTCCCAAGCAGATAAAGTTCAAGTCTTCTATACTTTACAAAGCCCTTGTCCTGATAAAGTCTTGCCCAGTGGTGGAGAGCTAAACCTATGTAACCTTGCTGATGATCTTGCTGGGCAGCCTGGAAGGAGCAGTAATTTGGGCAGCTAGCTACATTTACGTAACTGGATGCAGATAATGCATTCTTGACAGGATCATGATCAAGCTTTGCCTTCTGTAGGACACCAAGCCACTTGAGCAGCCCCCTGTCATTCTGGTCTTTGTATGAGAACAGAGCCTAAGTTTGGCAGTGTGGCACATGCCTGTAATCCTAGCTACTGGGGAGGCAAGAGGATAACTTGAGCCCAGGAGTTTTTGAGGCCAATCTGGGCAACAGACCCTGTCAAAAACAACAACAACAAAACAAAACAAAGAACAAAACAAAACAAAAAAACAACAACAAAAAACAAGAGCTTGGTCTTATATGTTCCTTGTTTTCACTGTTTAATGGAGTGGATAGTGCACGAATTGATGCCCTATAAAGATATAACAAGGCAACACAGGGCAATTTGTACGTCAGAACTGACTGCTGAGGACCTAAGGTGAGGAGCTAAGGAAAGAAGTTTAGACACAGGAAGAAAGTAACCGAAGTCTTTCTGGGTTGTGTAAGTGGGTATTTGAGGAAGCCTTTCCAGCCAGGCATGGTGGTTCATGCATGTAATTCCAGCTTTTTGGGAGGCTGAGATGGGAGGATTTCTTGAGGCCAAGGAGTTCAAGACCAGCCTGGACAACATGGCAAGACTCTGTCTCTATAAAAAATATAAAAATTAGCTGGGCATGATGGTATGTGCCTGTGGTCCTAACTACTTAGAAGGCTGAGGTGGGAGGATCGCTTGAGCCCAAGAGTTCCAAGTTACAGTGAGCAGTAAGCAGTGATCACACCACTGCACTCCATTCTGGGCAACAAAGCCAGACCCTTACAATTACAATCAACACCTTTGCTTCTGTATCCTGCGAGTCCTAATGATGTGGGATAGTAACTGAAATGTGGTATCTGTTCACCATGTACTCAACTCTTCGAGAGCATATACACTATGGAGACAGCCTGAGCATGCAGTCTATAAAAGTGGAATGAGTGGTTCTAAATATCCAAAGGTTAAAATTCCAGAAATAAACAACAGAAAGGAGAGTTAGGCATTAAGAGATAGTGCCGCAGACCTTGGTGGACTGAACAAAGGAGGACAAATGTGGGAATAAAGACAAAGACAAAAGAGTATATTTGGATAAAGGGGTCAGGGGGCTCCTTGCTTCTAGTGAACAAGGGTCCTGAGCTGCTAGAGCCCTTCATATTTATTGAGTAAAGGAGATAGGGAGAAGGGGGTGGTTGTGGTCAGCTGCTTGACTTAGTGCAGGCCTGCATGACTACATTCTTTGAACAGTAGGCTCCAGATGTCCCAGAAGATAACCTCAAGGGGCACAGAGCCAGGGAATGAGGCCCTCAGTGTACCTTCTGGCGGCAGACACAGATGCGAGTTTGCCCACATCCTGCATTCATGATAAACAGTTTGCTGTTTAATCATATAGCTTCTAGTGGAGTGCTGAGTTGGTCACGACCCTCAGATTTTCGGCTCCCAACAAGATAGCAGAATATACCTCCCCAAAATATGCAGATTTGATATAAGAATTATTTTGAGCTGAAGGCACTTGAAGAGCAGTAGGTGTAAGAAGGGCCCTCTGGCCCCTCTTCCTGAAAGCAGGTGATGAACCCTCCATGGGAAAGGTGCTTGCCTCTACCAGGGGGAGAAACAGCATGACTAGGCATGGGGACTGAAGTGCAGTGAAATGTGTACAAACAGGCTTTGTTAAAATAGCTCTTATCACCGGGTAGAGTGGCTTACGCCTGTAATCCCAGCACTTTGGGAGGCCAAGGCAGGCAGATCACCTGAGGTTAGGAGTTCCAGACCAGCCTGGCCAACATGAAACCCCATATCTACTTAAAAAAAAAAAAAAAAAATCAGCTGGGTGTGGTGGTGTGCACCTGTAGTCCCAGCTACTTGGGAGGCTGAGGCAGAAGAATTGCTTGAACCCAGGAGGTGGAGGTTACAGTGAGCCACGATCACACCACTGCACTCCAGGCTGGGTGACAGAGTGAGACTCTGCCTCAAACAAACAAACAAACAAAAATAGCTCTTACCTTCCTCCAGCCTCCCTGGGTATTCCAGTTGCTTTCTCATAATTACTACCCTTTGTCCATCCAGTGGATAAGCACTTAGGCCTAACTGCTCTTGAGGTCTTCATTTTGCTGTGAAGGCTCCCATGTACATGTAAAAGTAAAACGTATATGCTTTCTCCCGTTAATCTGTCTTCTTTCATTTTAGTCTATGCAGGCTGCTATAACAAAATGCTATGGGCTTGGTGGTTAATAAGTGACAGGACTTTATTGTTCACAGATCTGGTGGCTGGCAAGTCCAAGGTCAAGGTGCCAACAGATTCAGCTTCTGGTGAGATCCTGCTTTCTGGTTCACAGACAGGGCCTTCTCACTGTGTCCTCATGTGGTGCAAGGGGTAAGGGGAAAATAAATCTCTGGAAGGGCACCAATCCTATTCATGAAGGCTCCACCCTTATGGCATAATTACTTTCCAAAGAACCCCATCTCCTAACACCATTACCTGGGAGGTGAGGATTTCAAAATATGAATTTTGGAGACAAACATTCAGTTCATAACAATCTGGATTTGTTTTTCTGTGGCCCAGTGGACTCTACTGTTGAGGAGTCTGAATTGAAGACATAAAGAGGCCATAGCTCTCTCACCCTATTTTCAGGAGCCCCTCTTCTTTTCTGTTTAATTCAGCACATTTTAAATTACATGAGCACTTAAATTTTGCTCTCTAATCTTTTCTACAATGTTAATAACTTAGTGGGGCTACATTCAATAAGGGCAAAGGATATTTACCTTGTAACAGTGTAAGTAAGACTTGTGTTTAAAGACTGACATTGCTGATCCTTTGCTTAAATAATTAAAAAAAAAAAAAAAAAAAAAAAGACAATCCACAGCAGTAGTATACAATTTAAGAATTCCAAAAGGATATATAGTGAAAATTGAGTCTCCCTCAATTAGGGGGTTCCTCAGTCCTTAATTTCCCTCATCAGATGGAGTTTCTTGTTTTTCAAGAGATACATATACAATAATTGTTTACCTAAATAGTAGCAAACTACATATATTCTACATCCTGCCTTTTATTAAACCTAACAATTTATCAAGACATGCAACTGCTATCTGATTTTTTTCTTAATGACTTGAGGATATGAAGGTTGTTCCAATTGTTTTATCATGATGATAGATTTCTCACCCCAATAACCAGGTGAGCCTAAAGGAGCATTAATAATGAGCATCTTGGGCTGATGCCACATTTTAACAAGTATTTGTTGAATTCCCCCACATCATGCTGATATAGGGGGCAGCCTGTGAATTAAACTGACCAAAGACAGACAGGAGAAAGGCATCCACATTGTATTGATCTTAATATTTTTATGTGCATGGGGTGTACAGGAAAGAAGTGAAAACCCAAAGAAGTTGTTAGGCTCAGCTGCTTGTAACCCATTTGTAACGAAGGGTGACAAATTGTCAGCAGGTGACTAGGGCATGTGTGGTGCTATGCGAGATATATATATATATATATTCAATTTTCCCCCTAATTCTGTGATTCTGTTTTCCCAATTGAAGGAAACTTGCAGCTCACAATCCCCTCACTGATGCAAATGACAGGCAGAGGATTGGGTAGGGGTGGAGAGTGTGAAAGGAGAATAAATCTTGGGCCCCAAAATCACTAGCTAAAAGGAAAAGTCACGCTGGGAACTGCTTAGAGCAAACCTGCCTCCCATTCTATTCAAAGTCATTCCTCCGCTCACTGAAATAAATGTATATCTGATGGCCTCTTTTGGAAAGGCTAATCAGAAACTCAAAAGAATGCAACCATTTGTGTCTTATCTACCTATGACCTGGAAGCCCCCTCCCCACTTCCAGTTGTCCCGCCTTTCTGGATGGAACCAATGTTCATCTTACATACATTGATCGATGTCTCATGTCTCCCTAAAATGTATAAAACCAAGCTGTGCTCGGACCACCTTGGGCACATGGCTGTGTCATGGGCGTGCGTCCTTAACTTCGGTAAAATAAACTTCCTAATTGAAACTAGTCTCAGATATTCGGGGTTCACAAGGGTAATTCACTTAATCACCCAGTGTGCACAGCCAGCCCGCACCTGTCAGCACACAGACCCCTTTCTGTATGCGAGTGATGAGAGACCACGGAAGAAACACTCTACCAAGTGAGCCCAGGGAAAGCCAGCCATCTATGCCTGTGGCCAGCTGCCTACACCCGCACACCCAGGAGACTGCAGAACGGTGCCTCTTAGCCTTCAAGGCCCTGTTTTCCTGTCCGCCTGCATCCCCTGTGTGGGCCAAGCCTTAGTTTCTTCATCTGTTCTCTCTCCCCAATCCCAAGACTCTGACTTGGGGCACACAGGCCTCTGGCCCCTTTTCCTGAAAGCAGGAAATGAACCCTACATGTGAAAGGTGCATCCCTCTACTGGAGGATGAAGCATCATGACTAGGCATGGGGACTCAAGGCCAGAAGAAATGGCCACCATCCAGGACCTGGGCACGGCTGGGGGCGGCATTTTGGCTGAAACAGTAAGAGACTTTTAAACCAGAGTAACTCCATCTTGTATAGAGGCTGGGTAAGATAAGGCTGAGAGCTGCTGGGCTGCATTCCCCAGAAGTTAGACATTCCAAGTCACAGGATGGGATAGGAGGTTGGCACAAGATACACATCATAAAGACCTTGCTGATGAACCAGCATGTGGTGAAGAGGCCGGCAAAACCAAGATGGCGACCAGAATAACCTCTGGTCATCACGACTGCTCATTATACGCTAATTATAATACATGAGCATGCTAAGAGATACCCTCACCAGTGCCACAACAGTTTACAGATGCCAAGACAAGGTCACACTTACCCTATATGGTCTAACAAGGGGAGGAACCCTCAGTTTCTGGAATTGCCCATCCTTTTCCTGGGAAACTCATGAATATCCCACCCCTTATTTAGCATATAATCAATAAATAGCCATAAAAATGGGCAACCTGCAGCCCTCCGGGCTGGTCTGCCCATGGAGTAGCCACTCTTTATTCCTTTATTTTCTTAATAAACTTGCTTTCACTTTACTCTATGGATTTGCCCCGAATTCTTTCTTGCCTAAGATCCAAAACCCTCTCTCAGGGTCTGGATCAGGACCTGTTTCTGGTAACAAAACCACCTGGGGTGTCAGCAAGACCCACCCTGTCCCCCCTCGCCCCAGGTGACCTGACCTGCCAGGTGGTCCCTCCAAACCGTTCCGCCCACAGGATTGGGACGCCCCTCTCTGGACCCTCAGCTTGATGCTGACTGCCCACCATGTGGGCAGACCTGGGGGCTGGCTGCTCCTGGGGACCCCCTTCATAGCTTCTCAACCGGCACTCACTCCTGCTGCCTCGCCCCCACCCCAGCCCCCACAAACTCCTCTCCATCCCCTACCCCGACCAACTTAGCCCCCACCTAACCCTCCAGCCCGGGGCTCCTGAGCCCTCCCGCAGCCCCAACCCCAGGTTGAGAAGCCTCTTCCAATCCCACTCCCCGGACCCTGACGCTCGCATGGCTGCCCCTTGCCCCACCAGCTGTCCCCATTCCACTCCTAACCCCCAAGTAACCCCCCAACTCCCATCCCCCTCCACACTCCCTTAACCTCCCCTAAAAATCCCACCCCAGGCCAACAAGACTCCTCCCTTCGCTGGGCTGTGAACCACATCCTCCCCACCGCCCAGTAAGCTCCCCGCTGCGCCCTCCCCTGGCCCGTCCTGAGCCTCCCACCCCCGCCACCTTCCTTCCCCAAGTCACCCCCAACCTCTCCTAAGAGGCGCCGCCCCCATCCCGGCCGACGCTCTCTCCCTTGCCCAGCACTCCCCTTCCCCGGCTCCCACCGCCCCACCGCTGACGCCACAAAGCCCCTGGACCGCCCGACCCCACGCCCCCACACCCCCACGCCCCGGGCCCGGCTGTGGCCCCCTGGACTTCGTGGGGGCAGAGCGCTCGGCCGGGT
Organism: Macaca nemestrina; assembly: GCF_043159975.1. Classification (NCBI taxonomy): domain Eukaryota; kingdom Metazoa; phylum Chordata; class Mammalia; order Primates; family Cercopithecidae; genus Macaca; species Macaca nemestrina. The sequence continues at coordinate 86,674,679 of NC_092125.1, read as the reverse complement.
GCGCTAGGCGCTGTGCAGGGCCCCCCCGCGGTGAGTACCCCCGCCTAGGCCACCCTCCTGTGGTGCCTGGGCCACGACTTAAGCCTAACCTGGTCCTCCTCGCCCTCCAACGCCCGGCCTTCCCGCCTCAGCCGGCCGCCGCGTCCCTACAGGGGCTAGCGCGCTTGGACAAGGTAACTCTACCGGGACCCTAGCGGACCAGAGCGGAAAGGATGGCCATCCCCGCAGCCAGAGCCAGAGCCCCACGCCCCCTGCCGCTGCCCCTGCCCGACTTCGGTGCGGGTGGACTGGATGCCTCAGTTAGGGCTCTTGTGGGGAAGGAGGGGGCCGGCGCCGGGTGGTTGGCGTGCAGAAAGCTCAGAGAAAATGGAAGTGGGACAGAGCCGGGGAAGTCTGAGACCCCTAGACGCCTTCGCTTTAGGGCATGGCAGAAGGGAAGGGGAGACTCGTGTTTGCAGTGTAGACGCGATTTTCAATTCCCTTTGCCACTGGGTCCCCATAGCAACCCCGTGGCGTAGGCGGAAGGCTGTGACTCTCCATTGCCCGGGGTCGCGAGTGTTCAAATTGCAGGGGGCGTCTGTGTGCACGCTCGTGTGCCTGTGCGTGGGTACGCGCGCGTACCTGTGTGTACATGCATGCATGTGTACAGATATGTGCATCTGTGCCTGTGTGTGCTGTTTGTGGATGCGTGTTTCTGTGGATGCGCGTTTCTGTATGTTTGTACGTGTGTATTTGTGTGGTGTGTATGCGTGGGTGTGCGTGTGTATACATGCACGTTTGTATACATGCATGGGTATGTGTATGGGTGTGTGTTCGTCTGTGCGTGTATGCACGTGTTTGTGCGTGTGGGCACGTGTCTGCACACACGTTTTTTCTGAACCCCACCTCACTAAAAGGAAGAGAGCTTCTTTCCTCTGAGAGCCCATCCCGTTTTCCTTTGGTGAACGGGGTTTTGTTAAAGAAAAAATTCTTCTGATGCTTTAAAGGCTCTTTAGTCAGGTTACTTGCAATGGGAGTGTTGGCCAGCAAAGCCCGCTGGGGATGTATGCGGGAATGGGAGTGGGGATCTGGGGGTGGTTAGTGGTTGGAAAGTGATTAAGGGAAGGCTCCAAGGGTAGGGGCTTCTCCCTAAGCTGACCTAGCAGGCTGCTCCAGAAAGGCAGGTTGAAGGCCTAGAGGAGGAACTGATCAGATGTGGAGCTGGGGGTAGCCAGCAGCAGGCAGAAGTGGTCCAGGCCCAGTGGAGAGGAGAGGCAGAGAGGCCTGGCAAGCATTGGTCAGGGAGGGTCTGTGTAGTTTCTGGGGAGGCATCTGTGTCGGTTATTGACAAGGCTAAAAAATGATGACTCTGGACCCTCTAACTGGACGGCAGTCCTAGCCCTCCTCTGTAAAGGCAGGCTGTACAGGAAGGTTGCACACTGCCAGCCCCCAGAGCATCGGCCCGCTCCCTCCCACCTCTCTCCACAGTCCCTCAACTTGGGAACCCGCCTCGTGTCTCCCAGGAGCCATGGAGGCTGTGGAACTCGCCAGAAAGCTGCAGGAGGAAGCTACATGCTCCATCTGTCTGGACTACTTCACAGACCCTGTGATGACCGCCTGTGGCCACAACTTCTGCCGCGCCTGCATCCAGCTGAGCTGGGAGAAGGCACGGGGCAAGAAGGGGAGGCGGAAGCGAAAGGGCTCCTTCCCCTGCCCCGAGTGCAGAGCAATGTCCCCGCAGAGGAACCTGCTGCCCAACCGGCTGCTGACCAAGGTGGCCGAGATGGCACGGCAGCATCCTGGCCTGCAGAAGCAAGACCTGTGCCAGGAGCACCAGGAGCCCCTCAAGCTTTTCTGCCAGGAGGACCAGAGCCCCATCTGTGTGGTGTGCAGGGAGTCCCGGGAGCACCGACTGCACAGGGTGCTGCCCGCCGAGGAGGCAGTGCAGGGGTACAAGGTGGGCCACAGGTCAAGGAGAGGAGGCATCCAGGGGTCAAGGTGACCCAGATCATGGGGGAAGGAGAAGGTGTCCAGGGACAAAGTGGCCCAAGTCAGGGGCTGGGGAGGGGGCATCCAGGGAACAAGGTGGCCTGGGGCTGGGGAGTGTCTGTGGGGACAATGTGGGCCTACACTGTATGATGCAGGCATTGCAAAATCTTACCTCTCCTCTCTTATAGTATTTTGGGTGGCTCTGAGAACCAAACTGATTTGAGACAGATGAGCAGAAGCAAAGCACTGAATTTCATTCCCTATAAGCTTTCCATGACCCAGGAGTCCCTCCTGAGGAGCCGGAGGCCCATGGAAGCATGTTAGAGCCAAACACATACCTGAGGAGGATGAGGGTTAGCTTAGCAGGGTCCCTTTGCACAGATTTCTCTGGTTTCGGCTTTCCTGCCCTTGGTAAGAACATGGCTTTCCTCCTGGCCTAGGGCAGGCCTATCCAGCATGGTGGGCTGTGCCTTCTGCTCTTAGGAAGGCCGAGGATCACAGCAATTCTTACACTTGCCCTTTTTTAAGTGCTTTTAGCTCAAAATAATCCAAGGTGGCACATTCTGGGTGATGTATTTTGATCCCCTGCCCCTTCTGAGGAGGGTCTCTGGGGTGGGTGCAGTTTCAGCAAGCACAACTGTACTCTAGGCAGGAGGTGGGCAGATCACTGATCCCAAATCCTGCGGTTTGTGTGTCCCACAGTTGAAGCTGGAGGAGGACATGGAGTACCTTCGGGAGCAGATCACCAGGACAGGGAATCTGCAGGCCAGGGAGGAACAGAGCTTAGCCGAGTGGCAGGTGGGTGTCTGGGGCCGTCCAGTCCCTTTCCTGCTGCTGCTCCATCTTCCTGCGTTTACATGTCTGTGTCTGCCTGTGGGGATATGCTGCCTCAGTGGCAGGAAAAGAAAAAAGCTGCCTCCACCCTTCTAGGTTCTATGGCTGGCCTCAGAATGAAACTGACTTAAGACAGATGAACAGCAGAGAAAAAGATAAAAAGGCAATTTTAAATTACAGATGCACACATAGGGTGGGGAGAAGGGACCTCAAAAATCAGACTTAAAGAGGCAGCCAGAGGGTGGGGGCTCAGTACCACAAAGGAGGCAGCCAGAGGGTGGGGGCTCAGGAGGCAGCCAGAGGGTAGGGGCATAGGTCGGCACCACAAAAGAACAGGGCTTGGAGCCTCTGGGCTGGGGAGGCAGATAATGTTGGTTAAGTATTTAAGCAAGTGTCTCAGGTGAAGAGTTGTTTTTGGGAATCTCTTCCTGATGTAGATGCCTTGACCACTGGAAATTTCCTTCATGAAAGGGCACTTTTTTATTTTTATTTTTTTGAGATGGAGTTTCACTCTTGTTGCCCAGGCTAGAGTGCAATGGTGTGGTGTTGGCTCACTGCAACCTCTGCCTCCCAGGTCCAAGCAGTTCTCCTACCTCAGCCTCCCAAGCAGCTGGGACTACAGGTGCCCGCCACCATGCCCGACTAACTTTCATATTTTTAGTAGAGACGGGGTTTCACCATGCTGGTCAGGCTGGTCTTGAACTCCTGACCTCAGGTGATCTGACTGCCTCGGCCTCCCAAAGTGCTGGGATTACAGGCATGAGCCATCGCGCCAGGCCAGGCACTTTATTTTTTTAGGCAGCTAATGGGGGAGGCAAACAGGTTTTCCTGCTTCTGCGGGTTCTCAATGGCCTTTAGTTCACCCTAATCCTAATGCCTGTCAAAACACAAAATCAAAACAGATTTAGAGATGTGGAGCACAGTGATGCGATCATTGCTCACTGCAGCCTCAAACTCCTGGACTCAAGTAATCCTCCTGCTTCAACTTCCTGGGTAGCTGGGACTACAGGCACTTGCCACCAAGATTGGCCTTTTTTTTTTTTCGTAGAGACATGGTCTTGCTATTGCCCAGGCTGGCCTTGAACTCCTGAGCTCAAACTATCTTCCTGCTTCAGCCTCCCAAAGCACTGGGATTACAGGTGTGAGCAACTGCATCCAGCTAAGAGGAAAGATTTATTTGTAAGGCCACCGAGTGAGGAGGGAGAACAGCTCTTAAACTCGCCTCCCGAGTGATACAGCTTAGGAGTCTTTATGAGCTAGGGAGGCAGGGTGGTCCAGCAGGCCCATTCTGTGCAGGTGTCTCTGGGGTGCATGGCATTTCACAGGACACAGGTACCAGAAATGGCAGCCTTAGCATGATCTGAGGTTGGAAGTTTTGGCCCTCTGACATCAAAAGGCCACCTCGGGCACTGGGGCCGGTCCACTTGAAGGGCAGATGGTCTCAACCAGTTTCAGCTGAACAGGAGCTGCCCCACGTTCCTGAAGCGACCAGTCCCGTGGTGACCTATGAATATTATCTATAAAGCAGCCAGTGAAGGTTGGTCAGCATTCAGAGGCACGGCCTTCAGCTTCATGGAAATAGGAAAAATAAAGTAACAAAAAGCAATCAGGGCAGGCTGACCTGATCAATGAACCCCTTGGTTTCATTAGCACCAGTGACTCCATTCTGGTTGGGTCTGGTCTTCTGGGACCCAGCACAGGAGCCCAGTTCAAAACAGTGGCCCCTGACGATCACTTGAGCCCAGGAGTCCGAGACAGCAGTGAACCATGATCATGCCACTGAACCCCAACCTGGGCAACATAGCAAGACCCTGTCTCTAAAAAAAAATTAAAAATTAGCTGGGCATGGTGGTAGTGACACATGTCTGTAGTCCCACTTACTTGGAAGGCTAAGGTGGGAGGGTCACTTGAGGCCAGGAGGTCAAAGTTGCAGTGAGTTGTGGTTGTGCCACTGCACTCCAGCCTAGGCAACAGAGCAAGACCCTGTCCCTACACAAAATTTAAAAACTAGCTGGATGTGGTGGTGCATGCCTGTGGTCCCAGTTACTCAGATGACTTGAGCCCAGGAGGTTGAGGTTGCAGTAAGTGCCACTGTACTCCAGCCTGGGCAACTGAGCGAGACTCTGTCTCAAACAAAACAAAAAACAATGGCCACCCATAAATTTTGTTTAACATGCCCAAGAGGCTTATTTGGGGGTGAACATTCTGAACCTCCTCAGAGCAAGGGTGCATGGGTGTTTGGATGTGTGGAAGTTGCAGTTTGGGGCTCAGAGGGTTACACTCAGTGTATCACAGGATAGCAGGGGTGGCGGCCTCTGTCACAGTTCCTGGTCCCCAACTAAAGCTCAGGTTGCTGGTGATCTGTGGGTCACCAGGGCCCTGGGGAGAGGTGCCAGCATCCCTGGAGCCGAGCCACCTGCTGGCGACATGCCGGGCTTCTCCACCCTGCAGGGCAAGGTGAAGGAGCGGAGAGAACGTATTGTGCTGGAGTTTGAGAAGATGAACCTCTACCTGCTGGAGGAAGAGCAGAGGCTCCTCCAGGCTCTGGAGAGGGAAGAGGAGGAGACTGCCAGCAGACTCCGGGAGAGCGTGGACTGCCTGGACCGGCAGGGTCACTCCCTGGAGCTGCTGCTGCTGCAGCTGGAGGAGCGGAGCACACATGGGCCCCTCCAGATGCTGCAGGTGAGCTGGTGGGCTTGGCAGGCACGGGGGGATGTGAGCTCTGACAGGCATGGGCAGCGGGGGCTGAGCTTGGGGAAGAGGCAGCCAACAGGAAAGGGCTGTTAGCTCCCCAGTCTCCTAGTCCTGGAGGCTGGGTGGCTGAGGCCAAGGTGTGGGCAGGCCTGGTTCCTCCTGAGCCTCTCTCCTGGACCTGAAGATGCTGTCTCCTCCCCATGTCCTCACAGCATCATCTCTCTATGCATGTCTGTGTCCTAATCATCTCCTTCTATAAAGACACCAGTCAGACTGGTTTAGAGCCCACTACAGTGACCTCAACTCCCTCCTTAAAGATGCTATCTCCAAACACAGTCACATTCTGAGGTCCTGAGAGTTCAGGCTTCAACCTGTGAATTTGTGGGGACACAAGTCAGCCCCTTACAGGTTCCAACCTGAGACAGTGTCCCCATTTCCTTCCAAGTCCAGAGAAGTGGCTTGGACACCTAGCAGCCAGGTGCGGCTCTGGGACAGCGACTCCATGTCTCAGTGTGGGGGAGGCACACTGTCCCAGGAGTGAGTTGTGTGGCAATGGGAGTGGGGAGGTGAAGCAGCCAGCCTGCCTGCCGGGACCAGCTTGTGTGCCATGGCCCTGGAGAGGGGGCTTGATTATGGCTGACAAGACGCCATCTCTACAAAAACTTAAAAATATTAGCAGGGCATAGTGGCATGTGCCTATGGTCCCAGGACTTAGGAGGCTGAGGCAGGAAGATTACTCGAGCCCGTGAGTTCAAGGCTGCAGTGAGCTATTGCACCACTGCACTCCAGCCTGGGTGATGGTGAGATCACATCTAGGGAAAAAAAAAAGAAAGGAAAAGGGAAAACAAAGCAGCCTGTTCACAACCCACTACATTGGTTTGCTGACCAACTGAGAGGAAAAGCCCCTGCAGCTGGTAGAAGAGTGCTCCTATGAGCAGAGGGCCAAGTGCGTCACCTGCATGAGAGTCCCTGCCAAGAGTTAGGGTCACACTCTGGAAACTAGAAATATGGCCTTTGGAAAACAAGTCCCTTAGAGCTTCCAGGCCAGAGAAGTGAACAGTGATCTCTTTAGGGAACTCTGAATCCCTAAAGAGGCTACAGAAAATCCTCAGGTGGCTCAGTCTGTTACCCGCCGCCCTCCCTCCCCAAACCGCACCCAATTGCGCCCTGACCCCATTCCTGCTGGGTGGGCCACAACCACCTGAAATGGGAGAGAAGGGTCAGTGTCGAGTGGCCACTTGCCTGGAAGGGCTCCCTCCGCCTCTTCTGAGTTGTAGGACCTCAGGTGTGTGACCGCGGGCTGACAGGGTAGCTCAGCTTAGGTGAGGCACTGGGGGCTTTGGTAGTAGTGGGAACCAGGGCAGTGGGGAAGGCTCAGGAATTCCATGAAGCTCAGTTGTGGGAAGGGAATGCCCAGGGGACAGGACGGGTCTTGCCCTAAGACACGGACAAGAAGGGAGCAGGGACGTTGAAGTGAGCCAGGAGCTTGGCTCACTCCCTACCCTCTGTCCCTGTCTTTTGCAGGACATGAAGGAACCCCTGAGCAGGTATGTGGTCCCCTCAGGCGGGGGTGGGGGCAGTGGCAGTGGTGGGCCAGAGGGGACAATAAGATTGTGGGACCAGGGGAGTCAATAAGACTGTGCCCACTGGAGGAAGAACAACGTGAGTGTGCAGTGCCCAGAGGTTGCCCCTCCAACCAGACCCAGGACTGTGTGCAGGGTTCCTGGACAGATTGAAGTGCTAAGAGGCTTTCTAGGTAAGTGGGCACCCAGGGCCGGGACCTCTGACCAAGGATCTCTTGGCGATGCCCCACTGCACCCCCCAGCCTCGGAAGCCATCAATGGGGGGGGTCTGCAAGTGCACTGCCTGGTGACGGTGACTGGCTATTCACTGTGCCTTCGTAGGGCGGTGTTACCGGTGGTTCTAATTCATGGGCTGAAGCTTGTTGAGTTCCCAGTGGTCCCTCTGCCCAGCCCCCTGTACCTTATTGCCACCAATACCCACACACAGTTGGGGTGTGGAAGCATCAAGTAACCCCAGATTCACAGCAGGGGAGGCCTCTGAGTTAGGGGACCATTTGGCCACATCCACCACTAGGGCCCGGGCGCTCCCACCGTTGACCCTGAATGCCCCACACCTTTCCCCACCTCTCCGCTGCCATGCCCATCTACAGAGGATGTGGTGCCTGATGCCACCTCCGCATACCCCTACCTTCTCCTGTACGAGAGCCGCCAGAGGCGCTACCTCAGCTCTTCGCTGGAGGGCAGCAGGTTCTGCAGCAAGGACCGATTCATGGCTTACCCCTGTGCTGTGGGCCAGACGACCTTCTCCTCTGGGAGGCACTACTGGGAGGTGGGCATGAACATCACCGGGGATGCGCTGTGGGCCCTGGGTGTGTGCAGAGACAACGTAAGCAGGAAAGACAGGGTCCCCAAGTGCCCCGAAAATGGCTTCTGGGTGGTGCAGCTGTCCAAGGGAACCAAGTACTTATCCACCTTGTCTGCCCCAATCCCGGTTATGCTGATGGAGCCTCCCAGCCATGTGGGCGTCTTCCTGGACTTCGAGGCCGGGGAGGTGTCATTCTACAGCGTGAGCGATGGATCCCACCTGCACACCTACTCCCAGGCTACCTTCCCGGGCCCCCTGCAGCCTTTCTTCTGCCTAGGGGCTCCGAAGTCTGGTCAGATGGTCATCTCCACAGTGACCATGTGGGTGAAGGGATAGAGATGCAGGCCGGGGAACTCGGGCATTGCCCCTGGCTCTGCAGAAGGTGTGGGCCTTCTGCTTACTGCAGGCCACCTACCAGGGTTCTCTGGCATCAGGCTGGCAGCCATTAGACATGCAGGGGGGTTTCTCAAAGTCTAAATATAATTGTGATTAAAACTGTCAAACATTAAGAGGGTATATATTGACAGATGCTTCCTAGAGGAAACTTTTGAAAGCCCCTGCATTCTGAGTGGACCATTTCTAAATCCATATCTATACACCAGGAACAGCATGGTCACGTTTTCTTTAGCCACGCCCCCGCCCCCACTTTGGAATGGCACAAATCTGTGGCTCCCAGCCGCCCCCAGGGGTTTAGGTTACTCTGTCAAAGAAGCAGAAATATCCTATGGGGGGGAGGAGCGGGGTTGGTTAGGTTGCTCTGTCAGGGATGGTCCGAGGTTGCCCATGGAAATGTCCTATGCATCCTATTCGGTCCTTCAAAGGGGGAAAATGGGAAAGGCTGAACCCCTAAAAAGCCTCAGAGCTTCCCACTGCCATCCCTTTCGACCCCCGAAGCTGCACGAGCAGGGGCAAAATCCCAAAGAGGTTAGGATTTATGTAGGGGCCTCCTTTCCACAACGCCCTTCCCTTTTCCAAGGAATCCCCCACCCACCCCTGCAGGGTCAAGCACTAGCGCGGCAGAATTCCGGAGTCAGCGTACTCCTACCTTGACAAGGCCGGAGTGTCTGCGCGAGGGGCTGCCTGGAACAGCGTGCCCCTTCGGAGTGGTTCCCGCAGGGAGAATGTGGGCCTCCTGGAGGTCCTGGAGAGATGCCCCCGTCGCATCCCCCAAATCCAATCATTCTGACCTTGGCCTGCCAAGGCTGTGAGGGCTGGGCCTTCCGAGGATACCCGCCCTAGGAAGCACTGGCTGAGGGCTGAGGACGCACTAGGGGTATGGCGAGGGGCTCCAATGCCTCAGGCTGCGGGCTCCCTTAGTCCTTGCAGTTGCTTCCGTGTGCCCCGCCCTGAGCCCCCATCCTTCCTAGCTCCGCCCCCTGCCCCATCTCTCCCCGATAGCCCATTCTGTGTGCCCTCTCTCTTCTCCTTGCCCCGCCCCCTGCTCCATCCCTCCCCTGCGCCCCGCCCCCTGCCCCTATCCGCCCCCTGTCCCCATCCCTCCCCTGCGCCTCATTCCTCCCCAGGGCAGGGGTAAAGACCTCGCCACAGGAACCGGAGCGGTGGGGACGCCAAGTCAGCAAGTGAACGCTCTCCAATTCCATCCCGCCTGCGGGCCGCGTGACGAACAGCGGCCAATCGGAGGCAAAAGCGGGTTGTTCCAAAAAAAAAAAAAAAAAAAAAAAAAAACCCACCCAGTCGCTTCCTGCTTCCGCCTCGGCTCCTCTTCCTGCCGGCATCCGGGATCCCTACGTCCCGCGTCCCCCGAGCACCCGGAGCTTACGCGCCCAGCGCTACCGAAATCCAGCGTCCTGCGCCCTGGAGTCCCTGTGCCCCGGAGCGCGAGTACCCGGGAGTCCCAAGCCTCGCGTCCCGGAGTGCCCGCGCCTGCGCCACCGCACCCGGATACCCCGCGTCTCCGCGAGCTCCCGAGTCTCCCCGCCGCCGCCCCACGGACAGTACCGCCTTCCTCCCCTCGGTCCGCACCATGGCCGCCCCCGACCTGTCCACCAACCTCCAGGAGGAGGCCACCTGCGCCATCTGCCTCGACTACTTCACGGATCCGGTGATGACCGACTGCGGCCACAACTTCTGCCGCGAGTGCATCCGGCGCTGCTGGGGCCAGCCCGAGGGCCCGTACGCGTGTCCCGAGTGCCGCGAGCTGTCCCCGCAGAGGAACCTGCGGCCCAACCGCCCGCTTGCCAAGATGGCCGAGATGGCGCGGCGCCTGCACCCGCCGTCGCCGGTCCCGCAAGGCGTGTGTCCCGCGCACCGCGAGCCACTGGCCGCCTTCTGTGGGGACGAGCTGCGCCTCCTGTGCGCGGCCTGCGAGCGGTCAGGGGAGCACTGGGCGCATCGCGTGCGGCCGCTGCAGGACGCGGCCGAAGACCTCAAGGTGCGCCTGGGCGGGGGTGGCGCGCAGGAGCATCGGGGGGAGCCGGGGACTGGGGAGGCCTGGGCAGGTGGGAGGTTTCGGGACTGCTCCGGGCGTAATCTGCCTCTGTCTAGGGCGGGGAGCTCAGGATGCAGCCTGCCCTGGGCCGGTGAGGAGGGTATCGCGCAAAGCAGCTGTGGGGGCCCATGACAGCCTGTCTCAAGCAGGCCCCGTGAGGCTGGAGCCATGGCCGCCAATGAGACCCTGCTCTCGGGGGTGAGGGGCGTACCTCCCATAGATAGAGGCTAAGAGAGGAAGGTGGAAGGTGGTGGAGTGGGGGCAAGGAAAATGTGGCCATACACTGGCCAGAAAGGAGCCGGGATCAGAGGAAAGTGGGAGAACCTCAGAGGTGGACGATCCTAGATGGACTCCTTGCAGGGACTGTGTTATCAGGTCAGTACTTAAGTCCTGGGAAAGCCCCAGACTGAGCAGGATGAGGGGACACAGTCGTTTCCTCTCTAACCTCCCCTCCAGGGCTGCCCTGCATTTCGGGGTGGGGTACTGGGAGCCATCTCTGCCATCTGAGATGCCAGGGCTCAGCCTGCCTCTTCTTCCCTTATTTTGCTGCTTAAAACCCAAACAAACCCCAAGCTGAAGGGCCTGGGGCACACGTTCTCCTGGCCTGCACTCCCTCCCGCGGTACTTTCCTGGCTGACCTGCTGCGGGTGTGCTCCTGGGAGCCCACGTGTGGGGTAGATGGCAGCATCTTTGGAGCTTTCTTGATTGCACTTTGTGTGTTGCACCATGGTCACTTGTGTGTGCCAGATTAGCAGTTAAGCCAGTGTTAGTACTGAGCTGGGTCTGTCCCTATCACAGAGAAAACTTCTGGGATACTAGAATAAATCTGAATCTGTCCCCTTCTGCTTTGGATTTTAGCAGAAAGGTGGTTTAAAGCCATATCTGCGGGCTTGTCCAAACACAGGTTCTTGTGGGTTTTCTTTTCGTTCTTTGCCCATGCAGAAATGTCTACACCTCAAACATGTTAGCCCAGCAGAATTACCCTTCTGACACCAATTATCCCAATGGGTGCAGAGAGTGCCCAGTAGCTCTGTAGAGTTGATCTGATATAGTTTCATGGGATAGCACTTAACCGTTTTCTTTTGCAGGTGAAGAAAAAATTTCCCTCTACCCTGTTAGGTTCAGTGGCTGGGGGCTGCAAATTAAACTGGCACAAGACAAATTAACAGGAAAAAAAAATCATACAGTTTGATTAATATTTTAAGTTTTACATGCACAAGAACTTCATAGAAAAGTGTATTTCAGCAAAGGTTTGTAAATTGTGGAGAAGTGACTGGACACAGAAACGGGATTCGGCGTCTAGGACTGATAAATTGTGGGAAAGTGACTAGGTCATTGTAATAAGGTCTGTTTAGGCAGAATCATCTCCCAGGATTAGAGTGCCCTCCTCTTCCTAGTGGAGGGAGGGTGCCTTTCTCATGGGGAATGAATACCCTACTTCTAGGCAGATAGGAGTACAGAGAGCTCTTCCTGCATCTGCTTTTACTCAGAATAATCCTTATACCACAGCAGTATATTTGGGGATGACATATCCTGTTCCTCTTCTCTGCCTTAGGGCCTATGCTATGTTAACCGCAGGAAACTGGTTTTACCTGCCCTCATAGGCCTAGAAAGCTCAGTCCCACCTATGGGGCTGTGTGTCCACTTGCCAGAGTTGGGGCCCATTAGCTCTATGATAAGTTCACTCCTTGCCTGGCCCTGACATGGGGTCATGACAGGTGAACAAGCCCCAGGCTGGGTTGCCCCGAGGTGGTAAACAGGAAAGTCCCCGTAAGATCCAGTTCCAGAAAGCAGCATCATAGGAAAGAGAAGACGGCCCCCAGATCTCTCTGGGTTGTGTATCAGATGGCACTTGGGTGGGGAGGGGGTTTGCCACAGGAAGGAGGAGGCCAGGGAAGATCCCAGGCCTGCACCAAGCCCCAGCGTCCCAGTTCTGACTACACACAGGGTAAGAGGTTTCCGTTCTAATCTGTCCAGAGACACAAAGATGCAGGTACCTGAAATGCAAGATCTTTGCCATGCTGAGTACCTTGTGCTGCTTTACAGCCCATTCCATCTGATCAAATGCTGTTTGTAACTTTAGTGTTGAAAACTGAAAATGTTGGCTAGGTGTGGTGGCTCACGCCTATAATCCCAGCAATTTAGGAGGCCGAGGTGGGCGGATCACTTGAGGTCAGGAGTTTGAGACCACGCTGGCCAACATGGCAAAATCCCATCTCTAAAAAAAATACAAAAATTAGCTGGGTGTGGTGGCGGGCACCTGTAATCCCAGCTACTCAGGAGGCTGAGGCAGAAGAATCACTTGAACGCAGGAGGCAGAGGTTGCAGTGAGCCGAGATAGTGCCACTGCACTCCAGCTTGGGGGACAGAGCAAGACTCCATCTCAAAAACAAAAACAAAAACTGAAAATGTCACGTAGGGACTGAGGCATTGAGGGAGAAGTTGAGAGGCACTGGGCCAAGTGTTTGAGGTAGGGTTGGGGGTCACAGGGGCCAGGCGTGAGTTTTCTGGAACAGGCCGGTAGCAGTGAAGAGAGAGGCGGGGGGACAGGGACCCCCATTTGGGGTTCTTGTAGCTCACATGAGAGCTAAGCCTAGGCAGAGACAATAAAGCAGTTGGACATGTCCTTAGTACTCCGGAGGTGCCAAGCAGTATTCTCGAATCGCGAGGCTAGGTGGTGAACCAAAGTGAGCCAGGCAGCTGGGCCCATGTCCTGGCTCTGCTACCTGGGCAGACTTGTGGATCCTCCCAGCACCTCCATCCTTCCAGAGCATGGATAGAGAGAGATGAGAGCCATGACTTGGGGTGACTGAGAAGCAAAGAGGTGTGGCCAGCACAGGGCCTGTTGCTGATAAGGGTGTCAGATGGGGTGGAAGTGAGCAGACCCTTCGCGAAGTGGGTTCAGGGCACCCCAAGCACACACAGTACAGCGAGCTTGTGTATAGGATTCTCACTGCTTCCTGGTATGCACTTCATGAGGAACCATGGGAATGAGAATTAAGGACCAAGAAAGCAGAATGCAAGTGTACCCGTCCTGGGGCTTATTACAGTGATAGCTGATGAAGCTGAAAATGCACAAGATCCCAGGTGGCTTAGAGAAAAGATGGGGTGGGCAACCAGGCATCTCTGTCCCTGCTGACTGTCCTACCAAAACACCATGGCTTGCACATGGCAGATGTATACTACTCATAGCTCTGGAGGCTAGAAGTCTAAGATCAAGCCCTGGCAGGTTTGGTGTCTGGTGAGGGCGCTTCCTGGTTCACAGACAATGCCCTCTCACTATGTCTTCACATGGTGAAAGGGGCGAGGGTTCCTTTATAACACTAATCCCATCATGGTGGCATTGCCCTCCTGACCTAGTCACCTCCCAAAACCCCTGTCTCCTAATATCATCACCCTGGGAGTTGGGATTTCAACCTATGAAATTATGGGGACATGGGGCAGAATTTTTGGACCCCAGCATAGGCTTAGCCCAAGGCCCTTATGTGAGCTGGTAGGTGAGAAGGGAGAGGAGGAGGAGACACTGGCTTGGGAACAGGAGAGCTCGACACCTTCAGAGCCAGCTTGGGGACAGATGGAGTGGGCAGCCAGAACCCTTGAGGTAGCTTTGCGAAGTGGGGTGAGGCCTGGGGTAGGGTAGCAAGGTCAAGGTCTAGAAACACATCTCATATGAGAAAAAGGAAAGAATGTGGCTGGGGCTGTCAGCCTCTGGCAAGAGGCTGCCCACCTACCATGAGGGCTCACGCTCATTGGAGGGCATTGAGTTCCCTCATTCACCAGGCAGATTTCAGTTTGTCCCCATTGTCTCTGAGGAGGAACTCAGGACAGTGTGTCAGGTGCAAAAGGGCAAGCTTCTGTGACAGGACCGATGTCTCATGGCCCTGCCTGGCCTCTCCCACAGGCAAAGCTGGAGAAGTCACTGGAGCATCTCCGGAAGCAGATGCAGGATGCGTTGCTCTTCCAAGCCCAGGCGGATGAGACCTGCGTCTTGTGGCAGGCAGGTGCTGGGGCTTCCACGGTTCTGGGTGGCAGGGCAGGGGGTGAAGGTCCTGTATAGGAGACCCCAGGGGGCAATGCTGGCCAGGCACACTTGCCCTTGGTGCCCCAGGACCAGTCACTGCTTCAGCCTGGCCCCACTGAGCCCACTGAAGGGCTGGTCCTTCCCCATGTGCACCTGTCCTGCCAGGTCGCGGGCGTGGGCTCCCATACCGAAAGGGCCCCATCCTAGGGTCCCAGCATGCTTGAGTGGCAACTCTCAGGTGGATTTAGGGTCTGGGCCCTGGAGATGAATTTGCAGGTTTTGAGGGACTAGGTCATAGATGTGGGATTCAGCCATCCCGAGGAGTAGATTTGGGATCTGTCCAGTTCTGGAGTAGATTTGGGGTCTACCCAAATCACCTAGGAGGCCCTAGGTGGTGGATTTGGGATCTGGGCAGCCCCAGGGGAGAATTTGGAGGTCAGGAGGGACCTGGGTGGTAGATTTGGGGTCCAGCTGGCCCCAGCTGGTAGATGCAGGGTTCTACCAAGCCAATGGGTGGATTTGGAAGTTGGGGAGGGACTAGGTAGTGGATTTGGGATCTAGCCGGCCCTGGGGTTTAGATTTGGGGTCTAGCTAATCCTGCGTGGTAGAATGGGATTTGGCTATCCCTGAGTGGTGGATTTGGGGTTTAGGAGGTGCCACAGGTGGGTTTGGGGTCTGGCCGGCACCAGGTGGTAGGTTTGGGATCCTGCCACACCTGGGGCTGTGCTTGGGGTTTAGCAGGCCCCGGGGGGGAGGTTGGGTGTGGCCCGGCCTCGGGGTGGGCTTGGGGTCTGACCAGACTTGGGGTCCGGCTGGGCCTGGGGTCTGGCTTCAGCTATCCTTCTCCCTGGGCCCCACAGAAGATGGTGGAGAGCCAGCGGCAGAACGTGCTGGGTGAGTTCGAACGTCTTCGCCGTTTGCTGGCAGAGGAGGAGCAGCAGCTGCTGCAGAGGCTGGAGGAGGAGGAGCTGGAGGTGCTGCCCCGGCTGCGGGAGGGTGCAGCCCGCCTAGGCCAGCAGACCGCCCACCTAGCTGAGCTCATCGCTGAGCTCGAGGGCCGCTGCCAGCTGCCTGCGCTGGGGCTGCTTCAGGTGAGCTGGGTGGGGAGCAACCTGTGCTGGGGCTGCTGCAGGTGAGCTGGGCGGGGAGCAGCCATGGTGGCCACACGGGCATGGCCTGACCACACTGGGGGAGGGAGAACCAGAAAGTGCAAGAAGCAGGGGCAGAGGTTGTCTGGGCTAAGAGGTTAATGGCATAGCTGGATGTGCCCGGCTCTTGCCTGTGAAACGCTGAGTCAGCAGCAGGACAGATGTCCCACCCGTCCTACCCCCAAAATCCATGTGCTGAAAAAGGGAAGATTGATTGTCCTCTGTAGATGTAAACAGGTGGTGTTTCTTAAGTGCTTATGTAAGGTTACTCCATCTCGGCCTGACTGATGCTGCTGCTCCCTGTAGGCACAGCAGAGTGGGCGTGTGCTTGCCGGGACCACCTTGGGCCTCCCATAGAACTCCCGCCATGGTGTCCCCAGCAGGAAGTCCTCTCCCTTCACTCTGTCTTCGCCCCGCTGGCACACCCCATGCATCTCCATTATCAGGGGTGGTGTCTCCTCCTCCTCTGCTTCTGGGAGAGTCTTTCCCCATGTGTGGGCTCCACTACCTGAGCCGGCCCCCTGGGCCTGGGCTTTCCTTGGTGTGCCCCCAAATCAGAACCAGTGGATGCCCTGGCCTCTGGCCTGGCGGCGGGTCAGGCGGCCTGGAGTTAGCTCTCCCCCTTCGGCAAGCGTGCACTGATGAGGACTGATGGCACTCCCATGCTGAGAGGCCCCATGTGGGCTGGGAGTGTCTGCTGTCATCTTCCCGTGGGGTTCAGCTGGACGTTTGTCCCACAAAATGGAAAATGTGTTCCATGCCCAGCATGGTGTAGACCCAAGGGGCCCCAAGATTCAGAGGGAAACAGGCCCCTAGGCACTTCTGGCTCCCACAGAGGAGAGAGGTCTTGTGTGAGTGAATTCGGCCACTGGTGGGGCAGGGCTGCCAGACTCAGGTGGAGCCTACAATGCTGCTGATGTGGCTGGGCAGCTTTGCACAGGGGATGACCTGCTGCCGGCCTCTGGAGCCCAGCAGAACATCAGTCCAGGCACCAACTCCTGGTTTCGTTTGTCATTTCTATCGTAAGCTTTTTTCTGTATATATATATTTTTAAATTATTTTTGTAGATTTAAGGGGTACAAGTGTAGTCAGAGTGTAGCCATCCCCGTATGGTACACATTGTACCCAGTAGGTAGTTTCCCCCACCTCCCACCTCCTACCTCTGAGTCTGTAGCATCCGCCCCTCCACTCTGTGTGCTGCGTGCACCAGCTTGTACATCAACTGGCTTTGAGCCTGGGAAGCGGGAAGGACACTCAGCTAGCGTCTGTAGGAAGACTGAGGAATAAGGAGAGGGTCCTGTGGTCAGAAAATTGTGGGGTGGGGAGTTACCCAGGAGACTGAGGAGGAGCCCTCAGGGAGGGCAGAGAGGACAGGTGTTGGAGAAGCCAGGAAGGGTTTAGAAGGAAGGTGAGTTGACCTGGAAATGGGGACCCATAGGGTTTGTGTGAAGATGCGATTTGGGCTTTTGGCTGAGATGTTGTGACATGTGGGTGGGTGGGTGTTGGGTCTCATACGCCCACCTGCATTCACCCTGCTGAGTGGCCTACCTGTCCATGCCTTGACCAAGCTCCCTGCCCAGGTTTGGCCTGGCTGCAAGGCTTCAGGGAGGTCCCTCCTGCCCCCCAAACCTGCCAGCACAGAGCTGGCCTGGTCTGCATGCTCTGGGTGTCTGCCCACATGGGGGTTGCAGGAGAGCAGCCCCAGCAACTGTGTGTTGGTGTGAGCTGTGTGCTGATTTGAGAGGGAGAGGGGGTGGCTTTGCACCCTTGGCCCCCAGTTGGGTTGGGGGACCCAACCCGGGTTCCCAGTACCCAGGCCCAATGGACAGAGACTGCACAGTGGAGGTAAGGGCTTGAGTGACTCCCAGAAATCTACCCACTGGGGCTCTGGCTGCTGTGGACTCTGGGGTCCTGGCTGCTGTGGACTCTGGGGCCCTGGCTGCTGTGGACTCTGGGGTCCTGGCTGCTGTGGACTCTGGGGCCCTGGCTGCTGTGGACTCTGGGGTCCTGGCTGCCCCCTTCAGCAG
Source organism: Macaca nemestrina (assembly GCF_043159975.1). Classification (NCBI taxonomy): domain Eukaryota; kingdom Metazoa; phylum Chordata; class Mammalia; order Primates; family Cercopithecidae; genus Macaca; species Macaca nemestrina. Next base: position 86,657,150 of record NC_092125.1, on the reverse strand, counting down.
GCCCTGCTTGTAGCCGCACAGTGATTTTGTTCAAGTCAATGCTGCGCCTGGAGGGCCCATGTTCTGTGCAGAGACCAAACCCCCTCGTCGAGGCCAAGGTTCTCCTCCACCCCCAAGCCCTTCTCCTGCTGCCCCTGCACCCGGCCTTGTGACAGCCATCACCTGTCTCCAAATGACACCAGGGGTGGGCCCCCCACCCCAGGTAGAATAACCAAGGTGGAGCTGCTCCTAGCTGCCTTGCTCACACCGGCACCATCTGCCCTTGCCCTATGCACACCCCTCCCTCATCCTGCACACTTCCCCTCTGTCTACCAACAAATTCCTCTTGGGCTCCAGAACCCTACCAAGAGTCTCCTCTTTATTTATTTATGAATTATTTATTGAGACAGGGTCTCACTCTGTCACCCAGGCTGGGGTACAGTGATGTGATTATGACTTACTGCAGTCTCGACGTCCTGGGCTCAAGCAATCCTCCCACCTCAGCCTCCTGAGTAGATGGGACAGTAGACACATACCACCAAGCCCAGCTAATTTTTAAAATTTTTTTTTAGAGATGGGATCTTGCTATCTTGCTATGGCTGGTCTTGAACTTCTGGACTCAAGTGATCCACCTGCCTTGGCCTCCCAAAGTGCTGGCTTCCTTTTAAAAAAATTTTTGGGGCCTAGAGTGTGGTGTTGTCCCCCTAGACAGAATTAACTACCTGTATATGTGGAAATCTTCCTTTGCCATTTCTCCTACATGCAGGGAAACCCTTGTCTGGGATTATGTCTTACTGACCTCTGCATCCTGGCCTGGTAGCTGGCACCACATGTGTTAGAATGAACATGGTATGGGTCATCTATTTGACAGTGTGGGTTAAATCCCTGCAGTGAACTGAAGGCTGCTCTAAGAGATACAAGACCATGCCTCCTAGGAGCTGATGTTCCAATACTTGGGTGTATCACGCCAGCTCGGGCTGCCACATTGAGTACCACCTGCCAGGAGGCTTCCCCCGCAGAGACTGATTGTCTCCTAGTCCTGCACACTGAAAGACTGAGGTCAAAGCTGGTTCCCCCTGAGGCCTCTCTCTTGGGCTTATAGATGCCTTTTCTTCCCTGTATCCTCACAGGGTCCTCCCCTCTGTGGGTGTCTATGCCCTCTTCTTATGAGGCACAAGTTATGTTGGATTAAAGCCCACCCTCATGGCCTTATTTTACTATGATTTCCTCTTTAAAAGTCCTTTTTTCTAATAGTCAAGTTCTGAGGTCTTGAAGTTCCTGGCTTCAACATATGGGTTTGGTGGGATAGACACAATTCGGGCCCTAACACGGAGTCAGATGCTGTCATGTATCAGGCAGTGACACAGGAAGGAGGCACACCCAGGTGTAGGGCTGAGCAGGGAGCCCGCAGGGCAGGCGGAGCTGGGAGAGGGAGCAGTGGGACTGCAGGGTTGGGCTCCGGCTGGGGTGAAGGCGCCCCTACACTGAAGGCTGGGATGCTTGCCTGTCCTGTCCTTGGCACCCAGGGGTGCCCACTTGGGGCTCTGGGGGAGTGAGCTGACAGCCAGATGCCCTACATCCAAGTGTTAGGCAGAAGTGGGTCTCAGTCCGCAGGACTGGACTGCACCCCATTGGTGATGCCTCCTGGCACATATGCTGGAGCCTCTGTCCAGCATTCCTGTCTGTGAGCCTTGCTGTGGGTGGTTTATGGCCCCCTGTGTGTGTTTTTGCTGCCTGAGGCTCAAATATAGGAGAGGGGGATGGGGTGAGTCTCCAGGGGCTGGGTGGGGACTCCGGCAGCAGGCGATGATCACTGACATGGAGTGTGCTGTTTCTCCTCCCCACACAGGACATCAAGGACGCCCTGCGCAGGTACGAGCCCAGCCTTTCCTGGAGGGGGTGGGAGTGAGGTGGGACCCAACTATTGGCCATGGCGATGACATCTGGGTTGTCCCCTCTAGGGTCCAAGATGTGAAGCTGCAGCCCCCAGAAGTTGTGCCCATGGAGCTGAGGACCGTGTGCAGGGTCCCGGGACTGGTGGAGACACTGCGGAGGTTTCGAGGTGGGTGTGGAGGCCCTAGGTGGGGAGATGACTCCAGGAGGGTACCCGCCAAGGACCTGGGCAGTTAGCCATGTGTTCTGTGCCCCTCCACTGCCAGCTCCAAACTCAGAGTGTCATGGTGGTGGGTTGTTGGGAAAATGTCCTCTGCTCATACTTCTGACATCACTTTTATGGGTATTTTCACACCAAACAATTCTTCACCGTTTGGAAATGAATTGGGTATCAAAGGATTCCATTCAGCATTGAATGGAACTCACTTCAGATGCCAGTCACAACTTCCAGGGGCTGCCCATACTTCTGTTCCCTCAGCCCCTCTGCAGATGTGAGCATTCGCTAGCACAGCCCACGGAACTCAGGAGAGCATTTCACTTACTGTCATTGGTTTGTTGTGAAGGATACCACTCTAGAAGAGCCAAATGGAAGAGACACATGGACAAAGCCTGGGAAAGAGCACAGAGCTTCCCCGCTGTCCCTGGGTGCACCCTCCCAGCACCCCAGTGTGTTCACCAACCTGGAAACTCCCCGAGTCCCAAGAACGGTTTAGGCGTCTTTGTGGAGGTTCCAGTTATCATTGATAAAATCATTGGTCATTAGTGATGGGGCTCAACCTCAGACCCCTTTCTCATTCCTGAGGTCAGGGGCTGGGGCTGAGCATTCCCACCCTCTACTGACAGGATTGGTCTTTCTGGTGGCTGACCCTATGCTGGGCTCTCTCAGGTCCCTACCTCAGCCACTGCAGTGGCATCAACTAAGGTGTGTTGGAAAGGGGCGTCTTATGATAACACTAGATGCTCCTATCATTCAGGATATTCCCAGGGTTCTATGAGCTCTGCCAGGAACTGGGGACAAAACCCAAATCTGATTCTTGTATCACAGTCACCCAAAGGAAGTACTGTCCTCAGCCCTTGCTAGCAGGTCAGGAGCCTGTTGTGTAGGAACTGTGTGCAGGCCTCCAGAGGAGGATAGATCTGAAATCTGGGAGTGGTCAGGGTTGGGACAGCTGCACTTATTCACATCCTTCATTTGGGGATTGAAAGAAAAAACGGGCTGGATGCATTGGCTTACCTCTGTAATCCCAGCGATTTGAGAGGCTCAGGTGGGAGGATTGCTTGAGGCCAGCAGTTCAACACCAGCCCAGGAAACATAGCAAGAGTCCCATCTCTACAAATAAAAAACAAAAACATTAGCCAGCCATGGTGGCACATGCCTGTAATCCCAGCAGCTTGGGAGGCTGAGGCAGGAGGATCATTTGAGCCCAGGAGATCAAGGCTGCAGTGAGCCATGATCGCACCACTGCACTGCAGCCTGGAGACCCTGCCTCTTTAGAAAACAAACAAAAAAAAAGCAACCAAGATTCCCTCTTGATTTCTGAAGGCAAAACATGGACCAATTTCTAGGATATTGTAAGTTGCAATTGGACATGGCTAGGTGGGGAGGGAGGGGATGTCCACTTGGAGACAGTTACTCCAGGAGGTCGTGAGGCTGCAGGACCCCGGGGCAGACAGCCAGGCCGTCCGACTGGGAGGATCATCATACCCACATGCCCAGGACATGGGCAGGTGGCCCCAGCTTGTCTGTGTCTGTGCCTGGGTGACCTTGGGCCTCTCTCTCCAGGGGATGTGACCTTGGACCCGGATACCGCCAACCCTGAGCTGATCCTGTCTGAAGACAGGCGGAGCGTGCAGCGGGGGGACCTGCGGCAGGCCCTGCCGGACAGCCCGGAGCGCTTTGACCCCGGACCCTGTGTTCTGGGCCAGGAGCGTTTCACCTCAGGCCGCCACTACTGGGAGGTGGAGGTTGGGGACCGCACCAGCTGGGCCCTGGGGGTATGCAGGGAGAATGTGAACAGGAAGGAGAAGGGCGAACTATCCGCGGGCAACGGCTTCTGGATCCTGGTCTTCCTGGGGAGCTATTACAATTCCTCTGAACGGGCCTTGGCTCCACTCCGGGACCCACCCAGGCGTGTGGGGATCTTTCTGGACTACGAGGCCAGACATCTCTCGTTCTACAGCGCCACCGATGGGTCGCTGCTATTCATCTTCCCTGAGATCCCCTTCTCCGGGACGCTGCGGCCCCTCTTCTCGCCCCTGTCCAGCAGCCCAACCCCGATGACTATCTGCCGGCCGAAAGGTGGGTCCGGGGACACCCTGGCTCCCCAGTGACTCGGGCCTTCCTGGAGGGGTCCTGTTGCCTCTCCTGCCCCTCCAGGCCACTGAGTGTTTTGTCCACTTGGAGGACCCGGGAGGAGGGAGTGTGTCCTTTGAGCAAGAGGAGGAACTCCTAGTGCCTTTCTGAGCCTGCGTGGGAGAAGCCCAATTCTAGCACTCCAGGAAACTGCAGGAGGGTATGGGGCAGGCTCTGTCCTCCTTGGGAGACCCCTCCAGCCACCGGGTGCTGCTTAATGCCAACAGCCCTTACCAAAGCTGGGAACCCCATCGCCCCAGCAGCTCTGACCTGTGGTTCCAGAAGCCAAGAAAGCTCCACTGGGGCTTGCAGAATCCAGGGTCCGCCTAAGCTGCACAGTTCCTGCAGCTTTGCCAGCCCCCCAAAACTACTGTGCACCCCACCTCTGAAGATGCTGGGGGAGGCAGCCAGGATGGGAGCCAGCCCCATGCCTGTCTGTGACCCCACAGTGGGTGAGAGCCCGTCACAGTCCAGGGTGTGGCCGCTCTGGAAGAATTAGGAGGCAGACGTCATAAGAGTCTTCAGATGATGGGAGGGGCCAGTGAGGACAGGAACCGAGAGTAGATGTCCCAGAATAAAGAGGCTTCTGGGAGGTGCCCGGGTACAGATGTCTGTTCAGCAGGTGTGTGGGCCTAGAGGAGACAGCACAGCCCAGAAATGTCTTCTGCAGGCCCACGTTGTGACTTGAAGCTTTCATGGGCATGTCGCCATTGGGTTTTGCCCTTGCAAAGACTTCCTAGGTCTCCAATGGCCCCTCTGGACCCAGGGTCCCAGCTGCTGCTTGGGGATGTGCACTGCTGGCCACCAGCCTTGCAGTCTCCCTACCCTGGGGAGGAGCAGTGGCTGCCCAGAGCCCAGGGCATATAGCAGAAGACACGAGTTGATTTTTGTGTTGGGTTTGGGGTTTCTTTGTCCTCAAGGTACTGTTCTGCTTCTCTTTACTCCTCTGCTTTATTTATTGTAAGCATTCCCACGTTAAATAAACTTTGGCTGTTGTCTACAAGTCATCCTGCTGGTGCCTGCTTAGTCCAGGGACAATAGCGGGTACCCCACTGTGCCCAGCAGAGGGCAGAGCCCCAGGGAGTCTGTTGATGGGGCAGGCAGGAAGCTCAGGCAGAGTAGGGGCTGGGATGGGCAGCCACTTCCCACACCCAGGCACAGATGGGTGCTCTGCTTTCTTTGCTCAGTATATATGTTCCTTATGTGGAGCTATTGCAGGAATGTTTTTCTGAGCTATCCTGGTAAATGTTAACTGTGTTCCATTGTGCTTAATGAGTACAGTCTCCTGAATATCATTTATTCAGTCATTCTCCCATTCTTGTATTTTTTTTGGCAGGGGCCTGGGGGGGCATTATGTAATACCATGTTGAACAAGATCAGCAGTTTCATTCGGCTGCAACAAAGAGAAGTCTGAGTGGAACCCAGGAGTCTGGGCGTTTCTCTGTGTTGGGGTGGAGTTTTTGTTTGTTGTTTTTTGAGACAGGGTCACGCAGGCTGGAGTGCAGTGGTGCAACCACAGCTCACTCACTGCAGCCTCGACCTCCCAGGCTCAGGTGATCCTCACACCTCAGCCTTTCGGGTAGCTGGGACTACAGGCGCACACTACAGATGGGGCCATGCCCAGCTAATTTTTGTAAAGATGGGGTTTTGCCATGTTATGCAAGCTGGTATTGAACTCCTGGGCTCAAGAGATCCTCCTGCCTCAGCCTGCCAAGTAGCTGGGACCACAGGCGTACACCACCACACCCAGCTAATTTTTTTTTTTTTTTGGGAGAGGTGGGAATCTCACTATTGCCCAGGCTAGTCTCAAACTCCTGGGCTCAAGCGATCTACCTGCCTTGGCCTCCAAAGTGCTGGGATTTCAGGCTGAGCCACCAGGCCTGATGGGATGAGTATTGCCATAGCCTGTTTCCGGGTGGCCGTGTCCAGGGCTTCCCTCCAATTGAAGACTCCAGCTGCTACATTTGTGCCTCCTGGAGTGAGGCAGCTGCCTCAAAATTGCTGATCTTGTTCAATGTGGTATTGTATAATGCCACCCATCCCCCTACCAAAAAAAAGACAAGAGTGGGAGAATGACTAAATAAATGATCTTCAGGAGACTGTAATGAAGCACAGTGGAACACAGGAAACATTTACCAGGTTATCTCAAAAAAAAAAAAAAAAACAAAACAATTCCTTCAGCAGCTCACATAAGGACCGCACACCTCAGCAAAGAAAGCGAAGAGCCCCTCTGGCTGGTGGTAACAGCCAGGGGCAGCCTTGTGGGTGAGACCACAGGGTGCACCCAGGATAGTTCTGGCCATATCTTTGAAATAAAGCTGCACACTCCATAAGAGAAGGGCAGACTTCATGACTTATCTTTCCAGATGTCCCCCAGCTGACTGCTGGGGCCCTGTGGGTGTCACCCATGCTTCCAGGCAGTGGAGAGATGACGGAACATGCAGGACCCTGAGCAGGGAGCTGGTCTCTCAGAAGGGGTGACAGTGAACGGCCTGAACAACTGTGTCCTGCACTATCAGGGAGCCCCACTGTGTACAGCTTGCAGTTGACCAAATATTTAGGTTCCCCCAAATTCATACGTTGAAATCCTCGCCGCAAGTTCATGTTATGAGGAGATGGGGCTTTGGGGTTGTAATTAGTTCATGAAGGTGATGCCCTCATGAATGAGATTAGGCCCTCTGCAATGGGACCAGCTCTGGGGGTCTGCACAGTACATCGCCAATGCACCATCAAGCATGGTCCAAAGACAGGGTCATTGTGCAGGTCACCCATTGCATGTTATCCACACCTGCCGTGCCCACCTAACAGTAACTGGCCACCTTCGGAGTGCCCACAATGTCCCAAGAGCTGCGGGACATTGTCATGCTGCGGGCTGCATGCAGGGTGCCCAGCACCACCTGTACAGCACCCAACCGTCCCGGTGCCCCCCACGCCCTCGAGCCCCCTGCACCCCAGTGCCCATCTTGCATGCTGCACCCTCCCCATCTCACCCTTGCCCACCACATGCTCCCCCTATGCGCCCAGTGTCCCCCCCGCCCCGCACCTGTAGCCTCCCAGTGAGCTCAGACCCTCCAGGGCCCACGGGTCGCCCGTGCGCCCTAGATCCCCTTATGCCCTGGGTGGCCACGAAGCCCAGTGCCTCCCATGTTAGCAGTGCCCGGAGCCTCTGGTCACCCCACACCCAGCCCCATGCACTCCAGGCACCCAGAGAAGCCCCGCACGCCCTGTTTGCTTCCACGCCCCCCACGTCCTGTCCCTTCCCAGGCGCCCTGTGTTCACTGGGGCAACCCTGCCATCTGGAGGAAGCAGTGCACAGCCACTCGTGAGCCTGAGGCAGCCTCCCTGGTGCTGGTGTGGAGCTCTGTCCCCGCCATACCTTGGACCCCTGTGCTCTCCCTGCCCTACCCTGCCCTCTCCAGCCCAGAGTCACCTCTCCCAACCACTCTGACTTTTTGTAACAACTTAATTGTGGTATAGTTTTCACACAGTAATATTCAGCTATTTCAAGTGTACCATTAAAATGATTTTTACTAAATCCACCGTCATCATGATTCAATTTTAGAACATTTTCATTACCTCAAAAAGATGTCTCTGGCCTATTTCTAGTCTCCTAATATAGCATATTTCATTACCTGCTTTCCCACCACTGAACCAGTGTTAGGTTCCTGGGGTAAATCCCACTTGGTCCTTTTACTGTCTTGCTCTATGCAGTTCGCTAATACTTAAAGATTTTTACACCTATACTCGTGAGGGATATTGCTCTGCAGTTTTCTAAAAGGACAGAGTCTCACTATGTTGCCCAGTGGTCTTGAACCCCCAGCCTCAAGCGATCCTCCCACATGCCTCCCCAGTTGCTGGGACTACAGGCCTGAGCCACCCACTGGGCTGTGGTCCACAGTGTTTTCGTTGGTGCCGTTGTGTGGCTTTGGTACCAGGGCAATGATGGACTCCTGAGTTAGGAAGCATCCTCCCCCACTGTCCTGAAAGAGTTTGGGAGGGTCACTTTCTCCCTTTATTTAATGCTCTGTAATCTCCAGTGAAGCCATCTGATTCCAGCCTTTCCCTTGTAGGGGATTTTAAATTACTAGCTCAATTGCTTTAATTGTTTTGGGACTGCTCAGATAGTTCATTTATAATGTCAGTTTTGGTAACTTTTGTCTTTCTAGATATTTACTTATTTTCTCTTGGTCAGTAAAACTAACATTAGGTCACAAATGGATCTTTTTTTTTTTTGAAACAGTCTTGCTCTGTTGCCCAGGCTAGAGTGCAGTGCCACAATCTTGGCTCACTGCAACCTCTGCCTCCCGGGTTCAAGTGATTCTTCTTCCTCAGCCTCCCAAGTAGCTGGGACTACAGGCACGTGCCACCGTGCCTGGCTAATTTTTGGGTTTTTAGCAGAGACAGGATTTCTCCATATTGCCAGACTGGCCTTGAACTCCTGACCTCGTGATCCACCCACCTCGGCCTCCCAAAGTGCTGAGATTACAGGCGTGAGCCACCACACACGGCCACAACTTTTTATTTCATTTAATATTCTCTATTATGTTTCTGTTTTTTATTTCAATAATTTCCACCTTCCTCTTTATTGTTTTCTTTCTTTTGCATGCTTTGAGTTTAGTTTGCTCCTCTTTTTTTCTGAGATAGCATCTCATTCTGTCCCCAGGCTGGAGTGCAGTGGCATGATCTCAGCTCACTGCAAGTCTCAATCTGCAGCGGGCTCAAGCAGCCTTCCCACCTCAGCCTCCTAAGTAGCTAGGACTACAGGTGCGCACCACCATACCCAGCTAATTTTTAATTTTTTTTGTAGAGACAGGGTCTCCCTGTGTTGCCCAGGCTGGTCTCAAATTCCTGGACTCAAGTAATCCTCCCTCCTCGGCCTCCCGAAAATGTTGGCATTACAGGTGTGAGCCACTGTGCCCAGCCTCTTTTTTTTTTTTTTTTTTTTTTTTTTTTTTTTTTTTTTTGAGACAGGGTCTATTTCTGTTGCCCAGGCTGGAGTCTAGCAGCATGATCAAAACTCACTGCAACTTCTATCTGCGAAGCTCAAGCAATCCTCCCACCTCAGCCTCCCAAAGCACATGAGCCACTGCACCCAGCCTTTTTCTGCTTTCTTAAAATTGAAGCTTAGGCTGGGCACGGTGGCTTATGCCTGTAATCCCAGCACTTTGGGAGGCTGAGGCAAGTGGATCACGAGGTCAGGAGATTGAGACCATCCTGGCCAACATGGTGAAACCTGGTATCTACTGAAATACAAAAAATTAGCCAGGTGTGGTGGCACGTGCCTGTAATCCCAGCTACTCGGGAGGCTGAGGCAGGGGAATCACTTGAACCCGGGAGGTGGAGATTGCAGTGAGCCGAGATCATGCCACTGCGCTCCCGCCTGGCGACAGAGGGAGCCTCCGTATAAAAAAAAAAAAAAAAAAAAAAAAAAAAAAAATTGAAGCTTAGGTTATTGATTTCTGATCTTTCTTCTTTTCTATTTATTTATTTTTGAGATGGAGTCTCACTCTTGTTGCCCAGGTTGGAGTGCAGTGGCACAATCTGGGCTCACTGCAACCTCTGCCTTCTGGGTTCAAGTGAGTCTCCTTCCTCAGCCTCCTCAGTAGCTGGGATTACAGGTGTGCACCACCACACCCGGCTAATTTTTGTATTTTTAGTAGAGACAGGGTTTCACCATGTTGGCCAGGCAGGTCTCAAACCCCTGACCTCAAGTGATCCACCCACCTTGGCCTCCCAAAGTGTTGGTTACAGGTGTAAGCCGCCCAGCCTCCTCTTTTCTAATGCAGGAATTTGTGGCTATACATTTCCCTTTAGGCACTACTTGAGCTGCATCCCATGACTTTCAGTATGTCATTTTCATTTTCATTTGGCCAAAATACTTCCTAATTGTGTTTGAGATTTCTTCTTTGACACACAGTTTATTTTAAAGTGCATTGTTTAATTTTCAAATATTTGTAAATTTTCCAAGTTTCCTTCTATTGTTGACTTTAATTAAACTCCATTTTGGTCAGAAAATGTTCTTTGTGTGGTGTCAGCTGAGACCGTTTTTATAGCCTGGCGGATTGCCAGTCCTGAGAAGGCTCCATGTGCATTGGGAAGAACATGCATTCTGCTGTTATCCATTGGAGGGTTCTGTTCTGTCCATGACTATACCCAGAGAGTTTAATTTATGGAGATGACTGAATGACAACAGGGAGAGCCTAATGTTATTAAAAGAAGAATTCATGGCCGGGCATTATGGCTCACACCTGTAATCCCAGCACTTTGGGAGGCTGAGGCAGGCAGATCACTTGAGATCAGGAGTTTGAGACCAGCCTGGCTAACATGGTGAAACCCTGTCTCTACTAAAAATACAAAAATTAGCCTGGCATGGTGGTGAAAGGACACAAAAACACAAAGACATACCCACCCCCCTTGCTCCCTATTGCTACACCCTTTGTTCTGCTTCTGCTTTCTTATCTCTGCACGTACCAGGGGTTTCGAAAGTTCTGTACCTGTTTTTCTTTCTGGGGCTAGGTCACAAGACATGTTTAAGTACGATAAACCCATGCTGCCATAAACCGGTTGTGCAACCTGACGCAATATAATTAACTGCCTTTGTACAGAAACTGCTCTTCCGTCTCAAAGGTTGAACTGAGATACCAGAAATGGCGGGAACCAATCATAGTTAGCCAAATCACCTTGTTCAAACACCAGCCAATCATACATCTGATCTGTATAATGATTCTATGACCACTCTTTTTAGACTATATAACACTGTTTAATGCTCGGTGGAGGGAACTCTCTCTCTCTGGACACTCTCATTTCGAGAGTGAGTGAGAGTTCCGGGTTCGAACCTGTAATAAAGATCCTTGCTGGTTAGCTTCAACTCTGGACTCTGGTGGTCTTCTTCTGGGAATAAACGGACTGGGCATTACAATGGCACACACCTGTAATCTCAGCTACTCAGGAGGCAGGAGATCACTCGAACCTGGAAGGCAGAGGTTGCAGTGAGCCAAGATCGCACCATGCACTCTAGCCTAGACGAAAGAGCAAGACTCCATCTCAAAAAGAAAAAAAAAAAAAGAAAGAAAAATTTATCCCTTACGTTTCCCAAGAGAAGGAGCATGCCGGGACACCAGGGCCACACAAGGAAGCACCAGGGTCAGCCAGGGTATAAAGGAGCAGGGGCAAGCCTGGGCCAGAGCCTTTGATGGGATTTCTGTGGGAAAGACAAGGCAGGACAGGGTAACACTTAGGACTGGTGACTTTCTATAATTCTGGTGGGCTTTGGGCACAGAGAGTGTCCCTAGCTGCTGGGTGCCTGGCCCTAGGTTAATTTAGGAATATTGTCTTGTGCTGAGGGTTTGATAAAGGAGTTTGTTGGGATCTGGGCTCTGGATTGGTTAGTCTGGAGGTTAAAGGTATGGTTCTGGGCAAGACCCTTGGCTGTCTCTGAGAAATGGCCTGCCCTGGGAGGAGGAGGCTGTCTCTCCCCTGCCATCTAGGCCACATGTTCAGAGCAACAAGAATATGGAAAATAAAAATATATAGTGAATACAGTTGGCACTGTGATGACAGGTTGCCAAATAGACAAATCTAGAATCTTGGAATACACAGTTGTGGCCAGGCATGATGGCTCACACCTGTAATTCCAGAACTTTGGGAGGCCAAGGCAGGCAGATTGCTTGAGCCCAGGAGTTCGAGCCTAACCAATGTGGTGAAATCCCATCTCTACTAAATATAAAAAATTAGCCAGGCATGATGGCATATGCCTGTAATCCCAGCTACCAGGGAGGCTGAGGCAGGAGAATTGCTTGAACCCAGGAGGTGGAGGTTGCAGTGAGCCAAGATCATGCCACTGCACTCTAGCCTGGTCAACAAAAGCGAAACTCCGCCTCAAAAAAAAAAAGAAAAAAAGAAAAAAGAAAACACAGAACATTTATGGATGTCAGTTTTGCCCAACTGGCTGATAGTGGTTTGTAAGTCTTCTATATTCTTGCTCATTTTTTCTAGTTATTTTGTTCATTATTGAGGAAGTGCTATTGGAATCATTAACCATTATTGTTGAATTGTCCATTTTTCCCTTTAGTTCTGATAGCTTTTGCCTCATTGATTTTGAGACTCTGTTGTCAGGTGTGTGTATGTTTATAAGGCAATTCCAATCTTCCTAAATCTATTAATACTTGTTTTGTGGCCTAATAATGGCTTATCTTGAGAATGTTCCCTATGTGCTTGAGAAGAATGTGTCTTCTGCTGTTGTTAGGTAGAATATTTGTATGTGTCTTTTAGATCCAATTGGTGTATAATGTTGTTAAAGTTTTCTGTTTCCTTATTGATCTTCTGTCTGGTTGTTCTATTCATTATATAAAGTGGTGTATTGAAATCTCTTGCTATTATTGTGTTAGAGTTTCTTCCTTTAGTTCTGTTCATGTTTGCTTGGCTGTTAGGTGGGACAATGCCATTTAGCATTTCTTGTAAAGAAGGCCTAGTGGTGATGAGCTCCCTCAGCTTTTGTTTGTCTGGGAAAGTCTTCATCTTGGCTTTATTTTCAAATGAAAGCTTTGTTAGGAATAAGATTCTTGGTTAGCAGTTTTTTTTCCTTCAGCACTTTGAAAATATTATCCCACTCTCTTTCAGCCTGCAAGGTTTCTGCTGAGAAGCCCCCCAGTAATCCGATTGGAGCTCCCATGTATGTCACTTTCCTCATGCTGCTTTCAAAATTCTCTCTTTGTCTTTGACTTTGGCAATCTGATTATAACATGTCTTAGTGCAGACTTCTTTGGTTTATCATATTGGGGGCCATTTAGACTTCACAAATCTAGATGTTCATTTGCCTCCCCAGATTTGGGGAGTTTTAAGGCATTATTTCTTTTTTGTTTTGTAGGGCATTATTTCTTTAATAAGCATTCTGCCCCTTTCTCTCTCTGTTCTAGGATTCCCTTAGGTTTTCTTTATTCCTTTTTATTATTATTTTTTTGGTCCTCTAACTGGATAATTTTAAATCATTTTTGAGTTTGCTGATTTTTCTGTTTGGTCAAGTCTACTCTTGAATTCCTCTAGTGACCTTTTCAGTCCACTTATTGTATTCTTCAGCCGAATTCCTGTTTGATTCATTTTTATATCCCACAAATTTTGACATATTTTGTTTCCATTCTCATTCGGTCTCCTTTGTCATTTCTGCTCTGACTCATGGATTACTTGGAAGTGTATTTATGTCAAATACTTGGAGATTTTTCAGATATATTTAACTGGTTACTGGTTTTCAATTTAATTCTGTTATGGGCAGAGAACATATTCTAAATTATGCAATTGCCTTAAATGTATGCATCTATCTATCTATCTTTGTATATCTCTACATCTCTATCTTCTATATCTCTGTATATCTGTCATGTCTATCTATTCTATTACATCTGCCTATCATATAACTGTCTCTATCTTCTATCTGTAGTATTTATATCCATCCATCCATATCTCTAACTAGCATATCTATCTACCTATCTGTGTCTATCTTCTATCTCGATCAATCCATTTATCTATAGCTGTAGATATCTATCTTCTATAGCTCTATTATCTATTTTTCAATATGTCTTTGTCTCTATCCCTACCTATATCATCTATTTATCTTCTCTATCTTCTAGATCTCTATCATATCCATCTATCATTTCTATATTTATCTGCCTCCATCTTTATATCTTTGTATCTCTATCATATATTTATATCTGTGCATATCTATATACCTACCTTATCTCTTAGCCCAGTTGCCCAAGGCACCAGTATCCTTATCTGCAGGTGAGCATGTGGACATCTGTGTTGAAGACACGTCAACCTTTGGATACAGAATGCAGGGTCTCAGGATATAAGCCAATTATTTGCATTCTGAATGCCTTTTGTTTCTGTACCATATGGTAGTAAAAATTTGCATGGTATTTTAAAAACTTGAATTTTTAATTTAATGTTCTAGGTTCTGTAGTAATCTCATTTTCATGTTACCAAAGGAAACCTGTTATGACCAGAATAAAGAATTTTCCCAACATTAAACTAAGAATTCCTAGAGCTGGGGAAATAAAGGAATGTCCTTTGCTGCCAGCCTCCTTCCTTCCTCCTTAGGATACCTCTTTAAAATTAATTATTAGTTTGGTTTTCCCATTTAATGGAGAAATTATTTAGGATGTTTTCTAAAATGGCCAAGTGGCTAGCTATAACTTGCTGTTTATTCTTTGATTGACAGTGACTAATGTCATTTCACAGTGGCCAGGAAATGTGGGCTGTATGATCTCCACTTTGAGAGGATTTTGACCCAATGCCTGGTCATTTATGTGGATGGCCTCTGGATATCTGAAAGTAATATGAATCCTTCATTTGCTGGTTTCAAAGTACTGTCTTCCTGTCTATCACGTAAGTGTTTCCAGTGATGCCATCAATAGTTACAGAAATTGATTTATTTTTATATATATGACCTATTGATTTCTAAACTATTAAAATCTTCTGCTCTGATTACCAATGCACCAGTTATCAATTTTGCCTTTTATTGCCATAGCTTTCTATTTCCTAGATACTAAGTTATTGTGATTATATATATGTGTGTGTGTGTGTGTATATATATATATGTTTTTTTCACCCACAGTTACTGGCTCATAACTCATAAAATCCTTGGGATTGCCAGAGTGTCTTCTTTAGAATGCCTTTTGTCTGATAGGTTCCAGGGTGGGGCTGGTCCTTGGAAAGATAAAGGCAGGAGTAGAGAGTTGGGACTTTCAGCCCCACACCCAATCTCCAGGGAGGGGATAGGGGCTGAAGGTCAAGTTGCTCACCAGTGGCCAATGGTTTAATCAATCATGCCTATGTAATGAAGCCTCCATAACCCAAAAGGACTGGGTTCAGAGAGCTTCCAGATAGCTGAACATGTGGAGATTCCTGGGAAACAGTATGCCCAAAGAGGGCAGAGTGGTTCCGTGCTTCTTCCTTCATACTTTGCCCTATGCATCTGTATCCTTTGTAACATCCTTCTTAATAAAGCAGTAAACATAAGTAAGTGTTTCACTGAGTTCTGTGAGCCACTCTAGCATATTAATGGAACACAAACAGGGGCTTGTGGGAACCCCAACTTGAAGCCAGTTGGTCAGATGTTCCAAAGGCCTGGACTTTTGACTGGTGTCTGTGTGGGGGGCAGTCTTGGGAAGTGAGCCCCAATCCTGTGGGGTCTGACACTATCTCCAGGTAGATAGTGTTGGAATTGGACTGAGGACACCCAGCTGATGTCCGCTGCTTGGTGGTGGGGAGAAACCTCACAGGTTTGGCCACAGAATCTTCTTTTGTGCTGATTGCTGCTGTGGCGTGAGAGCAGAGGAGAAACGCCATTTAAGAGAGCTTTTCCTTTATACAGTTTTGATATATTAGGATAATATGAGTAATTTCCCTGCAGTAATGCCTAAAGCATAACAGGTGCTATAAATGGTGTTAAGCCCTGTTGTTAGTGTTAATTGTTACTATTTACCATCATTTTGGTCGGTTGGTGCCCGGGCTGTGTTGTATTTGTCCTTACTGGAAAGTTACTTGGGACAAGAGACACAGTCCTAATCCATCCTATGTGGCCAGTGTTCTGGTCCTTGAGGGGTTTCAGATTCAGACCATGTTTATTTCACACATAACTCTCTGAGCGGACAGTCCAGCAACTCCTATGGTGACTCATGCTCATTCCTACGGTTCTTGCTCTGGTTCAGACACATTTTGTCCTTCCCGCTATCCACTGTGATTTTCTGACTCCCCCAAGATGAGTGAGACCTGTGAACAATAAAACAGCCCTGAGAACTATTCGGGAACTCCTGATGGGTCTGAATGTTGGCACTGCACAGCCTAGTCTCTCAGTCAAGCAAAACCACCATGGATGAACCTGGAAGACACTATGCTAAGTGAGATAAGCCAGTCGCAGAAGGAAAATACCACAGCACTCTACTTACGTGAGGAAATGTAGCAGGACGAGCCGCAGACAAAACCTCTGAGACACCGAGTTGTAGAAGGAAACGCTTTATTCAGCTGGAAGCGTTGGCAAGCTACTGCCTTAAAATCCAAGCTCCCCAAGTGCACAATTTCTGTCCCTTTTAAGGGCTCACAATGCTAAAGATTTCATATGAAAGGGTCATGATTGATTTGAGCAAGCAGGGGGTACGTGACAGGGGCTGCATGCACCACCGGTAGTCAGAGTGAAACAGAACAGGGCAGGGAGTTTCACAGTGTTCTTCTATACAATATCTGGAATCTATGAATAACATCGGTTTCTAAGTTATGAGTTGATTTTTAACTACTGGATTTAGGCCAGGCAGGCCCAGGCCTGGTTTTGGGCCTGGCGCCAGGCTGCCCGTCTTTGATTTTACTTCCTTGTTTTTTCTTAAAACAGGTACTGAGTATAAAACAATATAAAACAATATGAGAGGGTCTCTCTCTTTCCTCATTTCCCCCCTTTGAGACTCTCACTTTTTATTAGTAGGAGTTCTCACTCTTATTTTTGCTACTTATGTCTTTCTGTGCAATAGATTGATAGTGATTTATATATATAGTATACTTGTGCTGAAGCATTTGGTGAACTAAGGTAGCAATGAAGCTTTTTATCATTTGAAGAAGTACAGGTAGCAAACAAGGGAGCAGTAAGCAGGTTCTTATTACTATTATAACTTTTATTATAAGAGTTTTAAATCTTCTCAGTGCTGGAAACTAATTTTCAAACATGGCTCCCGGATTAAGTCTGTGCCACACTTGCATGGGTACATGTGCCAGTTTTGTCACATTTTTAACTATGTCTTTACTTGCCTTTGATTATCTATGTGTAGACAGTAATTAGTAAGGTTACATTTCTTATAGACCTTTCTTTCAGCTGCTAGCAAGTAGTCGAGAGCCAATCTATTTTGATAGATAGCATTTCTTATCTGAGTTTCTTGCTGGGCCAGAATAGTCAAGGCTTGACCGGTTTTATTTGTAATAACTTCTAAAATAGCTTGTAACCATATGATTTGGTTGAGCATGTAGATGGGGGTCTGATATCCCCATGAACCATCTTGTGCCCAAGTGGTGGGTCCATAGTATTGTATGATTCTTTCAGGGGGCCATTCACCATCTTTCTAATTACTTATGGCTATGCTTTGTTTTTCGCGGGAAGCATAGACTGGGAAGCCCAGAAGTTCACCTGTTATTATGGGCAGTAAGAAGAAAGATGGTTTAATAGTGCCAATAACACAACCACCTGTCCACTGGTCAGGCAGCTTAGCGTAGGCTCTATGTCTACATATCCAGTATAACCCAGTGTGGGCAGTCTAGTCCTGGTGGAATTCTGGGTGGGCCCAGACAGTCTGCAACCTTGGAAATTTACTGAATGGATTTCTTTCTGTATAATTGGAACTCCACCATGTAACTGTTTTTGCGGTGCTATTATACAGCTTTTGCCCAAGACAACTAAGCCGCCCTACAGAATGAGTGAATCCTTTTCCTTCTCTAGCTATGCAATACTGTCTGATAACTGAGACTTTTAGAACCCAAAAATTGTCAGGGTGGTTCTTTTGGGCCGGGAATTCATCAGGAACTGGGTCTGTAGGAACTAATTCTCAGGCTACCCATGGCCATTGATCTCCTGTTACAGTTCCTCAACAAACATAACATGAAGTGACTTTTAGAGACCAGGCTACATGTTCAGCTAATTGCAAAAACAAATTTTTAGATTTTCCTGGAATCTCAGGTACTGGCACATTTAGTTCCTCATAGAAAGTCTGAAATACTGGTTCTGAAGAGTGTCTTTGAACCTCTCCTTTTATTAGGATGCTTACGCTAGGATCTAGTCCTTTTCCATCAATGCCTAATGTTACGTATTTTTTTAAAATTCCATTTTGGGTCTGAGGGGTTTGTGATTACCAATTCTAAAGGGTTGCAGCTCCCACTGGTGCAGGAGGGACTGACTTTTCCTTTTTGGAGCCAAACAGGATCTTTTTTATTTTTATTTTTTTTAAGTAGCACAAATGACACAAGACCAGTATTGACACATCTCACCTAAATATGATTCTTGACAGATTTACTTATTTTCTGCTATGTAACTTTTTTCCCAATCTAGAGAACTGCATCCCATCTCATGCTGCTTACTATTAATAGCGGCACAGGCATCAAATTTTAAGGTTACATTTTTGGGGACCCCTCTTTCTTCTGTTCTAGCTATTACTTTATTTGTGTCACTTAGAAAAAGACCAGCCCTTAATTTTATTTTAAAAACTGTGATCATGGGAGGTTCAGAGGGGCCATAGCACACATAGGGCTGGTCACTTCCTGGATTACATACTTTGTACTGGGTGTCATTATATAAACAAGTTTCTTTTAGAGTCCTGGTACACTTATAATAACCATAAAATAATAGGACTGTAGCAATCTTTTGTCCTACCTTAGTGATTTGATGTATATACTGGGAACAGCCCTCAGTCTGAGGAAGGTCAGTTGAAGTCCTTACTTTACAAGTCCAAATTTTAAGGAAAATGAGTCCCACGATGAGTTTCCTCATGCTTCGGCCATGCGTGGACTAGTCAGCTTCCGCGTGTGACTGGAGCAGGGTTTGTCGTCTTTTTCAGAGTCACTTTGCAGGGGTTAGCGAAGCTGCTCCCATCCATGTACAGCTCCCAGTCTACTGATGTTTAAGGATGGTCTTGGAGGTTGGGCCCACTAGAAAAAACTGAGTCCAATACTTATACACAGTTATGTTTAACTGGGTTCTCTGATACCAGGAGCAAGGTGGCGGGGTTTAGGGTGTTGCAAACTTCAATGGTTATGTGGGGATTTTCACAGAGCAAGCTTTGGTATCTAGTTAGTCTAGCATTTATTAGCTAATGGTGTCCTTTGGTATTTATTAAAATCACCACAGCACGGGGGGACTTTATGTTTAGGTTTTGCCTAAGAGTTAGCTTATCTGCTTCTTGTGCTAACAGGGCCATTGCTGCCAGGGCCCTTGGACATGGGGGCCAGCCTTTGGAAACCCGGTCTAGTTGTTTTGAGAGATAGGCCACTAGCCTTGGCCAGGGCCCTACAGTCTGGGTTAAAACTCCAACTGCCCTTTTTTTTTTTTGACACATAGAGCGTAAAGAGTTTTGTCAGGTCAGGTAGCCTCAGGGCTGGGGCCGACATGAGTTTTTCTTTTTAACTCATGAAAAACTCGTTGCTATTGGTTGTAATAGATGTAATTTATTTAATCTACATTTTTATTGACTGTCATCTACCAAAATATTGACTTAAATACCGTAACTATTTGATTTCAAGCTTTAAATTGATCTGGTATTCCTTGCGGGGCTCCAATTGCATCTAAATAGATATGAGTGTTGAAAGACCTATAAGGGGCTCCTCTCACTTTACAATGTCTTATTATTATTATTTTCTTCCTCTGGTGATGAAATGCCAGGGTGAAAGGGATAGCCAAATGGACTAAAGCACAAGTGCCACTCTAGTTATTTGGCAGAGTGCCCAGTAAAGGTCCACCACAATACCACCACACATCCGCTCAGGGATGAACAAGGGCTGACTGATTGATAAGCTCTTGAAAATTCTTAAGCTCACTGCATCCCTTCAGGTCTCCAAGGAATGCTAAGTCTCCTCCCTCCCATGAGAGATACAAAGTGAACTTAGTGTTGGGAGATGGAAGCTGGATGCCCCTCAGGGGCTGCCCCGCAGCGACTTTGGGATATAGCAGAAAGAGCTTGGCATGACTTACTATTCCAGGCTGTAGAATCCTGGAAAACAGCTACCATGCAGCCCATGCCTGGTCGACTGGAGGACCACCTTAGTGGAAGGGGGACAGTCAGGGCCTCTGGCCTGCCATGTGCACAAGCATAACAATTGCTTTTGTTTAACGTGCAGATGGAATATTTGATCCATTTCAATCAGGCATTTGCATCTTGGTATCCTGTCTTAATTGCCAAAGTTTAAGTCTTTAACTTCTATGATCTTCTAGTAAAATGAATGTTTCCTTTAGCACCTATTTTTATTAGTTTTTAGACCAAAAAAACTAAACACCATTTTATATTTAATATTGCTTTTTGTATGAGTTTTATATCAGATAAGCTAAATTTTACCTTTATATTACTGTGTTATTAATGTTAAACTTAATTTTAATAGAACCTTGTAGACATATTTATCCAATTTTTCATGTTCGACCATAAGATAAGATTTTATAGATTATATTTAACCTTTTATAATATTTGTTAAAGAGCAGGTTGATGCTTTAAGAAAAACCTGTTGCATTTTTACTTTAATGTCCAGTTCACAGAAAAACTGGATGATACCTTTTTAACTTTAGCTAATATGTTTACACACAGAATTTTCTTTATAATTAATGTTTTAAAACTTGCTTAAACTTTTAAAACAATCATTTCTTTAACCTTTTAAGGTAGGTAAAAATCCATATTCTTATGTCTCCTTATAATCTTTACTAAAGGTATATTTTACTTTTTTTATACACCTTGCACATAAACTGTTTTTTCAGTAGTACTCAGGAGGCCTTATTACTTTTAAATTATATAACATTTTTTGCATAAAAATTTTTTATAACTTTTTTTCTTTCACAACTTTTTCAATTTTTTGACATGTCTCAACTTTCTGACTTATTACAAACTTTTTTTAAATTTTTAAATAACCAGTTAATTTATTTCAGGACAAGAATTTACCATATAACATTCTTTTTATATAAATTCTGCCTCCCCCCTTTTTTTTTTTCCTTTCTTGAAATTTTTCAACATAGTTCCTAGTAGGGTGGGCTTATTTGTGCCTGACCCATGCTTCTTTGAGACAAAACACCACACTCACACAACGCGCACACCACCAAGCAAAAAACAGGTAAAAAGAGCACACACACACTTCTGCAGTTGACACCAAACCAAAATCAAAACCAAAATCAGAGTATCCAGAAATCCAAGCCAGGTCAACACCAAAACCAAAGTATCAAGCAATCTAAGTCAAGTCAAAAACAAAAACCAAAGTGCCGGTACAGGCATACCATGGGCGATCAGGCCACACTTCTACTCAAATGTAGGAGGCAAGTTTCCAAGACCAGTCCTGTCAAGCAATTCAAACCAAGTCAAAACCAAAACCAACACCAAAGTGCCAATAAAGGCACGCCATGGGTGATCAGGCCACTCTCCCACTCAAATGGAGTGGGCAAGTTCCAAAGACTAGTCTTACCAAGTTTCAGATCTCCAGACTCCAAATGCCAGTTCCTTCCCGGTGTTCAGCCACTGTGTTAATCCTCCGCGGTGGTCTGCTATGCACTGCTCTGGCAAGGCGTTCCACCCGGGGAATTGCCTACCCTGGAGCGCACTTTGGATCACGTCACTCGGGCTGACCAGAGTCCCCCACAGAGATGCTCCACAGGGCAGGCCTAAGCCGCCTAAGGGGCTGCCTCAGCCGTCTGTCAGTTACCTGGCTTCCCGGTCAGGGAACCAAGAAATGTAGCAGGACGAGCCGCAGACAAAACCTCTCAGACACTGAGTTGTAGAAGGAAACACTTTATTCAGCTGGGAGTATCGGCAAGCTACTGCCTTAAAATCCAAGCTCCCCGAGTGCACAACTTCTGTCCCTTTTAAGGGCTCACAACACTAAAGATTTCACATGAAAGGGTCGTGATTGATTTGAGCAAGCAGGCGGTACGTGACAGGGGCTGCATGCACCGGTGGTCAGAGTGAAACAGAACAGGACAGGGAGTTTCACAATGTTCTTCTATACAATGTCTGGAATCTATGAATAACATTGGTTTCTAAGTTATGAGTTGATTTTTAACTACTGGGTTTAGGCCAGGCAGGCCCAGGCCTGGTTTTGGGTCTGGCGCCAGGCTCCCTGTCTTTGGTTTTGCTTCCTTGTTTTTTCTTAAAACAGGTACTGAGTATAAAACAATATGAGAGGGTCTCTTTCTTTCCTCAGTATCAAAGGAAATCAAGTTCATAATGACAGAAAGTAGAATGGGGGCTACCAGGGCCTGGGAGGAGGGAGAATGGGTTTTAATGAGGACAGAGTTTCAGTTTTGCAAGATGAAGAGTTCTGGAGATGGATGATGGTGATGGTTGCACCACATGTGAATATAATTAACAATACAGAAATGTATACTTGGCTGGGCATGGTGGCTTATGCCTGTAATCCCAGCATTTTGGAAGGCTGAGGGGGATCACCTGAGGTCAGGAGTTTGAGAACAACCTGGCCAACATGATGAAACCCCATCTCTACTAAAAATAGAAAAAATTAGCCGGGTTTGATGGCACATGCCTGTAGTCCCAGCTACTTGGGAGGCTGAGGCAGGAGAATTGCTTGAACCCAGGAGGCGGAGGTTGCAGTGAGCTGAGATTGTGCCACTGCACTCCAGCCTGGGCAACAGAGCAAGACTCTGTCTAAAAAAAAAAAAACAACAACAAAAAACTGTACACTTGAAAATGGTTGAGTGATAAACATTATGTGTATTTTATCACAGCTTAAAACTTTTTAAATTTAACAACTTTTGCTCTGTGAAAGACTCTGTTAAGGTGAGGTAGCTCACGCCTGTAATCCCAGCACTTTGGGAGGCTGAGGCGAGAAAATCTCTTGAGCCCAGGAGTTTGAGACCAGCCTGGGCAACAGACAGTGAGACCCCATCTCTATAAAAAAGATAAATAAAGTAAATTAGCCAGGTGTGATGGCATACACCTTTAGTTCCAGCTACTCAGGAGGCTGAGGTGGGAGGATTTCTTGAGCCCAGGAATTCAAGACTGCAATGAGCCATGGTTGTGCCACTGCACTCCAGCCTGGGCAACAGACTGAGATGCTGCCTCAAAAAAGAAAAGTCTCTGTTAGGAGGAAGAAAAGACAAGCCCAAAAGTGGGAGAACATATTTGAAAACCACATATATGGCAAATGGCTGGTCTCCAGAACATACGTGGAACTCTTCATCCTCAACATTAAGTAAACAAACCATCCAGTTAGAAAATGGGCAAAAGACATGAATGGATATTTCACCCACAAGGGGATACAAAACTGTCCAATGAAATGACAACACAACACAGCCGTTGCATTCTTGGGCATTTATCCCAGAATAATGAAGACTTATAGTCACACAGCAACCTGTACATGAATGATTATAGCAGCTTTATTTGTAATCTCCCAACACTGGGAATGACCCAAATGTCCTTCAATGGATAAGTGGTTAAAGAAACAGTGGTGTATCCATAATATGGAATATTCTGCAGCAATAAAAAGGAATGAACTATTGACACATGCAGCAGCCTTCATGAATTTCCAGAGATGCCAGGCAAAAGATACCACATATAGGATTATTCCATTTATAGAATGTTCCTAAAATGACAAAGTTATATTAGTGCAGAACAAATTGTTGAGTGCCAGGGTTAAGGAGTGTTGCCGTGGGAGGAAAGTGGGTGTGGTTATTTTTATGCCTTTTTGGGCAGCATAAGGGATTTCTCGAGATGGAAATGTTCTCTGTCCTGACTGTACCAGTCTTAATGGTCATCATATTGTACTGCAGTTTTGTGAGATGTCAGTGATGGGGCTTAGAATGTAATACCCCAAAATATGGCACCTTGACATGCTGAGTATCTCATGCTGAAGGAAATTGTCTCTCTCTGGCCTTCTCCTGCCTTTCTTCCTTGAAGGAAGCCATAAGAGAATTATCTGACCTACCTCCCCCAAAAGCAGGTCATAGGATCCTCATTCCAGAGGCCAAGAAGAATCTGAATAAACAGGCCTTGGCCAGTTGCCCCCAGTTTATTACCATTAAGTTACACCTGCTTTTTTTCTAAGCGTATTTTTACATGACTGTTCATTCTTCATCAAACCCAAGCATAAAAAATAGACAGATTTGCCTGTTTTTTTGGGTTTTTGTTTCTGAAGGCTCACTTGTCACATAAAACTTTTTGTTAAATAGATGTGTGTCATGCTTTATCTTGTTAACCTGTCTTTGTGATTGGGGCCATACATGCAAGGTTCATCCATATGCCTTGCAATGGGTGAGGAAAAGATACTACCTTCCCCCCCACCCCACCCTGACATCAGCATCATGGGAAAGTGAGTGCACGGTGCCTGTGCCCTTTGTGATGCATTGAGTGGTGACACGCTGACTCTCAGGAGGTCGTAAAGGAGGAGGAAGGTAAAGTCAGAGGCAGTGTGGGGGCAGAGGGAGTGAGGGCAGTCAGTTCAAGTTAGAAGATGTTTGGATTTGTTTTCTTTTTAGAGACAGGGTCTTGCTCTGTGGTCCAGGCTGGAGTGCAGTGGCACAATCACAGCTCACTGCAGCCTTGACCTCTGGGCTCACCTCCGGAGTAGCTGGTACCACAAGCATTCACCACCACGCCAAGCTAATTTTTTATTTTTTGTAGAGACAAGGGTTGTTCCCCAGGCTGGTCTTGAACTCCTGGGCTCAAGTGATCCTCCTACCTCAGCCTCCCAAAGTGCTGGGATTATAGGTGTAAGCCTGTAATCCCAGGCTTGCCTGGCTGATGCTTGGATTTTAATTCAAAGTGTCCTGGGCTTAGTAAGATTTCAGGGGAGGTGTTCAGCATTCGGACACTGCAGAATGAACCCATCAGCATTAGGCCCCTGAGATGAGCTAAGAATCAGGAGGGCAGAGACTGCGGTCTACACCCTGCAGCCCCAGCCCCCCAGAAACGAAGCTGTTGTCCAACAAGTTGGCCTTATTGCTGGGGACAGTGGAGAACATATCCCCACCCTGGGAACCCTGGGGCTGCTCGAGAAGAGGATGCAATGAAGAGCTGAATGTTTTGGTGATTAAAAGGAGTGTTTAAAACAACCGGGCCTCACTCTGGGTTGCATGCTGTTAGAGAGAGCCAGGACAACTCCATCACTGGATGTCTCCATAAATCTAAGCTGGCCAGGAATCACCATGAGTCATTTTAGCCAAGAGTGGTCGGTTAGCCTTCTCTCCACCTGTGCTCAGACATAGGTATAAGTGGCCTGGCCTTGTGTCTGAGGGACCTCTGCAAAAGGTTTTATCTGCAAGAGGAGAAGGCCCTCCCTGCCAGCTCCCAGGTCTCCTGGGCTGCACCTATCTCAAGTTCCCTTTCCCACGTCAAAGAAGAGTAGGAGAAAGGGCGTTCAGGAGCGTTTGAGCGACAATGCGCACACCCCACGGCCCTGGCTTCCCGCACTCCTGGCAAGGGGCAGGGCGGGGCTCGGCCAGCGCAGTCATTGCCCCTGGAATCTCAAATACTGGGTTTTCACCGAGGCCACGCGCCAGCGACTCTGAAGCCTTCTCTCCGCCAGCGGATCGTGGCCCGCGGCTCCCCGCCCTCGCTTGCACGCTTTGCCCAAGAACTCTTCCTGGGGCAGAGAAATTCTGGAAACAAGCCGCTGGCCCGACGGCGGAGAAAGCGGGCTGCGGGGCTGGAGGTCAGCGTGATGGAAGAGAGGAAGGCGCACGGCGGCTGGAATAAACGCGCACGGGTGTGAGGATGGAGACGCCCCGCGGGGCTGAACGCGCGGAGCATGGGAGTGAGGGAGCGACCCCTAAGGACGCCTTCTAAGGGCCTCGCAGGCCCAGACACAGCTGGGCAGCCTGATCGGCGTCCCAGCCAGAAAGGCGGGGACAGAGCCCTCACTCCCTCCCCTTCCCAAAAGAAAATAATGCAAAGAGACAGAAGACTTCTCGCCCTGCTGTGCGTTTTTATTGGCGCGTCTGCAGCTAGCCACAGCGGGGAGACCGAGAGGTGCGGCCCCGAGCGACCCTCAGCGCACCTGGGCCAGGTTGTGCCTCTTGTACAGCAGCGCCCGTCTCTTCTCGCGGTCGCGCACGAAGACGCGCAGTCGCGCGGTAGGGAAGGTCACGGGCGCGGGCCGCGAACACGCCGGGCCCTGCTCTGTCAGCCACGGGCACTGCAGGCAGCTGGACGCGCAGGGCCGGCCCCTGGAACCGACAAACAGCGCGTGGCCCAGCGGCTGGAGGGGTGTGGGGAAGGGGAGTGGAAAGGGGGAGAGGGACGGGGAGGGGAGAGGGCGGAGGGGAAAGGGAGTAGCGGGGCGGGGCGGGACGGAAGGAGGAGAGGGCGGGGAGAAGAAGGAGGAGAGGGGCGCGCCTTACCAGGGCTGGGCGCACAGAGTGCTGCGCAGGAAGGCCACGGCGCCCCCGGACAGCCCCGAGTAGCAGCGGCTCAGCCGGATCAGCCCCTTGCGCAGTCCTCTCTGCAGGTCGCGTGCACCCTCGCTGCTCACCGGGTACTCGGCGCTCAGCCTGCACAGGTGGCAGGTGCACAGGCCCTGAGGTCACCCTCCTCGGGTAGACCAGGGCGGAGGGGGGGGGGGATGCAGCAGCACGGAGGTCACCCACGGGTGGCTGGAGCAGGGGCCGTGAGGTCACCCTCGGGTGGACGGGGATGCAGGGGCCGTGAGGGCACCCTCGGGTATGGGGGTGCAGGGGCCGTGAGGTCACCCTCGGGTGGAGGGAGGAGACTACCCAGCCCACCTAGTAACTCCCAGACAGGCTGGAGGACTCACATGATGAAGGCTGTCACACCGATGGCCCAGATGTCTGTCTGCGGAAGAGCCCCCTGGCCCTCCAGGAGCTCTGGAGCTGGGAGGGGCACATGTGGTTGGGCTCAGGTGGAGGGGCACAGGTGGGACAGGTGGAGGCACAGGTGTGTGGGCCAGGTGTGCGGCTGAGTGGGTGGCAGTGGAGCTGGGAGAGGGGACAGCACTGGAGGAGAGGGGGCTTCTTCCTGCCCCCCGCCCCAGGTGAGTTCCCCCCAACTGTCCACACACGTACCCATGGTCTCTAGGTAGTCCTTGAACTTCTCTGAGGGCAGCACCTTCTCCTGGCTGAGGCTCTGTGCATTGCCCAGGTCCACGACCTTGAGCAGGTTGTATTCGGTGATAATCATGTTCTCAGACCTCAGGTCCAGGTGCAGGATGTGCTGGGCGTGCAGGTATTGGGTGGCGCTCAGCATCTGCCACAGGTAGTCCTTCACCTCCGATTCTGAGTAGGAGGCCCTGGGGGGCAGAAGCTGCTCAGCCCAGGCTCCAGGGTGGGGGCCACCGGGCTGTGCAGAGGGGCCTGGTCCTCGGCCCCACCCCAGAGGCCTGCGTCCATCAGTCCATCAGCTCAACCATGCCACCCCAGGCCACCCTCACCTCTCAGCCAGGCAGGGGAGCAGCTCGGGCCCAGAGCACAGCTCCAAGATGAGCACCAGGTGCCGGGGGCTGAGGTAGGCTGCATGCAACTGGGCCAGGTGCGGGTGGCGCAGGCCCTTGAGGGCCTCGTATTCACGCAGCACTGCCGTCTTGTCCTTGGGGCGGTAGGGGATGATCTTGGCCGCCAGCGCCCGCCTGCTGGCCTTCTCCCAGCACTGCCGCACCACACTGAAGCGGCCCCTGCTCAAGGGGACAGCGGTCAGGCTGGTGGGTGATCCCCTCCCATTCCCCGATTCCCAACACTCAGAACAGCAGGAGCCCAGCTTAGCGAGAAGGTGAGTGTGGGGCCATGGGTGGCCAGCAAGGGGGGGTCCAGGCCCTGGCCCCACCCGCCTGCAGCCCCCGAGGCCCCTGCACCTCCGGATCTGTGTCTGGAATGCGAAGGTCTTTGTGCTGGGCAGGGGTTGGGCTGGCCGCCCCTGGCTCTCCTCCTCAGAGGCTGTGGGAGGAGGGGCAGGCCATAAGAGGGGGTGAAGAGGGCATCCCCACAGCCCCAGCTCTCCCCACCTCTCCCATCACCCTTTCCCAGGTACCCTGACAACTGGGGCTTTGAGCTCCTACACACTCCCACCTTTTGTTCCTCAGGTTCTGGGGGTATGGGCACAGGGAGGGGGTACAACAAACAGTGAGAGCCAACCTGAGTGAGGGTGTGTATGAGGGCTGCAGGGGCATTTGAGAATGGACCACCCATAGCAATCATGCCCTCTCTGTCTGTCTTGAGCCCAGGACAGACATTACTAATCAACCCCAGCATTCCTCCACCAAAGCTAGAGGCAGCAAGGGGCAGTCACTATCAACACTCACTACCAACATTCAGCATGAAGCAGAATGGACTTGTGGGCTCGCCAACAAGTGTATGGAAGTGTAGGTGAGTGAAGGGGGGCCTTGGGGGTGAGGTAGCCCCTAAAGTGTGTAGGCCTCGAATGCCAAGCCCAGGAGCAGGTCTCTCCCCAGAAGGAAGTGGACAACTATGGAGACCCTGCACAGGAGGGAGCATAATCTGGGTCTTCCAGCTGCTGTTCCCACCCTCCAAGCCCTGAGTGTGGTGTGGCTCACCCAGGTGGCTGGGCCCTCCCAGGAGGACTTGCTCCGAGGGGCTGCTGTAGGGGCCCATTCCTGCCTTGCTGACACATGCCGTGCGGAAGGTGTAGGTGCCGCCCCGGGAGAGCTTGCTGGTCAGGTAGCAGCAGTCAAAGATGTCGGAGGCCAGTGTGGTCCAACTGCCACCTGGCCACACAGGAGCACGTGAGGGGCTACTGAGGCCTCTGCACACCACATCAGTGGGGGTGGAGAAACCCTTCCCTGAGGCCAACCACGGGCACAGAGCAGGCCAGGCACCTCCCCAAGGGCCCCTCGACATGGCCCCCATGAGGGGTGGCCGGAGCCTTGGGCGCAGGGGCCACCTCATACCTTCTAGGCTGCACTGCACAATGTAGGTCACAGGGCCATAGGATTCCACGGGCTTCCAGACCAGCAGCACCCCATCCGCGTACACCTCCCCAATATCCGGGCATGGCGAGGATGAGGGGCGCTCTGCAAGGCACTGCCCAATGGTCAGTGACTCCAGGGTGGGCACCCAGCCTCCAGGGGGCAATATCTGGCTGGCCCCTGCCTCACCCTGGCAGCTACCAGGGCTCTGGAGCCCACCCTCCCTGGTCCTGTTCATTCAGGGTCCAATCACAGTGAGGAATGGTAGGAGGGGCCTCTCCTGGCGAGGGGCTGGGGAGGTGTCTGCCCTGCCAGAACCCGCTCCTGGGCTGGCCCATTCACCGCGGTGTGACCAGAACCCTGTGCAGGGGCCCAGGCTCTGGTCAGAGGGGCCCTGGTGGGGCTGCTGGGCTTCACTGGGTTGCCCTACACAGGTTCAGGCAGGCTGGCCCACTCTGGTCATTGGGCCAGGGGTCCCAGAGCTAGGCCTGTAGCCCGCATCCTGACTACCTCAGAAACATGCCCAGGGAACTGTGTTGTGCTTGGAACTCAACTTTGATTGAGATATGGAACTGGAAGCAGCCCACTCCTGCATGGGCTGGAGGGATGGGCGTGGAAGGAACATGGGAAGATGATGCAATGGGTCATGTGCCCAAGAAACTCAGTTCTCCTGGCAAGTGGCCAATGGGATGGGCTTTCTCCCTGGCAGGGAGCGTGGATGAACAGGCTTCCTTCCGAGCCCTGTAATGTCAGCAACTGCATCCGGCCGTCCTTCCCAAGGCTGGTTTCTTCTGCTGGAACCAGCTCAGGACCTCCCGCCAGCCCAGGGCAGCCCGTGTGGTCAGAACTCTGTTGACCTTCTCGGGCCTCCTGCAGCCCTGGCCGTGTGCGGTGCCTGGCCCCATAGGGATGTGGGCTGCTCAGGGTCGGGGAGCGGCCGCCTCAGCGGCCAATGCACGGGCCCGGAAGCATTCCACGGAGGATGAGGCTTCCCAGCACCCCTGGCCCAGCCTCCCTAGCCCACCCCCAGTGTGGCCCACGCACCTGCCTTCCGGAGGACGCCCGTGGTGGTCACTGTCCCCAGCGCATTGCTCGCGCTGCAGGTGTACACACCCAGGTCCTCAGCTGCCACCACCAGGATGGTCAGAAGCTGGAAGTTCTTGAGGGTGGTGGAGATGAGGACACGGCTGCTGCTCTCCAGGGGGGCTCCATCTGCAAAAGTACAGAGCAAGCCTCATGCCACAGCCAGGCCTCACACCTCTCCCTGGGCCTCAGTTTCCCTCTGGACAGCGAGGCATCCTGTGGGGCTGGCGATGGCCACTCACCCGATTTCACCAGCCCCCAGCCCCTGGAATAGCTTCTTACCTTTGCTCCAGGTGGCCTGGGCAGCTGGCTGGGCCGACACCTGGCAGGCCAGTGTCACTGACTGGCCCAGGACCACAGTCTCATCTGAGAGCTCCCTTAGGAATGTCGGCGCTGAGGAGGGAGGATGAGATCAGCCTTCAGGGGTGACCTCCAGGCCCCAGAGCATGGCCTGGACCCCGCAGTGGGGACACCAGGAGGAGCCCTGCCCCACCACCCACCACTCCCCACTCCCCAGACTGGCCCATCTGCACCACCACCTCCTCCTCCAGGAAGTCCTCCAAGACTGCTCAGCTCACCACACCCACCAGGACCCCTCATCGGTTCCCACACCCCTGTGAGTGCAAGCCTGCTCCCCACCTGTCTGGCCATGCTGGTGGGACCCTGAGAGGCAATGGGGCCCGGTCTCTGTGTTAGGCCTGCTCACCTCGGTCCCAGCTCTTCAGACCTGACGGCCGGAAGGAAGCAAGGCCTGGCTTCTTCCTGGGGGGCCTCTCCTTCTCCAGACCTGCAGGAGGAAGGGGGCCGATGAAGATCATGGTCAGGAGGCCTGGCCCCTCTGGGTAGCACCAGCCGCCTCTGGCTGCAAGGACCCAGAGCAGCTGGGACAGGAAGCAACTGTGGTCGGCTGGCCCGCTGCCCACACCTCAGACTTCCAGGCCACAGAGGAAACACGAATATCAGGCACCCTCCCCACCTCCAGGCACGGGGTCAGGAGGGTCCAGGACCAGGGAGGATTATGTGGTCGGGGAGAACTATGGGGCTGTGAAGGGTTTTGGGGTTGGGAAGGGTTTTGGGGTCAGGGAAGGCCTGAGGTCAGGAGAGTCTGGGGTCAGGTAGGGCATGGAGTTGGGGAGGGTCTGGGGTAAGGTAGGGTCTGGGGTCAGAGAGGACTATGGGGTCAAGGAGGACTCAGGAGGATCTGGGGTTAGGAGGGTCTGCAGTCAGGCAGGATCTGGGGTTGGGAGAGTACAGCGTTGGGGTGTCTGGGGTCAGGGAGGGTCTGGGGCTGGTCGGGAGGACTCTGGGGTCAGGAAGGATTCTGGTTCAGGAAGACTCTGGCCCCTTCAAATGCTTTCCCCAGGGGCATACCACCTACAGCCTCCCCAGGCCTCCTCAGCTATGTTGGGTCCCAGGGCTGGGTCTCAGTTGCCCCGTGGGGAGGGTTGTCAGGGCTGGAGAGGTGACCCCAAGATTCAGAGACCTGAGGCAGGGACAGGAGGTGTGGGCAGCACCTGGACACCGGCGGGGGTGCCCCGGGGGCCTCCTGCCGTCACCTGGAGTGCAGTAGCCCCAGTTACAGAATGGGGGCCCCTGGACGTGAAGGATGCCTGGGGTGGGGTGGGGGTTCACCTTCCGGCCTGCCCTTCAGGATCCGGGAGATATGCTCCACGGAGGCCTTCACTCTCTCACGCAGCCCCAGCTCCGCGGGCTCATCCAGTGGCAGGTGCCTCCCAGGGAAGTGGAAGAGGCTGCGTGACGGTGAGGACCACTTGCACTTCCTGCCCACGGCAGCCTCCGCCAACAGCGCATCCACGTCTTCTGGCTCCTCTGTGATCTCCAGGCCTGCGTGGGGGCCCATTTCACCTTGCCAGGGCCACATGGGCTCTGAGAACTCGGCCAGCTCCTCCTCAGCCATGGGGGAGGGTGGCTCTGGCTGAGCGGGCTTGGGGACTTTCCTGAAGATCATAAACTCAAATGGGAGGTACTTGATGTCGTACAGGTCCGAGAGGTTGAGGTAGGCGGGGTCCACCTCGGAAATGTCCAGGGATATTGTGTCAGCCGCCTCTGCATCACCTGACAGGTCCCGGATCTGCACCAGGGAGACCTGCCCGACGTCCTCCCATGGGGCGGGCTCTGGAGAGCTCCTAGAGGGAGCCCTGCTGACCTCAGGCACAGGCCTTGCACTGATCTGGGGCAGTGGGCTCTCAGCCCTGGCCTCCTCCTGCTCCTCTGAGGACTGGGACACAGCCCAGGCTATCCTGGCCCACATGGGTCCCTGCCCCAGCATGCCCCCCGCATCTCCACCAAAGGCAAAGGCGCCATAGCCAGCCACACCTGCGTAGCCCCCACGACACCCCAGGGAGAACTTCCGCGTGGTCACCTGTTCCTGAGGCCGCTGCAGGGTGGGTGTGGAGTCGGACAGATCCTCAGCCTCCTGGGACCAGCCCTCAGCATCGAGGGAGGGGCCGGGCTCTGTGCCCACCCGGGAGGAGCCCACCCTGAGGGAGCTCACTTGGGAAGAGCTCGCCTGGGAGGCTGACCCTGGGGAACTGCAGGGGCCAGGTTTTGGCCTCCCAGGAAGAGAGATGTCTCCAGGCCCCATCTTAGAGTCTAGCGGGGGGCTTGCTTTGGCAGGGGCAGGGGGTACCTGGGGCTGTCCCAAGAAGGGGCTTGAGGGTACTAAGGGGGCCTCTTTGCAAGATCCTAGAGGGAAGGAGCCAGGAGGGCATGGGGCAACTGCTGAGTGGGGGCTGCAGCCCTCCTGGGGGGCAGAACCCTGCTTGGCATGACAGAAAGGGGCTGGCTGCCCCCAAGGGTGGTCCAGGGATGGACTCTCTGGCTGAGCAGTGCCTGGGGGGCCACCAGTGGATGGAAGCTGTTTGTAGCCCTGAGGGTGCCCCATGTCCCTCATAGGAGCTCCCCCGGAGGGGGCTGAAGGCAGTCGCTGTGCCTCACAGCAGGCCTCTGGGGAGCAGCGTTGGGTGCTCGGAGGGTCATGTTCTGTGTCCAGGGAGCGGCTGCGGCCAGGGGCCAAGTGGGTGCCAGAAGCAGGCAGCCGGAGGGCGGTCTCGAAGGAGGGGGCTTTGGTCAGGAGGGTGGCCTGCTCCTCCCTGGCAGCCTCCTCCTCCAGCATGCAGTGCTCCATCAGTGGCTCGCGCAGGCCAGGCAGCGCCCCCGCAATGTACCCGCCCTTCAGCAGGTGCCGCCGCCGGGCTGGGTGCCGCCTGCTCCCCGGGGCCAGGGCCCCATGCTCAGGGCTCTCACCCGCCTGCTGGTAGAACAGGCTGCGGATGACGCTGTGCCGGGGCACACAGCCCTGGGCGGCCGGTGGCCCAGCACCCTCAGGAGATGCAGGCAGAGCTGAGGCCTCGGCAGAGGGCACAGTGGCCTCGGCCTCCTCAGGCAGGCTGGCCGAGGGCCGCAGGAAGCCCCGGGGGTGCAGCAGTGGCGAGTGTGTAACCGGGGAGGGTGGCAGTGACTTAGCCCGGGCGAATGGGGCAAGCTCATTGTCAGAGGAGGAGGAGGAACTGGAGGAGCCACCAGTGTCCCTGCAGAGGTGCCGGGCCACACCGAGGGAGGGGCTGTCAGGAGGGCCCCGCAGCAGCTCAGGGATGGAGCGCATCACCAGGATGGACTTGTAGCTCATCAGGGAACGCTGGAACCGCATGGGGGCAGCAGGCATCAGGTGGGGAGACCCAGGAGCTCTGGGGTCCTCTGCCCCCAGGGCACAGTCATTCCGCCCTCCTGCACCATGGGACTCTGTGCACCCATCCCCACTGTGCCCAGCAGATGACTCCCATCTCCTTTCAGCATGCTCAAAGGAGCCCAGCCCCACTTCCCTGCACTCCTAGGTGCGCAGCTGGCCCTGTGGGGCCTCAGTTTCCCCTTCACTGGTCCCTACTCAGATGGTCATGGCTCACCTGCCAGCGACTTCGGGCCAGGAGGAACTTGAGCTGCTTGGTGTTGATGAAGTGGGCCTCCTCCGCAGGCATGGATTTCTGGGAGACCGAGGTGGGCAGCCACATAGCAGGGAGACCATGGTGCCCTGATAGGGGCCCCTCCCATGATGGAAGCCCTGCTGGGCAGCCCCAGTCCTGGGATCCCCTGGATCCAGGACACCACAGCCCTCACCCAAGATGTCCAGGTGGGGCAGATGGCAAAGGCCAGAGGTCAGAGGTGACAGTGACCCCCTGTCCCTGAGCTCCTCGCAGTTCTCCCTGCCTCCTGCTGGGCGTTGGGGGCTGGGGCACTGAAACGTGGTTCCAGCTTGAGGTTCCCACAGCCCTCTCACTAAAGTACAGGGACAAACGTCCTCTGGGCTGGGCAGAGTCCAGGCCACAGCCACAGTTCTGTGCTCACACACCCTGTTGCCCAGAGGCCCTGCCCCTGTTGGCCTCAGGCTCCGCCTGCATAGTGTGGGGCTGACCCTGATACTCACCAGGAACCAGGGGTGGGAGAGGCACTGGGCTGCACTAGGCCGGGCCCTGCAGGGAGAGGAAGGCTCAGGAGGGGTCAGGTGGTCAGTTGCCCCCTGGGGCAGGGCTGACTGGCCCCGGGCAGGAGAAGCCTGGGTGCGCACTCACTGAGAGGCTCTCTGCAGCGTAGCCTTGATGAAGTCTTTGGCGTCTTCACTGAGGTGGGCAGCCATGGGGCTGCTCCATGACACGCGACCCTCCAGGATGTTTAGGAGGGTGGCACGGTCACTCTCGCCAGCAAATGGGGATGAGCAGGTCAGGCTGAAGGCAGAGGGAGGGTCCAGCCCTCAGATGAGGCCCTGACTGCAGATGGGCTCTTAGTCCCACTCCCATCTAGCTCTGAGAATCCCAGCAAGTTTCTCTGATTTGCCCAGAGAGATCCAGGCTCAGCTTGGAACAGGGACCCAGACCAAGCCTGGGGTATCTGGGCTCAAGTAGCAGAAGGGATATAGGGTCAGCTTGGGTGCGCACCAGCCTTAGTCTGAGATAGGGATCCAGGCTCAGGCTGGGGCAGGGGTGTAGGGTCAGCCTGGGTGGGCACCAGCCTTAGTCTGAAATAGGGATCCAGTCTGGGGCAGGCATCAAGATCAGCCTGAATTAGGAATTAAGGATCAACTTGCTGAGGAGGTCCAGGCTGTCTATACCACCGTCATCCTCAGGGCAGCAGTGGCTGTTATGAGTGACTGCTGGACAACCCCCAGTCCTGCAGGGCAGTGGCTTGGCTGCCTCGTGACCCGGCACAGCCCTCTGATGACAGGGTGTTTGTGAGACCCTCTGGGCAGGAACCTCTTATCAGGGTTGGCTGACCGCCTGTTCCCAAGATAGTTGCCCCTTGGGTCTCGGGTCTCTGATCTGGGGAGCAGCCAGCGGTGCACATGCCCTCAGTGGGCCTACAAGGGAGGGGTCTTAGGTCAGCTGATGGAGCAGGGCTCTGCTCACCTGAGGTAGGAGATGACACCCATGGCCCTGCAAGACAAAACCACACATTGTGCGTCGCCCCAGGCCTGGCCCTCAGGTAAGAGGCACACACACAGGGAAGCGGGGAGCCCAGGTCTGTAGGAGGAGACGGGTTCAGGGAGGACCCCTTGGCTGACCAGTAGGCTGCCTGCTGCCTCCCTGGGGCAGAGGAGAGGGCCCAGCCATCTGTGGGGACCGGCTTCCCAGAGAAGCTGCAGACCCAGACCCGTTGGCCCAGCCACCCACTCACCAGATGTCGGAGGCCTCGCTCACAGGGTTCTGCTGGATGATTTCGGGGGAGACGAACTCAGGGGAGCCGTACTGGCTGAACTGCAGCTCTGCTGGGGTGATGTTCTGGGCAAAGCCGAAGTCGCAGATTTTAATGTCTTCCCGGGCAGGATGCACCATCAGGATGTTAGAGGGCTGTCGGGGAGAGTTGGGAGTGAGTGAGAGCCATGCCCTAAAGGGGTGACTCCTGGGGCTGGTGGGCCTGGTGGGGACACCCAGAGGCCCGGGGACAGGGTGAGGCAGTGGGGAGCACCTGGTGCAGCCATTTGGGGACAGCCTCTGCTCCACCAGAGCCACACCCCACTCGAAAGGGCTGCCTGGAGGTGGTGAGCTCCCTGTCCCTGGAGGCAAGCAAGCCCTCTCAGTGAAGCTGGGAGTGGTGAGCCTGCCCCACTGGCCTGCAGGTCCCAGGCTTTGGGGTGCAGCGATGAGGACATATTAACCTTTATGTCCAGGTGGAGAATGCCGTGGCTGTGCAGGTAGTGCAGCCCCTCCACCAGCTGCTGGATGTAGACCTTGACCTGTAGCAAGGGCTGCTGTTCAGGTGGGAGCCCAGCCCCAGCCTCCCTCTCCACTTCAAGTCCGGCCTCCTCCTGGCTTCGGCAGCTGATATGCAAAGCCCTCCTGCGTCCTGTGTGCCCCTAAGCCAGGAGATCCCTCAAAGGTGGGGAGGATACGATGGACTTGTGACCCTCAGTGGGGGAGGGGTGGGCAGGGCTGGTCAGCTGGCCAAGTGAGGCGGGGTGGCAGGCCGTGTAGAGCCTGACTGAGGGGTCAACAGGCCCTGGAGGCCATGGGGAGCCCCAGAGGCTCCTGAGCTAGAGAGGGCTGTGGCTGGGACTGTATCTGCAGGGACCTGGTGTCTGAGAGGGGTCTGGGGTAGGGTGCGTGGCTGGGGCAGTGGCAGGCGGCGGCCCAGTCACCTCGGCCTCTGTCACCACACCCTTCCTGAACAGGCGGTCCAGCAGCTCCTCGGATGAGCACCTGGGATCCCATCAAGGAAAAACAGGCTTGGGAGGCTGAAACCTGCCTGCCCCCAGAAACCCACACTCACAATGAGGTGGTCAGGACTACGGGCACATCTGATCTCTGGGGGCAGCAGGGGGTGATGCTCAGGGTTGAGGAGAGTGGAGTGGGGACCCCTCTGAACCCCAGATGGCATGCAGCCCTGAAAAGGGAGGGGCTGCAGGCTGACGCTGGGGACTGAGGGCAGTCACTGCACTGGCACAGTGGGAGGGGGCATCCTGTCCCCTCTGTACAGAGCCCATCCAGCACCCTCTCCCTGCAAAGAGGACACCGACTTGGGGCAGTGGGGCATGTGTCCGGCTGACACCGTCAAGAGCACCAGAGGACAGAGGAGACCTCCAAAACAAGGCCACGTGGGTGGCAGGGTGTGCCCCAGAGTAGCCAGGCCAAGCAGCTCCTTCCTCTCTAAGAGGCCATCTACAGAGTGGGAGCGGACCCCCACCATCCTTGCTGAGGGCATCAGGTCATCAGGGCCAGCTAGCCACCAGTACCCCCTGGGGACTCCAGTCACTGCCCCGTGGAACAGAAGACTCCCCACCCAAATTCCCGGCTGGGTGGCTGTCGCCACCACCCAGCCAGGCAGGGGACACCAAGCACATGGCTCCTCTGAGCCCTGGCCTGGCCCTGCATGCCCCTCCTCAAGCCCTCTCAGGGGCTGAGGGCAGGATACAGCTCCAGGATGAGGATGAGGGTCTTGCGGGTCTCAAACTGGTCCAGCAGCCCCGTGACCAGCGGGTGGCTCAGCGTGGCCAGGATGTCTCGCTCCCTGTATGCCTGGGCCCGAGTTCTGCTCCGTAGGGGGATGAACTTGGCAGCGCACAAAATCTTGTTTCCTTTGTGCTGCACTCTTTTCACGAAGCCAAACACACCCCTAGGAAAGACGGAGTGAGGAGAGCCCAGGTGGCCTGAGGAAAGGAGCCATCTGGCTGTCCAGGGGAAAGGGGGCTAGGTGCTACCTTCCAATCTCCTCCTTGACCTCATAGAAGGAGTGCAGCTTTCTCCGGTGGCTTTGCTTCTCTGAGTCCGGCTCATTGTCCCCTAAGGAATGGGAAGCAGCTGGTATGGGCAAAGGTGACCACCCTGATCCCCACGGAACCCAGTGCTATGATGTTAATGGGAGCTGCTTCCTGGACCCAAGACTATGGGACCACACCCACCCAGGGACCACACCCACCCAGGTACCACCAATGGGAAGAGAGGTTGCCCCATGGAGACAAGACCTGTACCTGGCCAGCCCAGCTGCAGAGCCTGGGCCCAGGAGGGGTCGACCAACTCACCGCCAAGCACCAACAGCTCTGCCTTGCAGAGCACCTGGCCACCAGCGTTTTGGGCCAGGCAGGTGTAAACACCGGCATCCTTCGAGGCCACATGCCTCAGCACCAGGGAGTATGTGGTGCCTTCTTGCTGCTGGCTAAGCCGGGTGCTGTCCACCAGCTGGACGCTGTCCTGGAGGCACAGGATCAGCAGGGCTGCCATCAGCCCACTCTGGGGGACCCCATCACCCCACCCTTCACTGAGCAGTGCTTCCGACACCTGCTGTGTGTCCAGTCTGGAGGGGATGTGGGAGGAAGTGCACAGTGTGGACTGCACCCATCTCCCGTGGGTCCCCCAGATCCTGGGGCCATTCCCGAATCTCGCTCACCTGGACCTGCACACCTACCTTGTACCAGGTCACCGAGGGCTGTGGGTCACCCTCAATGACAGCCTCGAATTGGGCCATTGTGCCTGTCTGTGCCTGCACATCCTCGATGGTTACCTGCATGGATGGGGGCCCTGGGAGGGCAGGGAGGGAACCATGGAAACCACCTCCCCAGCCACACAACCCTGGGTGCCAGCCACAGCCCACCATGCCTGGGTGGTTGTTGAGGCCCTGAGATACACTGTGGGCAACTGAACGCCCCCCACAGCCCAAGCAACAGCACCCCATCCTGACTGCCCAGGCTTCTGACAGTTATGGGTGCTCCTTCAATGGAACCACTGCCTCTCCCACTCTGACCTCAGCTGGCCAGGTGATCAGGAGGAGTTGGTGGGGCCAGTGGAGCTCACTAACTTGGCTGCCGTTCTCAGGGACAGGATCCTATTAACACCAAGTTCACTGCCACTTGCGTCTCCCCAGTGGAGGGTTCTGGCCCCTCTGAAGGGACACAGTGAGTAGAATGTGGGCGTCCCAGGCTGGGGCAGGGCTGAGACAGGCTGGGTGGCCTCTGCAGATGTGCAAATGCCCCCCAGCCCTGGACAGGGGGTATGGGGATCACACTTATAACCCAGCTGGGCCCAACCCCGTACTTGCGGTGTGTGTGTCGATGGCCTGGTATGTGTAGGTCCTCTGTGTGGTCTCCGTGACCACGTGGCTATGGACGTCCCAGAGCAGCTCCCCTGTGCCTGCCCCAGGCCTGGCTGCACCCTCCATCCTGGGGTTAGGAAGTGGGGTGAGGCTCTGCCAGGCCCCCACACGTTCTGAGCAGCCAGGCCTCCTGATGAGATAGGGTATCCCTGCTCATCACCACTAGGAAGGGGCTGCAGCAAAGCCTCTCTGGGATGAGATGTACAGACGGGTGCCCAGCCCTTAGTGTGGAGGGGGCCCCCCAACACCTCTCATCCCAAGGGTGGCCTCTCCTCCCAGACCTGCCATGCCTGGGGTAGATGCTGGCAAAGAGTGGAGGGCTGTGAGGACACCGCAGTAACTCGTGCCCTGCCCTGCCTGCCCAGAGATGTCCCCTGGGGTTGGTCCCCAGTGAAGGACCCAGCAGTCTGGGGTGGTTACCGAATGGGCACAGTCCATTCCTGGGCTCTGGCAATGGCCTCTGGCTCCTGCTCTGGGCCTTCGTGGAGGAGGGGCTGTGGCACCCTCTGGGGCACGGCTGCTGGGAGATGAGGGCCTCATGAGATGGAGCCCAGGTGGTACCCGCATCTGGTCCCCACATTCCCAGGCTAGGAAAGCCCAGGCAGAGCTTTGGGCTCCCGGGGCCCTGGGCTGTGGGTGAGATCCTGGCAAGGTCCTAGGCCCCAAACCCAGTACCCAGCCCACAGCTCAAGCATGTGCAGTTAGCCACCCTGCAGAGCCCAGGTGCCAAGCACCCTCCATATCCGACCTGGTGCCACCAGCCCTGAGGGTCCCCTGCCCACCCGCCAGACTGACAACTGGATGCGGTGGCCTCTGCCCTCTAGAACACTCCCTGACAGCCAGGCAGGACAGGCAGCTCTGTCTCAGCACCGTGTGTGCCAGGAGCATTCAACAGTTCCTAGCATGCAAGCAATGGTGGGCAGGATCCAGAGGGCCAGGGCATCACCCCATGGGGCTGCCCAGAGGTCACAGGTAGGGCCCTTGACACCACTCCACCCAGCTGTGAGGGAGAGGACAGGAGAGACCCAGGGCAGATTGGGTAGAGGAGTGGGGCTCGGGACAGCCCCGGCCAGTGGCACAGGCAGCGCAGGCAGGGCAGGTGGCTGTGGGAATACACTTGAGCTTCAAGCAGGTGGACGAGTGGAAAGGGTGTCCGCCACAGGCAGGGCGGGTGGGGTCATGGCCAGAGCAGGCCAACCCATGCCCACTCTGCAGAGGCATCGGGCAGAGTGAACGAGCGTCAGGCCTGTGAAGGAGCCCACGATCTGCCCCGGATGGGCCAAGCGGCACCTAGGGCGGGTTTGTCTGCTCAACCACTGTGGCCCTGGCACACAGCCCATTGGATGCGGCAGGGTACACTCCACCCACAAGGCAGAGTTCAAGTGAGGGCCAGGGCTAGTCCTCCCAGACCCCTGCCCCAGCCTCGGCCTGTCCTTCCCTTACAGACGCCGGCCTTCAGTCACTGCATGGGGAAGAGTGACAGGCAGAAGAATGAGAAGAGACCATTTCCCAGGGTGACAGGGATGCCGTGCCCCTTCTCCTGGGCCAGGCCTTGCTCCCAGCCAGCCCCGTGATAGGCAAACGGAGCAAATGTACACCAAGTTGGGGCCTAGAGAGACGCCCCTTAGCCCTAGGTGGCCCCAGGGTGCCCAGGCAGCTAGATGGAGGAGCCTGCGCTCATTGAAGGCCTGGGGGCTTCTGTGCCTGTTGTGGGGAAGCAGACCTGAGGGGCTGGCCTTCTCATCTCATGGGGGAAGGCGGCTTGCTTGCCCCGAACCCTATGCCACCTGGCCTGCGGGAGGCCACAGAAGCAGCATAGGGACTGTGGGACTGTTGGAGCATGTGTTCAGGGGATTAAGCGTGAGACCATGGTGGGGGACTGTCCCGTGCTGTCCTTGGGGAGGGCACTGAGCCCTGGAGGTCTCATCCTGTTTGGCTCCAGCCTGACGGCCTTTCTCCAAGGTGATGGAACCAGGTAGGGGTGGCCAGGGAGGGTGCATCAGGGAAGCCCCTGCAAGATGGTGTGGGGTGACCAGAGTGGGTAGGCACACAGGATGCAAGGCCGTGATGGTCTTTTGTGTGAAGACAACCAAGGCTGGGGCTGGGCCAAAAGAAAAGGAGAAGGGCATGGACCCAAGAAGCCCACAGAAGCAAGATGCAGAGGATGCTGGACAGGGCAGGGGAGGAGCCTGGCTGCCATCCTGCCCCAGCTCTGGCCTCGCTTCAGCCCCGTCCTTATGGCTCTCTGGACGCCTGACTCCAGGCCCCCATCCACCTTCGGTGAGCAGCAGGGATTTGGATGAGATTCCCCCAACCCAGGCCTCAGTTTCCCCAGATGCACTATCTGTCCCTTTAGGAAAAGTTCCTTGATCGGGGACCTGAAGACCGGGCTGGAGCGAGGCCAGGGCTCGGGCAGGTGGGCAGCCAGGCTCACACCCGTAATCCCAGCACTTTGGGAAGCTGAGGCAGGAGAATGGCTTGAACCCAGGAGTTTGAGAGCAGCCTGGGCAACACAGCAAGACCCCATCTCTACCCAAAAATAAAAAAATTAGCTGGGCATGGTGGCATGGGAGCTACTTGGGAGGCTGA
Source organism: Macaca nemestrina (assembly GCF_043159975.1). Taxonomy (NCBI): domain Eukaryota; kingdom Metazoa; phylum Chordata; class Mammalia; order Primates; family Cercopithecidae; genus Macaca; species Macaca nemestrina. The sequence continues at coordinate 86,615,563 of NC_092125.1, read as the reverse complement.
GGTGAGAGAATCACTTAAACCCAGGAGGTTGGGGCTGCAGTGAGCTGTGGTCGCACCCCTGCACACTGCAATCCAGCCTAGGTGACAGAGCAAGACCCCGTCCCAAAGACAAAAAAAGAAGAAGCCATTAAAGTGCTTCAAAACAGGAGACCCCCAACACCTGGGGGAAGGGGCTTGAGTGACCCACAGAGCTGGCTCTTGTAGCAGCCAGTCTGATCTGGTCTGTCTGGGGTACTGGCTGCTTCTGCCCCTCCCTCCTCCACCTCCTCCTCCTTTCCTGTCTTCTGCCCCCTCCATCCCCCTCCTCCTCTCCCTCTTACTTCTCCCCTGTCTCCTCCTCCCCTTTCTCACCCCCTGCTCCCCCTCCTCCCTGTCTACTGAGGAGCACAGGGCACCTGAATTTGCCATCACAGGCCAACCATGGGAAGCCTCTGGCTCCTGGAACAGATTCAGAGCAGGAGGAACCTTCCAGAACCCATTCTGTGCCAAGATTCTGACAGGGAAACTGAGGCCAAGCAAGAGGTAGGCTTGGCCCAGGACCCCCAGTGCATGGAGCCACTGGGATTCCAAATCGGAGTCACTGGGGCCTAGCCAGTTCATGCCCATGTGATGGGTACCCTTCACGTTGCACAGCCAGGTTGGGGTCAATCCCTGGGGGACTTTGTTGTCAGCATGCGTCTGGGCCTCACCGGGTGCCTCCGAAGATCCAGTGACTGGAGGTTGGGAGCCGGTTTCCTGGAGTGCAGGTGCCCCCCCGGGGCAGGGGCTGGGGCCAGTGAGGTCCCCTGTGAAGGGGCCTGGCACCCTGGGGCCCAGCAGTCTCTCCAGGACGGATGTGATCTGGTCCACTCGCTCCAGGGTGGTGTCTGTAGAAGAGGCAGATGAGTGAAGAGCAGGTGAGACCCAGGGGTCTGGGATAGCTGCAGCCTCCGGAGGGGTCTCCAGGAACCCCGTCCCCCTCCTCAGAGACTGCCCAGGTGGTCCAACACTGGGCTCCTCCCCACCCACTCCCCTCTCAGGAGGCTGCCTGGAGGTGGAGGCCTGGGACACAGAGAGGAAAAAACCACAGACCCATGCTGCAGGCAGGCACTTCCTCCTCCTAGACTCCCTGCGAGCTCAGGCCCATCCTCCCCGGGAACCTTCAGGAGAGTGTCACCACCTCCAGGGAGCAGCCGGGCCTGGATACCTGCCCCAGGCCCTGGCTCTGCCACTGATCGCAACCCCCTACCAGGGCTGGCCTCTCCTCAAACCTGGGCACAGCCTGGTGCCAAGGCGAGAACCAGAGGAAGCTTGGGTTCAGTGGGTGTCCAGGCAGCCATGACCGTGGACCCCTCCCTGGGGATGGGCCCTCCCTCCCAGGGCAGCCCCTGCCTGAACTCGCCTGCCAGGGGCTTTCTCTTCTCCACCTGTGACCCAAATCTGCTCTCCCTTCTGCCTGCAACCCCAGCCCCGACCGCCCCACCTGGCCCCTTGCTGGCTGCAAGAGACTCCTCTAGAGCCCTGCTGGGCACGGTCCCCACTGGCAGCTCCCCCTCAGCAGCCTCCCCGTCCACCTGGCCATCAGCCAGGCACCTCGCACACGGGTCCAGCAGGTCACCTGCCCCAAGCCTCCCGCCTTGTTTGTGTCTTCAAGCCCTTGCTGAGGGCCCTTGCCGCATCCCCAGTCGCCAGCCTGGAGAGGAGACCTGGGCTGCTCTCTACATTGCCAGGGTACCCTCCTCTCTACCCTCCTCACTCCAACGCAGTCAGCAGGACCCCGGGCCAGCCTTGGAGCTGGAGGGCTTGGGGTTGTCCTCTAATGGTGCTGGGATCGTCCGGCCAGAGACAATGAAGTTGACCTCTGATGCTGAGATCCTATGGGGTCACCACATCCCCACGTCTGCCATGACAACAGTCCCAGCTGCCCAGGGCTGGGGAAGGCCTGCCTGGTACCCAGCATGCTAGGAAGGAGCATGATTGGCTGTTCTGGCCATGCCGTGTGCCCCTGTGAGTGGCCTCTCCATGATGGGAACCAGCTGTCGCAGAACCAGGGTGGGCCGGGACTCCACAGGCAGTGGCCAGCCAGGGGACCTCACAGTCAAAGGCAGATGAGGGTATGGGCTCCCCTGAGGGCTGCAGGTGGAGGGGACCCAGGGCTGCCCAGTGGAGAGGCAAGGAGAGTCAGAGAGGTGTGCAGGAAGCTACTTTATTCTTGCTGAGAGACAGGCTGCTGCCCACACACAGACCCCATGTCCACCCTGCAGAGAAGGCCAGGAGGGCCTGCAGAGCTGGGAAGCACCCACCCAAGGGTCTCAGTCACCAAGACTGCAGAAGAGGCAAGGCCATGTCAGGCCTGGCAGCTGTGACCAGGAGGGATGGACCTGGCCCACATGGGAACAGGACAAATGCCCAAGGCTACATCCTTCGTCCACAGTCCCAAGGCTCCTGCCAGGCTAAGAGGAAATAGCCCAGAGCTGAGGTCTTTGAGCCAGTCATTCTGACGTTACAAGCGCCACCCAGTCCTCCTGGCTGAAGTTGAGTGAGGTAAGAAGGGCCCAGGACCAGGGACAGGGAGGCCCTCAGGAGGCTCCTAGGGGCTGCTGCTGAGGCTGGGCAGCGTCCTAGGCCTCAAGGGCACGCCCCTCTCCCTGCTGCCCCAAGCCACCACAGCAGCAGCATCAGGGCTGTGCCCCCTCATCCCCATCCTTGTCTGGGCAGATATGAAGGGTGACCGTCTCCCCCACTGTCCCAAAGTTGATGGTCTGGGTGGAAAGTTCTGTGGTGAAGCTGCTCTGACCACTGTCCACAGAACGCCGGATGCGAGTGCAGAAAGACTGCGTCCAGGGAGCACTGCCCACAGGCCGAGCCGGGGCCTCTGGCAAGAGGAAGGAGGTGGCCTCAAGGCTACGGACCTGGGGTCCTGGTGGTGATGCCCCACGGAGCTCAGGCCTAAAGAGGCCGAGAGGGCCTCGGGGACCCAGTGCATGCCCCACACTGAGCAGCACAGGCTGCCCCACCGTGGGCTCCCCGATCTCTCTCTGGATCACTGAGACCTCGCAGGGAGGGTCATCAGGGGCGCCGGGCCCAGGGCCACCACAGCGGAAGGTCTCCCCTTCCCCAGGCACGTAATCTTCCAGGTCAGCCAGTGTCAGCACGCGGCCGTTGTGCGTGAGGATCTTGGGGTCACGATCCCCAAGGCTGTGTGTGTCCTGGGACTCCTCCGTCACAAAGGCATCTCCGTCTTCCCCCTCTTCCTCTCCCGCCTCCTCCATGGTGCACTCCTCCTCCAGGGTGACGCCGGTCTCCTCCAGCTCCAGGCTGCCCACGTCAGAAGCAGCCCAGTCCACACTGCCTCTGGCATCCACGTGGAAGACGAGGGGCTCTCTGATGCTGACCATGGCTGTGCCCTGGGCCCAGGCCTCCTGGGCCAGCAGCTTGTTGTTGGAGTTATTGGAATTGGGGTCCCCTCCGGGGGTGGCACCGGGCAGCGTGAAGAGATGCCCTGATGAGCTCCTGGGCACGTCTCTGGTGGGAGACACACCCTGCGGGCCCATCTTCTTCACCTGGACTTCAATGGTCTCCTCCACCTCCACCCACTTGGGCTGGGACCCTGAGAGTCTGGGCAGAGCTGGAGAGTGGGCCTCGGCCTCTGTCACGTACAGTGTGGGCACCACGGGCTTCCGGCCTGGCTCTGCCTCAGGCCTGCGGGGCTGGCCAGCCCCTGGCAGGTACAGCAGGTCAGGGGCCAGTAGGCCCGGCCTCAGCGGGCTGGCAGAGCAGCGGGAAGGTGAGCGGGAGGGGGACTTGCTGGGGGACCGTCGTTGGCCACGTGGGCTCTTCACCACAGTGGTGATGGTCTCTTCTCTGGGGGAGGGAGGAGAGGGCCCAAGAAAAGATGGGCACAGTGCCCAGGATTGCCAGGGCAGCGTAAGAGCTCAGGTTATTGTACCAGCAAGCAAGCGGTGAGAGTGCACAAAGAACTCTTACACATGCATGTGAGCCCAACCTGCAGAGTCCCCCACCCCCTGCCATAGAACCAAAGAAACAAAGCACAAGGTCCCATGTGGCCAACCTCAGTCTCTGGTGTGCAGATCTGAAAACAAGAGGTGAGGTATATGGGGAGGCCTGTGCCACACTGCAAAGGCAAGTGCCTCCAAAAACTGGGTCACATCCTAAGTGCAGTGGCCCCAGTGACAGTCTCCCCTCCAGGTCCATGCCACCAGCAGGCTTTGTGCTTTGTATCATGGGGGACGGTGAGTGGCCAACTCTAAGAGGGCAGGGCCTGCACACCCCGAAAATCCTCAGCCAGGGATGCCGCGGGGGCGGGGTGGGGGTTGAGCTCAGACCTTTTCTCCTAGCCTTTGGGTCTGAGAGTGTGAGGCCTGGAAAGGCTTTAGGCAGGCCAAGGAAGAAACCTGGCTGGATACCTGGCCCCAGACTTGGCTTGGCCGTGATGAGCCGTGTGATGTCAGACAAGCCCCTCCTCCTGCCTGGTTCCATCTCCCAAAATGGGACTGGGGAGGAGTGATGGAGGCAGAATGCAAGGTCGGCTGTATGTGGCTGTGCATGGAGCACTTTGCAAGTTCTCTTGTCTGACTCTGTAGTAACCTGGGAGAGGGTCTGATCCCACTTCATAGGGGACAGAGAGGCTCAAAGAGGCTCAAAATCTGCCTGGGGCCAAGAGGGAGAAGTGCAGCAGTCAGCCCAGGTCCTCCTCTGGTGCCCGGTGTCCCTGACCTTGCTGAGCACTGAGAGCAAACTGAGTAACAGGTAGGGAAGCAGAACGTGCTGAGTAACACACAACACATACCAGTTCCCTGCCTATTACTCATTTTGCCCTCAGCCCTGCACTTCCCTCAGGCTCAGGGCAAGGAATGTGGTACGTATGAGGTGACAAGTTGTCACCACGTGAGCTACTGCCAGCTGTCTTCTTTGTCCAAGGTACTGCCTCTCTCTCGTTTAGCTTTGCTTTTGTCTAATTCAGGGCTCCATCTGGAAGCAGTTGCTCCCAGGGATGAGCCCAGAGATGTGTGACCACCCCTTGGGGTGCACAGCAATGACAGGTCCTGCCTCCTCCAGCCCTCAGCTATTAAGGAGGGAGTGATGTATTCCACTTAACTGATGGGGAAGCTGAGGCTCAGAGATGTGGCCCACTCATGCCCACAGGCTGCTTTCCTGCCTTACACGCAGGCTCTAGGGCAGTACGCTTGTTGCTGAGAGCCTGGACCAGGCCCCATCTGCTCACCTCACGTTGCCCGATCTGCTGCATGCTGATGCAGGGTGGTAAGTTGAGTGCAGCCCAACAGGTGGATGGGGATGGGGACTCCTAAATATCCCCCCAAATGCTGGACTCACTGCTACCTGCACAAGGACACATGGGCATCCTGTACTGATACTGCAAGCACAGCACATGGGGTCTGCCTCCAAGCCCTGTTTCCTTCTCGGGTCTACTGCCTCCCTGGTGCCTCTACCTGTGTGGTCCACCCTTGGGTTCAGCGCTATGCCTATGCAGTTGGCTCCCTCCATTCCTCAAGTTGAGTGGGTAAATTTTTCTTTGCAGGGTGAGGGTTCCCACCTTCCTAAGTCTGGAACAGACTGGACTTGTATGCTTGTAAATCACCTGGTCCTCCCTTCCCTAGGCATGAGTCGCCTCTGAAGCTTTGCCAGTGGGGCATTCTGGCTCCATCTCTGCTCCTCCATTTTCTTATCCATAAAATGTAGATAATAATAGTGCTCCCAAAGGGACAAAATGTAGAACTAATCTATGTGAGGCTCTGGCACCGTTGCATACCTCCAGGAGTGGGGTGCTCACGAGCATCCAGGCAGTCCCATCTATTGTGGGGTGGCATCATAGAAGCAACTTGCTTTAGGGAAGGAGGGAGAAAGCCAAAGAAGGGTTAACCCAGGATCTCAACAAATGTCTGGCAATGGGATTTTCCTATAATAGGGCCAACTGAAGGCCCCTTTTGGAGGTTGTAGGCCCCTTGAGAACTAAGAGTTTTCCCGTGCTGGAGCTTCTCAGCCATCTGGCCTTAGGAAACCATAGTCTTTCCTGCCTCCTGGCTTTTGCAAGCTCTTCCATCACTCCCACCTGCACACACCTTCTATTGGAAGTCCTCTCAGATTATTCAGGTCAAAACCAACCCTACATTTATGGGTTCACCCAGTTCTGGTCCTCTTGTGTTACTTCATCAGCAGCAGCATGTGTGATTTTGCTAAATCCTTGAGGCACTGAAGGATGAAGAAAGGGATGGTGGGCATGGCACTGGGGAAGTGGGATCTCCGCTGGCTTCCAATCATTAGCCACCCAGAGCTAACCTCCTCTCTTCCCTGAACTTCAGTTTCCCCATCTTCCAAATGTGAAAATCAGGCTTGGGGACCTCTAAGGGCCCTAAGGCTGTGCTGTCCACTATGAGTGTACTATGCAAATTAAATTCAAATGAACAAAAATTAAAATTTAAAATTTGTCCTTCAATCACACTAGACACATTCCAGATGCGTCAAAAGACGCATGTAGCTAGTGGCTACTGTAGTGGACAGGGGAGATATAGAACATTTCTTTTTATTTTTTTTCGAGACAGAGCTTGCTCTATTACCCAGGCTGGAGTGCCGTGGCATGATCTTGGCTCACTGCAACTTCTGCCTCCCGGGTTCAAGCAATTCTCCTGCCTCAGTCTCCCGAGTAGCTGGGATTACAAGGGCCCACCACCACACCCGGCTAATTTTTGTATTTTTAGTAGAGACAGGGTTTCACCATGTTGGCCAGGCTGGTCTCGAACTCCTGACCTCCTTGGCTTCCTAAAGTGCTGGGATTACAGGCGTGCACCACTGTGCCCAGCCAATATAGAACATTTCTATCATCACAGAAAGTTCTGTTGGACAACACTGTCGTAAATCCCAGGGTGCTGAGGATTAGAATTCTGTCTCTGGCCCACTGAGGAAAGCAGCTGTCAGGCCTAGCACCTGATGAATCCCTGGATGAACCACTGTGAAGTGTGTGGAATAAGTCTACTCTGCTGAAATAGTGGGACCATGGAGTGTACTGAGGCCCTGGAAGAGAGAGCTGTGAAGTGTGGAGGTAATCGAGGCCCCAGGGGAAGGTGCCTATGCAAGGTAACTGCAAGTACCTGTAAGGTGCTGGCAGTCAGAGGGTGAATGTTACGTGAGCAGACAGGCGGCAAGCAGGTGGCTAGGCCACACGGGCATGATCCAGGCAGGTCAGTGGCATGCAGGAGGCACTGCAGTCAGAAGGAAGGTTAGGAACACGCCTGCACTTACATGATGACGGTTTTCTTGGGGACTTTAGTCTCTTGCTCAGTGACTACAAAGAAAACAGTCGGAATAGCGAGGGTTACAGACCAGCCAGTGCTGGGGGCTGAGCTATCTGAGTGGCACAGCATTATAGTCGCCTGCTAAGCTGCCCCTGGGCAGGCTGTCTACTCAGAGCCCCAGTTCTCTGGTCTCTGACATGGAGGTGACGATGCCTGTCCTGAGTGGCTGTGGAATGAGGGCTGAGGACAATGTGTTCCCTCGTGAAGGCAGGACCCACTGTCCCTCTCGAGGGTCTTGCAGGGTCTCGAGGGTCTGGGGGGAGAATGAAGACCCTACCTACACTCCCAGCACAGAAATCCCAGCTTCTCCTTCAACCCATGTGCCAAGGGAGCCCTGTGAATTTGTCAGACCTACAATCCCACTTCTCAGACACAGAAACCAAGTCCTAGAAGGGAATACATGGCCTGTGGCTGCATAGGGAGCCAGCAGCTACACTGAGGCTGAGGCAGTTGGGGCCTCTGTTACAAAAAATCCTCAGGAGAGAGGGACTCTGGAGTCCTGAAAGTGGCACACCTGAGCTTTGTGGCACAAAGCCACAGAAGTCCTGCCAAGAACAGCCCCAGGGGATGCCTGGGCAGGGTGCTGAGCTCCGAGTGAGCGTCAGCCCAAATCTCCCTATAGGAGCATCCTCAGTTCACACACTCCATGGTCTCTCTTGGTTTTCCTAGCTGCCTCCCTCCCCAGAGCCAGCAGGATGGGGCCTGTGGTTCCAGCTATGGGATGGGACGCATCTGGGATCAGGCAGCTCCTCCTTCCAGTTCACCTCAAGGACTCCTCCTCTGCAGCTCCCAGGCAGAATCATCAGGGCACAAAGATGGCCCCCTCCCAGCCCTAGCCAGCTGGCCAGTGGACAGTCCACAGGCCACCAGCACCTTCACATCTCAGTGACCCTTCCCAGCACCCTGAGGGAAAAAAACAAGCAGGAGGCCCAGAAAAGTTAAGTAACGTGGCCTGGGGCACACGGCCTCACGGCTCTGGGTCGGGGGTGGGACACCGTCTGCTTTGCTAGATTGCCATGTGGAGAAAGGCTTTACACCTGTCTCAGATGAGAAGCACATGAATTTCAGGGACTACCTGCATCTATATGTACACTTGCAAGCCACACGTACTGTGCATTTCTGGGCACACATGTGCAAATGTGTGTACGTGCATGCATATGTGTGTGCATGCACATGTATACATATGTGTAAGTGTGTATTTCACAGGCTCCCCCTGGAGAGAGGAGTGCCCATGGGAGGAGAGAATGAGATCCAACCAAAAGGCTCTGTGTGTTTAGACTAAGCTGACCCCAGAGAAAGCCAATGTGTCCACCACCTGCAGGCCAGTGATGGGAACTACAGAGTGATGGGAAAATCCAGGGCCTCCCCACTCATCCTCCCCGTACTTGGGGCTGACAGCCAGGCACCTCTGGGCCCATACACTCTCTGGCACCTTCATTCATGTACCTAAACTGCCACCTGATCAGCTGTGGGCCAGAGTGAGTATTTGCGACCATGGGAGGAGTGCAGCCGTGCGCAGCGTGATCCACAAGCAAGGGGGCAGCGCCCACCCCGCAGAGGCCTGCCAGGGCCTGTTCGGGCTGCAGAGCTGCTGGGTTAAAGATGAAGCAGCAGGATAGGAGTTAGAAGCGGGGAGGTGTTGGCTCCAGCTTCAGGGTCTTCAAGGACCTGCGTTCTCACCTCGCCGAGGTGCCAACACCCTGTCCAGCACTGGTGGCCTCTCTCCCCTGCCACCCCCTCCTCCAGACCCAGAGAGAGATTTGTTGTGACAGCCAAGTGAACGACTGTGGAGGACACTCCTGTCACCAGCAAGACTGGGACACTGGGTGTCCCAATGTCCCAGCTGGGCACCTCCCTGGCCATGAGACACAAGACTCATGGGAGGCTGAGGTGCTGGCAGCTCTAGAAGCAGTTGTGTGTGGTGCTGTGGCCACCAGTTGTGGGGCTGACGGAGGTCACAGGGCCCCCAGAGACACGTCAGACATGGGGCACTCGCAGTCAGGGGTTGGCCAGTGCCTGTGGCACTGTGTAGGCTGAGGAACAAGGACATTTGCCCAGCAAGGGAGGGGTCTCCCTGAGGGTCATGGAGGGCATCAAAGATGGCCCAGCTCTGTGGGGTCCAGATGGGCAACTGGCTTTCAGACACTGGGCACTGGGAGAGACAGTTGAGGTGGGGTTGCAGGAGCCAATGTTTAAGACTTGGAGGACACGTATTCCAACCCACAGTGAGAGTTGCAGCTCCGCCAGGTGTTGAACCAGCCTCCACTTGTATGTCCCCAGTGATGGGAGGCTCAAAACCTGTCCAGACGGGCAGCCCAACTGGGAGCCCAAGACGGATGCCCGATGACCCCCTTCCCATCCTGGCTGCCCTGCCCTGAATAAAGCATCCGGGAGCCTGGAGGAATGAGGTGATGTGTCCCACCTCTCCCCCGGCCCATCACCTTCCACCCCTAGTGAGGTCATTCTGCAGCCCAAGGCCCTCCCAGGAACCCAGGAGCAGTCCCAGACCAGGCCAGGTCTCTCCACAACCAGCCCTACCCTCAATGGAGGGGTCAGGCCCCTGACACTTGCCCCTTCTCCTGGGAGCCAAGCTGGGGCCCAGTGGCCTGGCCCTCTGCAGAGACGTCCTTCCTACTGTTCCTGCCGCAACCTCCCCACTGCCTCCTGCCCACTGCCTCCTGCCCACCACCGGCGACTGCCCTGGGTGTAGGCCTGGCCTCTGTGCACAGGCTTTCCCTCTCTGGACCGCAGCAGGGCTTTGGGAACCCCGCTCACCCAGAGTGACCTCTTCAGCCTCCACTCAGGCTCTGGGCTCAGGGCCCACACTCCACCAGCCCACACAGGTGCTGCCTCCAGCCAGGGGCTGGGACTTGTGCCTGGCCCGCAGCAGCCTCCTCATCTCCCATCTGTGGCTCTCCCTGCCCCACGATGCCAGCCCAGCCCTCCTCCAGGGTCCTCCAGGCAGCAGACCCTGACTGGGAAAGGTGAGAGTCATGTCCCCCCGGGCATGGCCAGGCCTGTGAGGGTCCAGCATGGGTCTGAGCCGTGGGGAGCTGCCTTGGTGGCAAGGACAGGGGTGGGACTTACCTTCCACTGCCCCCGCGAGCTGCTCCCTGTGGCACTGCTCCCGGGCCTGCAGCGTGGGGCTCTGAATGTGCAGCTCTGCACTAGCTCGTGTGGAGCCCAGCCGGTTCACCAGCTGCAAGGACAGCAGGGCTGGCTCAGAGCCCAAGGCTTCTCACGGGCAGGGCCCTCTCCCTGTGGCCATGTTGGGAGCATGGGCAGCCTCCATCCTGGTGTGTCCCCCACAAGGGGAAGGGCCCCAGCCCAGCCACAGCATCCCTGGGGGACCCACATGGCCCTAGGGTCCCCTGCAGTGATGAGGATGCTCTCCGTCTGCCCTGTCCACGTGCAGCTCTGAGCATGGGACATGGGGCCAGAGCAGCCAGGGAACCGAATCTTTAACTGAACTTAACTTCGTTTTATGTATGTTTTAAAGCTGGGTCTCGCTCTGTGACCCAGGCTGGAGTGCAATGGCACGATCTCAGCTCACTGCAGCCTTCAACTCCTGGGCTCAAGGGATCCTCCCACCTCAACCTTCCGACTAGCTGGGACTAAAAGTGTGCACCATTGGGCCTGAGTAATTTTTTAGTTTTTTTTTTTTTGCCTATGCATTTTCTTTTATTTATTTATTTTTATTATACTTTAAGTTCTAGGGTACATGTGCACAACATGCAGGTTTGTGACATATGTATATATGTGCCATGTTGGTGTGCTGCACCCATTAACTCGTCATTTACATTAGGTATATCTCCTAATACTATCCCTCCCCCCACCCCCTCCCCACAATAGGACCCAGTGTGTGATGTTCCCCTTCCCGAGTCCAAGTGATCTCATTGTTCATTTCCCACCTATGAGTGAGAACATGCGGTGTTTGGTTTTCTGTTCTTGCGATAGTTTGCTGAGAATGATGGTTTCCAGCTGCATCTATGTCCCTACAAAGGGCACGAACTCATCCTTTTTTATGGCTGCATAGTATTCCATGGTGTATATGTGCCATATTTTCTTAATCCAGTCTGTCACTGATGGACATTTGGGTTGATTCCAACTCTTTGCTATTGTGAATAGTTCCGCAATAAACATACGTGTGCATGTGTCTTTATAGCAGCATGACTTATAATCCTTTGGGTATATCCCCAGTAATGGGATGGCTGGGTCAAATGTTATTTCTAGTTCTAGATCCTTGAGGAATCGCCACACTGTTTTCCACAATGGTTTAACTAGTTTACAGTCCCACCAACAGTGTAAAAGTGTTCCTATTTCTCCACATCCTCTCCAGCACCTGTTGTTTCCTGATTTTTTAATGATTGCCATTCTAACTGGTGTGAGATGACACACCAGTCAGACAAACATAAACCCTGTTTAAGAGACAGGGTTTCAATATGTTGCCCAGGCTGGTCTCAAACTCATGAGCTCAAGGGATTTTCCTGCCTTGGCTTGCCAAATTGTTGAGATTACTGGCGTGAGCCACAGCACCTAGCTTTGGATTTAACTTTAGTTGATTTAAATTTAAATTTAAATCCCCATGCATGGCTAGTGATGGTATTAGTGCAAATCAAGAGCTTACTTGGGTCTCTGGTTTCCCCAGCCAGAGTGGTGTGGGGCAGGCTCCCCACAGGCTCACAGCAGCAGCTACATGGTGGGGGGTGGTGGCCAGACAAGTGCCCCTGGAGAAGCTGGACAGAGGCCAGCGCCTGGGGTCTGGGGCACCTACAGTTGGCACACAGCCACCATGACCACCACAACCACTGTAGGCTTTGAAGGGCCAGAGGACTGGGACTGGGCCCCACCCTGGGGAGCCCCTGCCCCGGCCCTGCAGACACAGTGGCTGGAGCAGAAGGCAGCTCTGTCCACCTGTAGGCTGGACATCTCCACAGGTAAAAGGTACCTGAGCAGGGCCAGGCTACACTGGATGACTGACACTCCATTTGACATGAATGACAAAATTCATGAGGCCATGCCGGGCCCCCCAAAGGCAAAAACCAAGTGGCATCCTTGAAATGGCCAGGGAAGCCAAGGAAGGCATCCAGATTGACATGGGAGCCGAGGAGAGGCTTCAGGGCAGAGGAAGAATAAGGCCAGGGCATGGGGCAGTGGTGTGGCCAGGGATGACAGTGACAGTGGCATGGTGGCCCCCACCTGTGATGGGGGGGTGAGAGTGGCATGGTGGCCTCTGGCCTGTCATCAAGGAAGGGTATAGCAGTGGGTATGGTGCCCCCTGGCCTCTGCCAAGAGCCCTCCACCTTGAGGACAGGGCCTGGGCTCTTAAGCCCCTCCACAATCAGACCCCAGAGGACGGCCGGCACGGATGGCCTGGGCCCCGAGGCAGGTCCCCACTCCTGCACCTCTCACCTCACACTCGTAGAGCCCCAGGTCCTCCTTGCCAGCCGCCCGGATTACCAGCACTAGCAGGCCGCTGCGAGGCTCACTCAGTGTCTGGAACTTGCTGCCAGGGGTCAGCAGGGCCCCGTCCTTGTACCACCTGGAATCCACCCGGAGGGCACGTGAGGCAGGCAGGACTCGGGCCATGCTCTACCCCGCCGGCGACATCCTCCTATGTCCTGTCTCAGGGCCAAACCCGGCTGTGCTACCTGTGCTCACGACCCAGCTGTCCTGCCTTCAGACCCCAGGGGTCCTCAGAGAGCCCACCCTTCCAGAAGCCAAGACACAGCCTGGCCGTGTCCTCCTGGCTGAGGGGTGTCCCACATCCAGAATGAACCAGAGCCCCACAAAGCCCATTCTCAGCTGAAGGCCAGTGGCCATGTCCAGCCCAGCCCTGACACGGGAACACATGGTCCGTGCCCCATGCTCCAGGTGGGAGCCGGCCCCCTCATGCCCCATCCCCAGGCAGGCCTGGGCCCCACCTGATCTGCGGGTATGGGGCGCCTTCGATGGTGCAGGTGAACTGGGCATCCTCTCCCTCCACAAAGGGCGAGGCTCGGACCTGGTTCATGAACCGTGGTGGGACTGTGGGGTTGTGGAGGGAAGAGACAGAGAGAGAGAGAGACAGATAGAAACATAGAGACAGACAGACAGAGACAGACATAGAGACAGAGACAGAGACAGAGACAGAAAGACTTACAAAGAAAGAGACACAGAGACAGAAAGATAGAGATGGAGAAACAGAGAGAGATAAAGACACAGAGAAGGAGAGACAGAGAAAGAAATATAGAGAGAAAAATAGAGAGAGACAAAGAGACAGAGATGGAAAAACAGACAGAAAGAGACAGAGAAAGAGAAATTGAGACATAAATAGAGACAGAGAGAGAGAGAGAGACATAGACATCGAGACCAGAGATAAAGAAACAGAGACAGAGAGACAGATGCAGAAACAGAGACAGAAAGATAGACAGACAGAGAGACACATAGATAGAGATGGACAAACAGAGACAGAAGGACAGAAACAGAAAAAAGACATACAGAGACAGGGTGACAGAGACAGAGATCAAAGGACAGAGATAGAGACATACAGACATGGACAGACAAAGACAGAAATAGACACAGTGCATCAGACACAGAGACATACAGGGAGACATAGAGATGCCATGACGGAGCTGAGGCTGATGCCAGGGAAGGGGCTGCAGGGTCCCCACCCCTCCCAGTGCCCTCTATGAGCCCCCAGTGATCCCCTCAGAACATGGTTGGATGTCCATCCCACTGTCCCACCACCCCGCCACAGCTGGGCCTGCCATGGTGGGAGGGTCAGGGTGGCTCCTCCCCCAGGAAGGCCTCCAGGCTAACCTTGCACCAGGATCTTGCCCAGGGTACTGCAGTTGCCAGCGGCGCTGGCTGCGAAGCACATATACTGGCCCGAGTCTACACTGGTCAGGCTGTCCAGGATGAGGGCACATGAGCCATCAGGGTCTTCAATGAGGATGTGGTGGGGGTCCACCTGCACTGGTTTCCCATCTGGAAAGGACAAGCGGGGGCCATCACTCAGGTGGGGACCCAGGGGCTCACTCCATTAGCGGGGAGAAGCTGGGCCTGGCCTGGGGGCTGCAGTCATGGTCGGGGAGGGGACGGAGGGGCCACACTTGCAGCACAAGGGCCAGGCACGGGCTCCCTGCCGGGTCCAGCTTCCAGGTTGACCTGCAACTCTGGAGGGAGAGGCTGACACGAGCTCCCATTCTCTCTGTTGTCTCTGCTTCTCTGTCTCCATCTTTCTTCGTCTGTCTCGGACTCAGCTTCTTTCTTTGTCTCTATCTCTGTGTCTGTTTCTATTTTCTGTCTCTGTCTCTCTTTCTGTCTCCTTGTCTCTGCCTTTGTGTCTGTCTCTGACTCCACGTCTGTCTTTATCTGTCTGTTTTTCTGTCTGTGCCTTTTGTGCCTTTCTGTCTCTTTGTGTCTCTGTCTCTTACTCTGTCTCTCTTTCTCTGTCCACCTTGGACACTAGCTAGAGGCAGGGGGCAGGCCAAGGGACCTGAGCCCCACAGAGGACATCCTCTATGGGCAGCTGAGTCCTTGGTCACCTCAGCTCTCAGCAGTCCTGCAATGTTCTGAGGACCTCTAACACACTGACTGCACCCCAGCTCACAGCACCTTGATCCCCTCTTCACCCCTGCCTGCCCAGCCTAGGGCCTGCAGCCCCTTCTCAAAATCACTGCCCACAGCCCTCCATGCCTTCTTTCCCTGCACCTGCTCCTGCGGAGAACACGGCAGCCCAAAGTCTCACCCCCAGCTCCACTCTCCTCTCCCAGGCCACATCCTCATGCCTCCAAATGCACAGCCTTCTAATACGAATATCTGAAGACTGAAGAATGTGAAGTAAATCACCTTGGTATGAACACACAACTGACTACACCTCTCTGGCCAAGGCATGCTTCCTTCCCAGGTGAGGGACCAGAAGGCACGGCCTCTCACTGTGGAGAACTCCTTCCCATATAATGTCTAAATATACAAAACAGCATCGATTCACATTCCAATAGTGTCGGGTGTGCCCCACAGATTGCTTAAATCACAAAGGTCACAACCAGCACTAACTTATGATTTGTATAGAACTATAAGAGATATATATTATATATACACACACACATATATATACACATTATACACACACACACACGTACACACATACACATATATATTTGTAGAGATGGAGTCTTGCTCTGTTGCCCAGGCTGGAGTGCAGTGCGGCGATCACAGCTCACTGCAGCCTCGACCTTCTGGGCGCAAGTGATTCTCCCGCCTCAGGTGCGCCACCATGCCTGGCTAATTTTTTTAACTTTTTGTAGCAACAGGGCCTCACTCTGTTGCCCATGCTGGTCTCAAACTTCTGGGCTCAAGCGATCCTCCCCCCTTGGCCTCCTGAGTAGCTGGGACTATAGGTGTGAGCGACCCCACCCAGCTCAGAAATAATCTTAAATAATTTTTTTTCAAAAACCTTCTAGTTACCACCTCAGATCTCTGCACCCCTTTATGGCAACTCCAGAAAGGAGCTGTGCTCACACCCTCCAGGGCATCTCTTCCCATCCCCACTAAGCCCATCCCCTAGGCTCCATTTCTCTCCCCCAAAGCTACCAGCAGTCAGGGCCGCCATGCTACCAGCAGCTCTGTCCTCATCTTGCTGTGAGAAAACAATTCTCCCTGGAATTCAGATTCCACATTTCAACCCTCTGAGCAAAGGCACTCACAGCCAGGTTTAGAATAGAAGAAGAAGAAGAGAGTAGAGTAGAAAGTAAGGAGAGTGAAGCAGAAGATGCCCGTCTGCCTGGCTGTATTCCAGGGCAACAGAGACAAAACCCTTCCATTCCTTTTCTGGGAGACATTTCTGCATCCCAGGGTAGGAAGTCATCCACTATCTCTGGAGTGAAGCATGGGCAGATGTACCAGCAGCCCCATAAAAAGAGCTCCAAGTCTCCTAAGATTCAAGATTTCTCTCTCGTGGGGCAACCCCTGCATGCAACTAACACCTGGTTCCATCGCCTCCTCACAGAAACGGGTGAGGGCAATGATGAGAGACACTGAGGCACTGCTGGTAAAAAGTCTTTGTCTCTGACCCATGAGTCTTGTGTCTTTTGTCTACATCTGGCTATCAGGCTGGCTTGCAAGATTGCAAGTGGGGTAAAATTGTGGGCCCTTCACAGTTTTTGATTTACAATTTTGGAGACAGGGAAGTGACACTGTCAGAGGCATGGCCTTCTGGAAGGAAAAGAAGAAGTGGCCCTGTGGATCTCTTTCTCTACTTTGTTGCCCTGCTAAGGAGAGAAACTAGGCAGGTAGTTGCAGTCTGAGAACTGAGGAGTGGGTTCAAACACAGACACCTGGGCGGTGCCTTGGTTGGCGCTCTTTCTCCAGTCCCTGCCAGGGACTTTGCTGGTTCAGCCTCAGTTCAACCACTTCACAATAAATGCCAGAGCCAGTGCTGAATCTGAAGGAAGACTCCGACCCTGTTCAGACCACAGCCACGGACACTCATGCCTGAACTGAGTGCTGGGGTAGGGCCACCAGCAGCCATGATGGGTGAGGCAGGAGAGGGCTCAGCCCATCTAGCTCTGGCTGGTTAGGAGGGGAAAGGATGGGCACCAAGCCCGCACTCAGGAAGAATAGCCACAGCTTGGGCGTCTTGTGGAGCAGCCTCCTGCATCCAGCATGCTGGCCTTCCATTCTTCTGGGGGTGACAGTAGGGGATCTATGTGTTTGCGGTAGAGACAGGGTCCTACCTCCATGGTTGGCTGAGCCACGGAGGTGTGTCTTGTTCTGTCATTGTCCTCTAACCCCTTCCATCCCCTCTATACCAGATCCTTTCCTGGCTCAAGCAACTTCCCCGAGATGACAGACTCCCCCAAGGGAAGGCAGAGGGGACACGGCAGGGAGTGCATGGACTCCTCCTGCCATGGCCTGCCAAGCAGCCAAGATCACAGGCATGTGACACCATGCCAGGCTCAGAGATAATTTTAAATAGGTTGGCAGGTTAAAGACACCTCTTCCTGGGGCAATGAACAATGAAGTGAATCAAGGCTGCTGATGGGGACACCCTGGCCAGACTGCCAAGGCTCCTGTGCAGAGCCCCCAGGACACCACCTCACTAAGCCCCACCATAGGCAGGGTACAGACGCAGAATCTACATCACATGTCAGACTGAGGACATCCTGGAGAGACATTCTCAAGCCTACAGGAGAGGAGAACACATTGCATGTGGTGAACCCACTCTCCATCCTGTCAGACTGCTATGAACCCAGTGTTGGGGTTTAGAAAACAAGACCCCAAAATGAGGGCCTCCCAAGCAGCCACAGAAGCAAAATTCTCTCTCTGACCTTCTCTTCCTCTCCTGTCTCTAGCCCCTCATTCTCCTCCCAGGCTTCCATAGAAACTAGAATCCCTCTTCCCCAAGGCGGGTCATAGAAACCAGAACACCTTTTTCTCTAAAGCCAGCCACAAAGCCTAAAAATAGGACTCCGATTTTCTCTCCATCTTTCTGTGTAAAACTTGGCCATGAAGAAATGATCGGACCTACCTTGTTTGGCTGTAGATGCAAGACCCCCATTCCAGCAAGGGTCCTGCTTCTCACTCAGAAGGAAAGGACACTGCTCAGAAGGCCAAGAAGAATCCAGACACACAGGCATAGCAGGATGTCCCCACTCAGTCTGTTCTCACTAGATCCAACCCTATTTGCCCAATCCTATTTCAGCACAGTTGTCCATACTTTATGGAACCTAAGCATTAAAATAAACAGCTTCTTCTGGGTCTTTGGTCTTCATTCTGAAGGATCCAGTGTCTACACATTCAATAAATGTGTCTGCCTTTTCTCCTATCTGTTTGCCTTTTGCAAGGTGATTGTTCAGCGAACCTGCGGAGGGCCAAGGGGAATGTTCTCCATGGCCCCTAGGCCAGCTGTCCCTCTCCAGGCTCTCTGTGGAGGCCTACCTGCTATGAAGCTGCTTTGGGTCTCCAGCCACACCATGAAGGCGTGTGCCACGCACACGCCCTGCAGTTTGATTTCCTATGACATCTACCACAAGAGCCACTCAGCAAGGGGATGGCAGTCTGACTGTGCCCACCTCCTCTTGCCCTACAGACCTTTGGAAGGCAGTCCAGTCACCAAAGGCAGCTGTCCCCAGAGAGGAGCTCTCTCGTGCAAGCTGCCTACTGGTGGTTAGGAAGCGAGGGAAAGGGGAGGTCCTCCATCCACAGGGAAACCCAGGCTCTGCCATGACCAACCCTCGGTGGCAGCCTGGTCCAAAGGGAGCGGGGCTCAGGGCATTCAACTGGCTTCTGGCAGGCTTTGATAAAAAAGATTTTGTTCCTCTTGAACCTAACGTCCCAGAGGAGAGGTCTGGACAGGTGGCAGGAGGGAAGCTCCTAAGACCCCAGGGAGCAGGCGTTAATGACCCATCCGAGCCTTCCTCCAGAAGTATCCCAGGGCAGCCCTCCAAGCCATTGTGTTCATCAGCTCTCACCAGTGGACACCGGGATGGCCCCTCCCAACACACCCAGGCAAAACTCCCTAGAGTCCTTCCTCTCCAGCCCTGTCCTCAGTCATGGGCAGACCTGCTGGCCCAGCTGCTGTGGACAGGGAGAACAGGAAGGGCTGAGTGCCTGGATGGTGCCTGCAACACCAGGACAGCACTAGGTTATAAGGACTGAACTGGGGGCTTGGAGGCCAGTCAGCCAGGCCAGATGAGGTTAACCTGACAGCCCAGGTGACCCCCTGGGGGGTCATCTGGGAGGTACCATCAGTCAGTACTGATGTGTGCCTTCCTAGGAGTCCCCAAATTGTAAACAATAACTGTGTTCTCAAGACTTCCTGTGTGGGAGCCACACACGTGGCGGCTGTTGCCTTGGGGTGGTCCAGGGCAGTCCCACAGGTTGGCATCTCCCCTGCTGGGAGGCTTGATTAAATGCAGCCTGAGTTAGACTGGAAGGACGACATACCAGCCAGCGTCAGTCAGATTAGCCAGGATGGCTGAGGGCTGGGCACAAGTGTGGGAAAATCCCCGAGCGGCTGGAGCCTGTGGAAATAGGGTGGAGCTGGGTCTCTTGGGGCACAATGCCCCATGGTTGGCCAGCTCCTGCAGCCCAGATGCTCCAGACAGCAGTGCTCACACAAGCAGACATTCCAGGACAGTGGAGCAGAGATGCCTCCCTCCCTGGAGACACCCAAGGTGATAAGATGCAGCCCCTGAATCCATGGTGCAGCACATGCATGTGCAGGTTTCTCCCACACTACCCCTGAGAGCTGTGGCAAGAGCCTGTTCTGGCTGCTGCCTCATGTTGATGATGAATCATTTCTGTCTTGGACGTCTTGTGTCTTCTGTGTGTGTGCAAATAACTATACATGTATATATGTGTATATGTAGCATTTGTGCATGTTTACATGCAGATATGTGTGTAGTACGTATGCTTGTGTGTACCTATGTGTATGGTGGGTCTATGTGTATATATATGTACTGTGTATGTATGCATGCAGACGAGTGTGTAGTATTTATGAATATAAATATATGGTGTCTATGTGTGTAGCATGCATGTGTGTTGCATGTATCTGTGCATGTGTATTGTGTATGGTATGTGGCTGTGTACATATGTATATGTGTGCAGTATTATCTACGTGTGCACATATGTGTGGTCTCTAATATGTATATTTATATATGTGTAGTGTGTGCATACATGTACGTGTAGCTATGTATAAAGTGTGTGTGCATATGTAAAGTATGTACTTGTGTGTAATGTGCATGTATCTATGTGTATAGTGCATGTTTGCATGTATCTGTGTATATATCTATGTAGTTGTATAGGCACATGTAGTGTGCACTTGTGCATGATGCATGTGTATGTGGTGTGTGTGCATGCATGTGTACCTGTATAATGTGTATCTATGTACATATTCATGTGTATGGTATGTATTTGTGTATATGTATTGTATACTATGCATGTATGTGTAGTATCTGTATGTGTGGTGTACATCTATGTATATTACACATATAGTGTTAATGTATATGTGTGTGTAATGCATATATATGTGGTGTGTATGTACATATGCATGAGTGCATAGCATGTATCTCTGTATGTGTCTCTATGTACGTGTGTGTACAAGTGTGTGTAATGTGTACGTGTGTAAACCGTGACAGGCTGACTTGCACATGTGTGAAGGGTAGAATGGGGACCCTGGCAGCCCTGGATGCCCCTGCCCACTCCCTGCTGGCCTCTCCCTGGCTGGCTTCCTGGGCCCCCACTTCCCTGGCCGCTCCTTCCCTTGGGTTCGCGTCCCCTCATTTCTGCAGACTCTGGAAGTGGGGGCTCTCAAGCCTGGGTGCTTGGGCCTCACCCCCTCCACATGCACTCTGCGTCTGCATCAACTGGCAGGTCAGATGCTCTGTGAGCTGACAATGTCCCATTCGTCGCCTCTGGCCACATCCCTCTTCTGAGCCTTACTTGTACTTCTCCGATCACCCCTTGGCCCCTCTGCCAGCATCACTGCAGGCACCTTGACTCTGCAGGGTCCTCCCAGGCCTGGTGCTTCTTCCTCCCACCCAGCCCCGTCTGCACACCACCGTGCCTCTCCCCAGCCTTCTACCTTTGCAAACGGAACCACCCTGGTGGATGTCCAGCCCAAACTGTGTGCACATCTGGATGCCAAGCTCTTTCCACATAGCCAGCCACCCTATCAGTAAATCGGGCCAGCTCAGCCTTCAACACATCCCTGGAATCCACAGCCATCCCTGAGCCCGGGTCCCCAGCTCCAGCACGATGACTCCCAGGCTGGTGTCCCAGGTCCCCTCTTGGCCCTCCCCAGCAGGTTCCTGGCATTACAGCCAAGGTGACAGATGACAGAGCCAAACTGTGTCCCTCTGCTGCTCAAACCCGACATGGCTCTAGCACAGCTCCCCAGGGAGAAGTCTGCAGCTCCTAGGAGGTGATCTCAGGCCCTTGGAATATCCTGTCTGGTAAAAGCATCTGTTCTCCTTGGGAGCCCTGGGCCACATGGGATCATCTATGCTGACCGTGAGATTTCTGAGATTCCTGGGGGTCCCTGGGCCATACAGCATCAGCTTGGCTTCCAGAAGGGCTGGAGCCCAAGGCCCACCACAGAGCAGTGAGCCACGATTCCATGGCTGAGCCTGCAAAACCCTGGACACCATAGCCAGGGAAGCACCTGGTTGGCACCACCCTGTGCATGTCATCACATGCTGTCACTGGCAGAAATGATGCCCCCGGGAGGGGACAACTGGAAGTTCATGCCTAGTGCCACCTGGACCTTTCCCTAGGTAGCTCTCCCAGCAGCTACTTTAACCTGGGCCCTTTGGCTGCAATCAGCCCTGACTATGGGACTAGCAGCTTTGCAGAGCCGAGTCCCCTCACTGAACTCCCTCCTCTCCATGTCTCGGCATCTCCGTGTCCCCAACCATGCTGCCTTTGATTTGGAAGGCAGGTGGCAAGTGAACGTATGAGGCCTGTCCTTCGTGCCCCAGGCTCCCGGCCAAATCCCATACTGGGTCCCCAGCCCTCACAGCCTGTTTCTCTCGGGAGGCTCTTTTCTGTTGCAGGGCCAGCATCTTGGACAGGAAGGCCACAGCCCCCGGCCCCGGGGTTTACCTTTGTACCAGCTGATGACAGGCTTGGGTGTGCCTGTCACGCGGCAGGCCAGCTTGACTGTCTCACCGAGCTCCGCTGTGCAGTCAGCCAGCTCCTCTTCAAAGTCCGGGGGCCCTGAGGACACACACAGCCCTGAGTACTCTGTGGGGGGACATTGGGCTGCGGCACCCCCAGGTGCACCTGGCAGGTCATCTGCCTTGCACCACGAGCCCCACATCCGATGGTGTGGCCACTATGGGGACTGTCCTTTGTTGCCCCTCATCCAAGGTCCCCATCCAGAGTCAGGTGAGTGAGGCAGGTGTGTGTTAAACAGAGAGCAGTGGGGGCTCGGGGGAAGATTCTGTTCTAGTTGAGGAAGCAGACCCTGGGCTGCCAGGCCCTTCACAGCCCCCGACATGATCTGGGTGGGTGCCTTGAGCTTGGGGCCCCCATGGTATCTCCGACCTTGGGTCAGGGCCAATCCAACACCCAGCCCAGGGGCTCCCCATGAGGCTGTAGCCATCACATGCCACAGGCTGGTTGAGCCGTCTGTCCTAGGAACGAGCCCACCCCTCACACCCACCCAGGTAGGGACCTGTGCGGCTGCAGGAACAGGCTTGGGTGCCCCATCCTGGCTCAGCCACCTGGGTCCCCGGGGAGGTGGACACTCACGCCACACAGGCAGGGCCAGACGCTGCTGGATGCCACAGATCTCCTTCACCCACGAGTTCTTGATAATGGCTGTCCGTGCCTGCAGCAGGTACTTGCGCACCGAGTCCTCCCGCTCTTGCCACACCTCAAAGGCACGGTCATCCCCCTCCACCTGGTCATTCAGGTCGATGCTGCTCAGCTGTGGGTAGGGAAGGGTGTCAGCACAGGGATGGGGACACGGGCTGACCATACTCAACAGATGTGGGACTCGATGAGGAAACATTCAGGCCACCCTGGACCAGTGGCTGCAGGCGTGGCCACCGGCATCCACCCCGGAGCTGAGGGACAGGGAGCCACGCCCAGCAGCCGGGAGCCCACAGACCTTCATCATGTTCCGGAACACGTAGCTGAAGGTATCGGTGCGGGAGTCTCGCCGGGGCTTGCAGATTACCAGGTGGTTGCGGAAGAGGAACACGTGACGGTTGTGGCCCTTCCAGGGCATTCGGGCCCCTGGAGCACCCTCCCACACGATGAAGTGGCCCTGGGGGAGGGTGTAGACTGCGGTCAGCCTGTGTTGGGCCAGACTGCTCAGAGGTGCAGACCCCACAGCCACCCAAGTACCCAGTGCCCTGCCCAACTCATGCACACATCCCCACTTTCTGGCAGCCCCAGATGCAAGCCCCCAACACCCCAATATCCACCCACCTCACACGCATCTCCCGGCCCCGGCCCCTGCCCCTCCCCAACCTGGCGGATGGGCTCGCCCAGGGCCTCCAGGGTGCCCGGGTACTTCTCCATGAGGGACACGTGCAGCTTGTTCTCGGCGCGCTGCGGCAGGGCAGACACCACGGCGTAGGCCTGCTCCAGCAGCGCGCAGTTCTGTCTGTTCCGCGCCTTGTTGCGGATCAGCTCCTGGGGCCGGGGCGAAGGTCAGGGTTCAGACTGCTCCACAGGCTGGACCCCAAAAGACCCAGCCTGGGCAGAGGAGGTGGGGCAGGGGAGGTGGTGCCCACCTTCAGCAAGCCCTGGTATCGCTGCACCCGCTCCACCGGCTGCTCCAGGTAGTGCTGCAGAGGTGGCGGCGGGGGCTGAGAGGGGTCCCCTGCTGACAGGGCCTCCTCCGCATATTTCTGTGGGAACCAGGAGGGTGGATTTCAGGGCAGGAATGCAAGGCCCCCGATGGCTGTGTCCCTGAGAGCTGGAGGGTGGGTCCCCAGGGTGCACACACCACCTGCACCCCAGGTGACAGCTGTCATCACCTACTGACAGGTGACAAGCACAGGACTTGGGCTGCTGAAGTGGCCTGCCCAGGAGCACAGGGCTGCAGAAGCAACTCCACCCGCATTTCTGAACTGAGGCCCAAGGGGGCCGCAGGGAGGCTGTGGGCAGTGGCAAGGTCGGGGATGAACGCAGGTTCTGATGTGGGCAGGCCAGGATGAACCTTGGAGGATGCCTGGGCTCAGTGAGCCTTCAGAGGGAGCCAAGGGCAGGCACAGAGGTTCAGGAGTCCATGAGCTCAGGCATGGGCACCTTGTAGAACTCCTGGATGGCCGTGCTGACGACCACCGACTCAGCCTGCACGCGCCCCACCAGGAACTCCAAGTACTGCTCAAAGGCTGCCTGGTTCTTGATGAAGCACATGGCCACGTCGTCGTCTGTGTCGCATTGCTGCAGCTCCTGCAGGAAGCTGCTGTGAAGGGGGATGGCATCAGGACTCAGCCTGAGCCCCATAGCCTGGCCCTGAGCCCTCACCTCTGGGGGGAAGCTGGCCCTGCACAAGGGCTGGGGCCTGTGGCTCCTGGGGTTTGTGAGAGTATGCATGCAGACATGTGTGGGCATGCAAAGAAGTGCTTGTGTGCCATGTATGAAAGCTCACAGGAATATTACATGTGTACATGTATGTGGGCATGCACATTTGTGGATGCATGTAAATGTGTATGAGCACATGTGGCTGCATACACAGGCAGGTGGTGGGGGAAGGAGATGCTGTGTTATATGCATGTGTGAATGTATTCAAGTGTTAAGATGAAAGGATGTGCATGTACATGCTGGATGTGCACATATGTGCAGAAGTGCATATGCATAGGTGTGCAAAAATAGTGTGGAGACATGTACATATGTGTGTCCATGTGTATAACATGTATACATGTACACAGGCATATATGTGTACACACGTCTATAGGTATGCACTGTGGGCACACAGGTGATGTACACATGTATATGGGTGTATGTGTGTACTGTGTGCATGTGTGTGCATTTACAGATGTGCACATGTGCCATGCACATGGGTATATGGTGTTAAAGGCTGCACCTGTACACATGTGTGTGTTCATGTGTGCACACGTGTGAGGGTGTGCATGCAAGTGGGCCTGCGCACATGCCAGTTAGCTGTTGGTGCACCGCAGGCCTTCCCATGAGTAAGCCAGGTACACACGTCTGGGTTTCTGAGGGGAAGTGCGCTGAGGGATAAATCAAGTCAGCACAGGTTCTCTCCCTCCTTGGCTCCAACCCACCTGCACGAGGCCTGGCCCTACAGTGCGTCTATGCATGGACGTGTGTGTGTGTGTGTGTGGCCCCACCCACCCACCTGCTGTGAAAGAGGCCGATGTCCCGCACATTGCGGAAGATGACTGCCTTCTGGCTGGCCACAGCTGCGGGCACGTGGGGGCAGCGCTCCAGGTGCTGCAGGTGGTGGCTCTGCAGGAACTGCAGCTCCTCCACGAAGGCCTGCTCAGAACTCAGCAGCTCCTGGATCACAGAGCTGGGCAGGAGGGGGCCGCCATAAGGGACCACGGAGCTCCTGCTTCCCGTGCAGGGACTGTGGGCCACGAGGCTCCCGCTCCCTCAGCTGCTAAATGGGAGCGCCTCCTGCTGCGCAGCCTGTCGCCTGCTCACAGGAAGTGGGAGAGCAGGTGGAGAGAGGCTCCCTCTCGGACAAGGCCGGTCCCAACACCAGGAAGCCACCCAGATGGGTCCTGTCAGTACAAGGCTGGGAGGGCAGCTGCGGGAACCCAGGCAGCTCTGGGCCTGCTCTGCTGTCCTTGGCCCCTACCTGTCCCTGATAGGCTCACACAGGAGCACTGTTTCAGAGGCCCCTGCAGAGGAATCAGCATAGCCATGACCCCAAGACCTCCAGGGTTAGGGCCTGGACCCAGAGCCAGGGCAAGCGGCCAGCTTCTTTGGAAGACTGTCCAGTCAGTGGGATGCCAGTGCCACCACCTCCAGTCCAGCAGGCACTCACCTCAGCCTTGACTTGTATTCATCTTCAGACACGGCCTCCCCGGGGAACTCAGGGGCCTCAGCAGCCCCCCACTCAGGTGACAGCTGGTGAGGGACAGGAGTATTCCGGTCGGGGTGCTGAACTCTGGCCCTGCCCTGTGGGGATTGGGCTCTCGCCCCTCAAATTGGGACGCCCCTCCTTGGGGCCTCCAGGACCCCTGAGGACCCCTCCTGCCTGGCCATTCAGGTACCTTGAGCCTCCTGTCCAGGTAGGCTGGTGACACCCAGCCCTGCCGTGAGGGGCTGAACTTGGTGGGCTTGGTGCGGACGAGCCAGCGCAGTGGGTGGGCTGCATCCAGGACCTCCACGTACTGGCCTTCCCGCAGTGCGATGGCATCCTGCTCAGCCCCCAGGGGCAGGTAATCGGCGGTGACCACGTAGATGTCAAAGATCTGAGAGGGGGGTGGGGGTGCTAAAGTGGTGAGACCCGGGAGGTGCCAGCTGGGCCTGCCGAGATCCCGAGCCACAGGGCAGGGATCCCCAGTCAGCATGCACACGCCTGGTTCCTGTCCCACACAGAACAGCAGGAATGTGAGAGACCTCCCCTGCCCCACCCCCACCCCTAGAGGTCACCACAGCCCTGGGGTCTCCAGGCCTGGACTGCCTACACTCAGTTACTTGTTTACCTTCTCCCCGACTCCACACCCACTCCAAGCCCTAACAGGGTGCCTGGTACACTGGAGGCCTGAGACACTTTCTCCTTTGAAGGAATGAAGGAGTGAATGAATGAACTAAACAAATGGCTCTCCAGGAAGGCAAATCTCCACAGGACGCCGTGTGGAGAAGATCCTGTTCTCACCAGTTCCTGCACCAGTACCTTGCTGGGGTCCCACCTCCCTAAAGTCCCATGGGAGTCCTGCCTCCTGAGCCCCTCCCCACCCTTCACCTTCTCTTCAGGAACGTCAGGGCCTCTCCCTGCCCTGCTCCCAGAGGATTCCAGCTGCCCACCTCGCCTCGGGCGTCGCCGTCCTCTGACTCTGAAGAAGACTCCTGGATGCTGGAGGATGGCCGTGATCGGCCATGGCGGGGGGATGCAGATGGTGTCTTGGAGTCATCATCGCTGTCACCTCCAGGCACCTGCAGCTTGGCTGGGGGTGCAAGGATCATGACACCCTGGCCTGCCTCTGGCTTTCCAGGGCTCAGGGGAAGGGCAAACACCCCGGACACATCCCAGTGACCCTGGCACATGGGCCGCTGCCCCTCACCCTGCGTGATCTTGGCCGATACCATCTCGGTGATCTGGGAGGTCAGTTTCTGCAGGAGCTCCTCTGTGCCCACCTCAGCAAGGGAGAGGTGTCTGAGGGCCTCCTTGGCAGCCAGAGGCTCTCCTGGGGATACAAACACTCTGCTCAGGTTGCTGCGTGCCCCTCAGATGTGTACCAAGCACCCCATGCTGTAGGCCCATCTTGGGCCCTGGGAGCCAATGGTGAACAAACAGCCAAGCCTCCCCCGCATGGTGCTGATGTCTAGCAGGGAGATGATGAGACTCAGTGGCTGGCAAGGCGGGAGGCCAGTGGCAACTGGCCAGGATGAGGAGTCACTCTGGCTCATGAGTGTCAAGCCGAGGCACGACCAGCGGGCTGAGAATGTCCAGAGACAGAGGGCATGGTGGGGACTGCCAGTGGACAGTGGATGAGGGGCATTGGGGACAGAGTCAGCAGAGGCCAGACCTGGGCATCAGGCTGCAGAAGGGGCCATGGGTCCAAAGCGGGGCTGTGTTGCCTCTGTTCTCAGTGCCCAGCACCTAGGAGTTCTACCCAGACCCTGGTATCTACACAGCCCGCTGGATGTGAGCTCTGTGCCCAGGGCTGGCCCAGGGACCCCGCAGGCTCCCAGATCCATGGGGATCAGACATGGTTCCGACACTAATCAAGCCTGAAGTCCAGGCACGGGTTGGTTCTGGCTGTGTGAGCAGGTGTCTCAGTGCTGTGCTGCTCAGGAGGGGCCTCTGAGGCCTGGAGCCACCCCCGGGCAGCCTCCTCCCTGATCCCAGCATCAGGGGATCACCCTGGCCCCTCACAGGCATGCACCCAGCCTGACTGTACCTTTCCTCTGCCCACCAAGGTCAGCAAAACTCGCAGTTTCCAACCCCTGTGCTGAGACGGCTTGTGTGGTCCTAAACGGGCAAAGGGGGTGTCCTGAGAGGCCTGGGCTGGACCCCACCACCCTCTGTCCTTATGCAGAAGCTCCTGACAAAAAGAGGGTCTGGGGACAACAGACCAAGATACTAGAGAAAGGGGCTCCATACCAGAGAGGCCCAACAGAAGCCTTCGCTTTACAATGGGGAAACTGAGGTGCAGAGAAGGAAGAGAGCTGGCCCAAACCACACGGCCTGCATGGGGCAGAGCCAGGACACGCTCTGGGACAGGTGTTCTCCCAGGGGCAGCGCTGTCCCATTCCCCACTCCTAGAGCATCCTCCCTGGCCCTGACTGGAACAGCCTCCAGGGGCAACCCTCACTTACCCCTGCAGGAAAGTGGAAATCAGTGCTTCCTTCACTTTCTCCTGCTCCTCCACCTTAGACACTGTCAGGGAGGACCGGGCAAACCATCAGGACGGTGCTCCCAACCCCGGCACGTCTGATTCCAGATCTGGACTGGGTCCCTCCAAAGCCCTGAGCGGGGGCTGTGCCCAAGCTCACCTCCCCATCCCACTCTTGGCCTGTGGTCACCCCAACAGTGATGGGAGGAGAACAGGGGTTCTCCTGTCCTCAGAGGGGCTGAGCAAGGCCCAGGATGCAGGGGGCTTCAGGAAAAGTCCCTGGAGCCGGCGGTGCAGAACCCACGGGTCCTGGGCCCAGAGGGGACTCTGAGGCTCAAAACCACCAGCACCACCAGGGCCTGACCCGTCTTGGGGTCTCCCTGGTGCTGTCAGAGAATGAGAAGAGGAAGGAGGGGGTCCCACAGGGTCCCAGCCCAGATGGTGGTGATGGGCAGTGTGCCCCAAGGAGACTCCAAAGCTACCCAGTGCCCACCTCCCATGCCCCAGCCCTCCACCCCCCTACCCCCTACTCACGGCCCGAGACACGCAGGCTGGCGGAGCAGAGGGCCTGGCCGGCAGCGTTGCTGGCGATGCACGTGTAGGTGCCCTGGTGCTGCCGGCCCACGTCCAGCAGGACCAGGCTGTGCTGCTGTGCAGAGCTGGCCATGGTGTAGCCTGGCGTGTCAGGGCCAATCCACAGCACACCCCTCTCAGCCTCCTCCCTGAGCCAGTGCACGGTGGGCGCCGGGCGTCCTGGGGCGGGCAGGAGGTGGTAAGTGCACCCCGCCAGGAGCAGGGCCTCTGGAGGTGGAGCCCTGTCTGTGGCCCTCCCTCAGGATGATGTGAGTGGGGAGGGGGCACCTCTGTCCCATCCCCCAGGGGTGATCTTTCCACAGCAGGGGACAGGAAATGCCTTACCTTCTACCTTCACGGAGAAGGTGATGCTGGAGCCTTTCTTCACTTTCTTGGGGGTGAACCTCTCCAGCATTCGGGGTGGCACCAGCTGCTCATGCACATCTAGGGGGCACAGGGTGGCTGGCAGAGACCTTGGCACAGTCCCTACCGCCTGCTTCCTGGCCCCCGATGATGTCTGCAGGCCCCCAGGTGGCTCTCCACAGCCAGCACCTGGACAGCACCACACTGTTCCCTCGGCCGGGCTGTCTCCTAGGTGCGCCCTCCCTGAGCCAGCCCATGGCCACCCACACCTCCACTGCAGTCAGCCCTAGGGTCAGGCCCTCAGCACCCATGGCCACCTGGCCTCTCCCTGCCCGTCTGGGGCTGCCTCACCTGATGCAGGCTTCTCTTCTGGCTCATCGGGGCCTGAAAGAGGCACTAGAGTCAGACACCTAGCACACACAGGACCCCGCCATGGCTCCTACTCAGCGCTGTGCGGGAGCCCAGCAGTTCTACCCCCTGCAGTGAGGGAACTCAAGGGCAGCGCTGCTCCCCAAGCAAACGTCCTAACCCCTGCCTGAAACCTGGGCCATGAAGCCCTGCAACTTACACACTCTGGTGACAGAGGCAACAGGCTGCATGGACCAGACCCAACGCCCCACCACCCACCCTCACCCTGCCACGGACTCTGTGGCCCGACACTGGAACCAGCACACAACCAAATAATGCTGCCCAGAGCAGCAGAGGACTCACACCTGGGGACGCTGGGGAAAGCTGCAGCAGTGGCAGGACGGGTTTGGGTGAAACTTGGAATGAACTCTCAGTGCTCAGAACTTTTTGAACAATAAGGAAGTAGGGTCCTCTAGTCCCAAGCTACACTGGCTCTGGCTGTGCGTGGATTTACCTAGAGCCTCAATGTTTACCCACTTTCCTGGGTCAACTTCAACCTCCAGCCTGCCCATTAGTCAGGACAGAGGGCTGCACACCCGCTCCCTGAAGGGCCAACTTCTGGCCACCTGTGCCACTTTGTACCAGGGACCCCCGCTGAGGGCCTGATATGGCAAGGTGTGCAGGGGATGTCAGCCCTGGCCAGGATGCTGCCCAGGGCCCAAGTCTCTGCCCAGCCCCTCAGAGCACCCACCTCGGACCAGCAGCCGGGCAGATGAGTAGGCGGCACCCATGGCATTGCTGATGTAGGCCGCATACTGGCCAGAGTCCTCCCGAGTGACTGAGATGATCTCCAGGGTGTGCAGGGTCTTTTTGTCAGTCATGTGGATGTGGGCAGATGCGGTCAGGGGCTGGCCATCTTTGAACCAGTATAATCTGGGAGCAGGGTAGCCTGGGCCACGGGAGGGGGAGTGGTCAGCCTGGGCTACCACCCACGGGCACTGTGTCCTCCAGATGGGAGACAGATGAAGGCCTGGAGAGAGGGTCCTTCAAACACCCCCACACCACCAGTGATGGAGTATCGGCCTCCAGCACCCAGGCAGCAGGGAGAGTGACTGCCTGACCCTGTTGCTGGGGTCTCCTTTCAATTGTAGCTGACGGGGCACGGCTCCTTGGCCTCCATCCTGCCATGGCCGTGTCCCCACTCCCTCTCCCTCTCACCTTTCACCTTGAGCTGGAACTTGGCCAGGCGTGTGCCAGGGGCCACCTGGAGGTCTCTCAGTTCCTCCACCACCTGGGGCAGCTGGCCCTCATCAGTGGTGGACTCTGTTCCCTCCTGCTCCC
Organism: Macaca nemestrina; assembly: GCF_043159975.1. Lineage (NCBI taxonomy): Eukaryota > Metazoa > Chordata > Mammalia > Primates > Cercopithecidae > Macaca > Macaca nemestrina. The sequence continues at coordinate 86,584,650 of NC_092125.1, read as the reverse complement.
GGCTGGCAGGAGAACAGAAAAGGGGTCAGCCAGAAAGTAGGGCAGTGAGGGGAGGGCGGGCGGGGTGCTGAGGGGCTTGGGCATGGATGACGTTGGAAGCCCCTGTTTGCTGACAGAGACCGCCAGGGCTTGGAGGAAGGCTCCAGGATTGGACACTGTCAGACCAAGCCCTGCCCTCACCCAGCAGCATCACTCCCCAAGAGGCCCTGCAACGTCAGTCCGTGGGGCACAGCCCACCTCTGGCAGCTCCTACCTGGACAAGTAGCCTTGGGCACTGAAGTAGGATGAGGTCTCCGTGGCATCCGCTGCAGTGTCATAGTCTGTGCTTGTCACTGGGGAAGGAAGAGGGGAACTGGAGCAAGGCCTGCCATCCCATCTGCCCCAGCACGAGCTCCTGCACCAGGATGGCCTCGGCCCTCAGAGGTCCTGACTACGGAGCCTTGCCTGGAAGCCACTTAGATTTGGGAGCTAGGAAGTCATAGGGGGAATAGTGATATTGTAGCCTCTCCACCCCCAGCTATTACCAGCCCCATACTTCAAGGCCTATAACTAACTACAAGCCTCTTTGACATGACAAACTAATAACGAATGATCCAGAGGCCTCAGAAGAAACAGTGATAGTGGTAGAACATTCCAGTTCCATCCTACTAGGGAATAATGGGATGAAAAGATACAGGTCTCAAACAGCTAGGACTTGTGTTTCTAGTCAAGATGGAGTGACTGAGGTTGGACTTACCCTCTTTTATGGACTAAATGTTGAGATGCCCCCCAAAGACCATATGCTGAAATATTAACCCCCTATGGATGAAGAGATGGGCCCTTGGGACGTGATTAGGTGATGAGGGTGGAACTTCCATGAATGGGATTACTGCCCTTATAGAAGGGACCCGAGACCTCCCTCATCCTCTTTCTATCATGTCCTTGAATGATGTATTTTTTTCTTCTGTTATATATATACATATATATATATATATATATATTTTTTTTTTTTTTGAGACGGAGTCTTGCTCTGTCGCCCAGGCTGGAATGCAGTGGCACGATCTCGGCTCACTGCAAGCTCCGCCTCCCGGGTTCATGCCATTGCCTCAGCCTCCCGAGTAGCTGGGACTACAGGCGCCCGCCACCATGCCAGCTAATTTTTTGTATATTTAGTAGAGACGGGGTTTCACCGTGTTAGTCAGGATGGTCTCGATCTCCTGACCTCATGATCCGCCCGCCTTGGCCTCCCAAAGTGCTGGGATTACAGGCGTGAGCCACCGTGCCTGCCCTCTTCTGTAATAAATTTATAATCTTCTTCTCTACTTGCTATTAATCCTATCCATTGGATTTTTTATCTCTGGAAGTTCTACTTGGGTTTTTAAAATATATTCTGTCTCAACATCACTAATCATCAGGGAAATGCAAATCAAAACCACAATGTGATACCACCTAACTTCTGCAAGGATGGTCATAATTTAAAAATTAAAAAACAGTAGATGTTGGTGTGGATGCAGTGGTCAGGAAACACTTCTACACTACTGGTGGGAATGTAAACTAGTACAGCCACTATGGAACAGTGTGGAGATTCCTTAAAGGACTAAAGGTAGAACTACCATTTGTTCCAGCAATCCCACTACTGGGTATCTACCCAGAGGAAAATAAGTCATTATTTCAAAAAGACACTTGCATACGCATGTTTATAGCAGCACAATTCACAACTGCAAAATCATGGAACCAACCTCAAATGCCCGTCAATCAACGAGTGGATAAAGTAACTGTGGTATATATATACGATGGAATACTACACAACCATAAAAAGGAATGGATTAACAGCATTTGCACTGACCTGGATGAGATTGGAGACTATCATTCTAAGTGAGGTAACTCAGCAATGGAAAACCAAACATCATATGTTCTCACTGATAAGTGGGAGCCAAGCTATGAGGATGCAAAGGCATAAGAATGATACAATGGACTTTGGGGACTTGGGGGGAAGCATGGGAGTGGGGGCGAGGGATGAAAGACTACAAATAAGGTGCAGTGTATACTGCTCAGGTGATGGGTGCCTCAAAATCTCGCCAATCACCACTAAAGAACTTACTCATGTAACCAAATACCACCTGTACCCCAATAACTTAACGGAGAAAGTAAAGAACTGAAAAAAAAATCTTGAGAGATAAAAAAAATTAAATAAAATATATTCTATGTCTCTACTTTTCTTTTCTTTTTTTTTTTTTTTTTTTTTTTTTGAGACAGAGCCTCACTCTGTCACCCAGGCTGGAGTGCAGTGGTGCAATCATAGCTCACTGCAGCCTCAACCTCCCAGCTCAAGCGATCCTCTTGCCTTAGCTTCCCAAGCAGCTGGGACTACAGATGTACAGCCCCATGCCTGGCTAATTTTTTTGTTTTTTTTTTGTAGAGACAGGGTCTCACTGTGTTGCCCAGGCTAGTCGTGAACTTCTAGGCTCAAGTGATCCTCCTGCCTAAGCCTCCAAAAATGCTGGGATTACAGTCATGAGCCAAAGTGCACCAGGCCAGGACAGGGATTTCCTAAACATGGGAAACAAAGATGAGCCCTATGATTGCGCCAGTTTCCTGCCTTGAATTTGTAGACTCAGGGAAGGGAAACTGAGGTAGGTCCCAGCAGACTCCTTGAGATGAGAAGATGGAGCTCAGAGTCCTGGGAGACTAAGGCAGCTAGAGTTCACAGACAAAGTGCTGGAGAAAAGAAAGCAGTACAGAGAAAGGACCTGCCTCAAGGACTCAGCAGAATACTGATTAGCATTTGCATGTGAGGAAAGACCCACCTGAAAGGATTAGAGGAAACAGTACCAGGAATAGCTCCTGGTTCTACCAGTCAGACTAGAAAAATTCCTAACTCAAAGGGCATTGAGTAGAGTACTCAGGAAAGTTCTTGCCTCAGCAGTGGGAAATAATTAGCCCTAGACTGAGCACTGCTCTGGAGCCACCAAAGAAATCATAAAAGCTAGGCCCCAAAGAATAAAATCGCATCCAAGTATCTTCACTGTATCCCAGAACAAAGCTCAAGAAGATCGGCAGAAATACAAAATATCCTAACAGGGTAAAGTTTACAATGTCAGGCACTCAATCAAAGATCACCAGACATACCAAGAGACAGGAAAAGATGACCCATAAAGTAGAAAATAATCAACTGAAACCAACCCAGAACTGATGCAGATGTTAGAACTGGTAGAGGAGACATGAAAACAGGTATTAGAATTGTATTCTCTGCATTCAAAAGGTTAAGTAGAGATGTAGAATATATTTTAAAAAACTCAAGTAGAACTTATAGAGACAAATAATAAAATGAATGAGATTAATAGGATGGATATTACAGAAGAAAAGACAGTGGACATAAAGGCATGAATAAAAACTATGCAAAATGAAAGATACAGGAATTTTTTAAAGTGAAAAGAGCATTAGTGAACTGTACACACTCCATGTGACTTAATATACAGGTAAATGAAGAAAAGAATATTTGAAGAAATAATAATAATACGTCTTAATATACACGTAATTGAAGAAAAGAATATTTGAAGCAATAATGGTCACAGAAATTCCAAACTTAATGAAAACTCTAAACCCACAGTTCTAAGAGGGTCAACAAAGTCCAACCTCAACAAACATGAAGAAAAGTACACCAAAGAACATCATAATCAAATTACTCATAACCAGTTATTTTTTAAAAAATCTTTAAAAAATACCTAGAGAATTTTTGTGAAGAAAGAGATAAGCTGATCCTAAAATTCATATGAAAATGCAAGGCACCCAGAATAGGCAAAACAATCTTGAAAAAGAAGGAAGTTGGAGGACTTACCCTCCCAATTTCAAAACCCAATACAGAGCTACTGTAATCAGGACAGTGTCGTGCTGGCATAATGAAAGACATTTAGATGAATGAAACAGAATTTAGAGTCCATAAATAAACCCATACATTTAGAGAAAATCAAATTTTGACAAGAATCCCAAGACAATTCAATGGTGAAATAGTCTTTTCAACAAATGGTGCTGAGACAACTGGGTATCCACATTAAAAGAACAAACTTGGGCCCTTACTTCGTTTCATATACAAAAAAAAAAAAAAAAAAAAAAAACCTCAAAATGGACCAAAGACCTAAATATATGAGTTACTACAGGCATAGGTGTTTAACTCTTTATAACCTTGGATTAGGCAATAATTTCTTAGAAATGACAACTAAAGCACAAGCAACCAAAGAACAAGTAGGTAAATTGTACTTTATTAAAATTTAAAAACTTTGTTGAGGCAGGAGGATCACTTGAGGCCAGGAGTTTGAGGTTACAGTGAGCTATGATTATACCACTGCCCTCCAGTCACAGTGCCATGAACCATTCACCATGCCCTTGAGCTTCTCCTGAGAGGCTTCCTGATCAAGCCATCTGACAGCCTTCAAAAGGGACCTCAAGGGAGTGGTTGGGGTAGGCTGGACTCACCCTTCTTGACCCCCTCACCTTACTCCATGAGGTCCACTTCCAAACCTTCCTGGGTCTCTGTTCCAGCCAGGATGCCTCTCACAGAAATGAGATCCCTCAACCCCTTACCCCAAGGGGCTCCAGACTGGGGGCCTGTCTTGGCCCTAGCTCCCAGAGAGCTTTCCATCAGCCACAAGACTCTGAGGCCCCAAATCCTGCCTGGCCTGAGACGAATGCTCTCTGAATCATCCTCAAGACCAACTCAGGAGCCCCTACACCACCCACCCTGGAGACACCAAACCAGACGCAGTACTCACAGTCCACACGGAGCTCAGCCTTGGTGGAGGAGACACCCACGCTGTTCTCAGCCAGGCAGCGGTAGACACCCATGTCTGCTGGCACCACGGCTGTGATGATGAGCTGATGGCCACCCTGTTGGTCTTCATTAATCATGTAGTGGTCATCCTCCTCCAACAACTTCCCATCCTTGAACCAACGCACACTAGGCATGGGCTGACCTCTCACCACACAGTCAAAGCTCACAGGATACCCATCCTGCACTTCTTGGTTCTGCAACTCGGTCAGGAACACCGGGGCTGGGATAGATGGGTGATTTAGCCCCAGGGAACAATGATCATGTCCGGCTGCCACATACATGCAAGTTGCCACCAGATGAATGGTTTGACACATATGATGTACAGAGCAATCATTCATATGGGAGTGTTCATAGTCCCTGACAGCTAAAAAGAATGGTATCTTTGCCTGCTAAGCTTCTCTCTCTTCCTTGTTCTCTAAGAATTCTGTTTGCCAGCTTGGTTCCCAAGCTGCTCTGAGGCAAAAGCGATAAAGGGTTGGAAACAGGGAGGAAAAGGGAGGTAAAGCAAAGATAAAGACTGTGTGGCCTGTAAGTCCAGGAGGAGCAGGTGAGGGATTTGCAGCAAGGCAGAGGCTCAAAATTGGAGAGAAGTTTCAAGAAATAACACTGTGGGTCATTCATCCTACCCTCTTTAACATTCCTAGAGAGATACAAGTAAATAAGGAAATGGCTTTTTAATTACTCCTAGATGCTGGAATGGGAAACAGTAGCAGACTGGACCATGAGGAGTGCAGCATTTTATACAGGTTTCAGAGTCTCCTTTTTAAAAAATTCTAGAGAATGAACACAAATGACCTTTGAACAACATGCATTTGAACTGCATGGGTCCACTTATGTGTGGATATTTTTCAACCAAACTGGATAAAAAAATACAGCATCTGTGGGATGCAAAACCCTGTATAGCGCTGACTTTTCATATATATAGGTTCTGCAGGGCTGATTTGGGGACTTGAGTATGTGTGGATTTGGGTACACATAAGGGTTCTAAAATCCATCCTCTGTGTATACCAAGGTAGAACTGCATTCCCATTCTCATTTCACAGATGTGAAAGCTGAGGCACAGAGATGCTAAGCAGCTTCCCCCAAAGCACATAGTTAGTAAAAGACAGGGTTGGAGTTCAAATTCAGCTCTATTTAACTTCAAAGTCAGGGCTTTTCACACCTCAGTGGGCTGCACCTGCAAAGAACCCAATGGTGGGCACGGGTAACCCCTTAAGCTTGCAGCAGACTCTGGATCCTTCTCCCCTGCCTCTCCCTGCCTCTGCACCCTGGTTCGTGACCCCAGACCGAGGCTGTGTGCAGACTCACCAGCATCAGAAGTCAGTAGGCTGGGCAATGGCTCTGGAGGCACCACAGGGGCGGGGGCCTCTTTGCTGATGCGCATCTCTACCCTCCGAGGCCCCTCCTCCACCAGGTTGATCTGCACCCCGATGCCCAGTGTGGCAAACATCTCCTGGAAGCGAGTTACCGCCTGGCGGGCCTCAGTGAGTGCCTCAAAACGGATGCAAATGAAATGCTCATCTTCGTGGTATGTCTGCCAGTCCGCAGGCTCCTCTGGCTCTGCAGGGCCCTCATCTGCACTCAGGAAGAGCTCCTCGTCTGAAACCTCAGCCGGGCTTTTGGTGCGGAAGAGCCGGTGCACCCGCCGGGCAGCCCGGCGGAAGGCATCGTCCAGCTCACCCCCAGAGGAGCTCTCGGCCTCACTCTCTGTCCCACTGACCACCACGCAGGCACTGTGGGCCACCTGGCCAAACTTGTTGCTCACCTGACAGGTGTAGTGGCCAGCATCAGCATGGCCCAGGCCAGTGATCAGCAGAGAACAGGTGCCATCCCCAAGCTGGTCGATGTGATGGTGCCGCCCGTCGGTCAGCTCCACACCATCCTTCAGCCAGCAGGCTCGCACATCTGCCTTGCTGGCCACAACACACTCCAGCCGCAGGGCATCCCCTACCTGTGCCTCGGTGTCCCCAAATGTGTGGGAGAACATAGGCCCTTCCTGCTGCTTCATCTCCTTCCGGACCTTGTAGCCCTTAAAGGCGGCCTGGATCTTCACAGCTGCCTTGTCCATTGAGGGATCACCCAGGTCTTTGGTGCTCAGGTCTCCCAGCGGTGGGCGCACAGCAGCCAGCGGCTCCTGCTGCTGCTGTGGCTTCACAGAGGGGGCTGCTGGGGCCCCAACCTGTGGGCACAGAGCCTGACGTCATGGTGAGATAGGGAATCTGAGGCCAGGAACTGGGCACGACTGGTGTGGAACGCATGGCAGGGGCAGCTCCAGGTCTTGCTCCAGTATGCCCTTTTTCCTCCTACCAATTGGACCAACACTAGCTTCAATTTGACCTAGATGTCTGACAGCACCTTCCAAAATGCAAGCCCACTTCCTGGAAATCACTTTACACAATCACTCAGACCACGATGAACAGGGTTGTGAAGAACACCATGAAGAGACCAGTTCCAACTCTTCAGGCAAAAGTTTTAATGGTCAGATGTGTATATGAATGGATGGATGCAGGGTGGATGGAGAGATACATCAATTAATGGATGGTTGAATGGGAGAACCGGTGTATGGATGGATGGATAGATGGATGGGTGGGTGGGTAGCTGGTGGATGAGTGAATGGTTATACAGATGGTGGTATGGGTAGATAAGTGGGTAAACAGGCTGACAGACAAACAGACAAACAGGTGAACAAGTACAGGAATAGATTATGGACAAATGGTGGATGGATGGGTGAAAGAGTAGGTGGATGGATGATAAACAGCAGATGGATGGAGTTGTATGGTTGTATAGGTGGGTAAACAGGCTGACAGACAAATGAATGAACAGGTGAACAGGTGCAGGAGTGGCAGATGGATAGTAGATGGATGGATGAATGGAATGGAATGGAAGGATGGTGGGTAGATGGTAGATGGATGGATGAATAACAGGATGGTGAGTAGATACATGAATGGATAGTGGGTAGATGGGTGCATGTCAGATAGGAGGATGGGTGAATAGATGAAAAGAAGGAAGGATGGTAGTACACATGGATGGACAAATGGAAGGATGGTAGATGGATGATGAATGGATACATGCATAGATGGACAGATGGAAGGATTATAGAAAGATGATGAATGGACAGATGGTGAGATGGTGAACAGATGATAGATGGATGAGTATATAGATGGCAGATGGGTGAATGCATGACTAGATGGAAGGAAGAATGTGTGCATGGATAGATGGTGGATGAATAGATGGAACAAAGGAAAGAAAGATGAACATATGGATGAATAGATGGCAGATGAAGGAATAGATGAAAGGAAAGAAAGATGGACACATAGACGAGTGGATGAAAGAATGAATGCATGAATGGATGAATGAATGAAAGGAGGAACGGATACATGGATGGATGGATGGATGGATGGATAGAAGGAAGAATAGACAGATGCATGGATTGAAGGATGGATGGTGGACAGACAGAAGAGAAGAAATGCATGCATTGATGGATGGATCGTGTATGGATGGATGGAAGGATGGATGAATGGATGGATGGATGGTAGATGGATGATGCATAAACAGATGAAAGTAAGGAAAGACAGATGTATGAATGGATGGATTAGGTAGAAGGATGGAAGGACAGAAAAATGGATGCCTGAATAGATGGATGGCAGTTGGATTGAATAGATGGATGGCAGTTGGATGAATGAAAGGATGGGTGGATGCATGGATGGATGGATGCATAGATGGATGAATGGTGGATGGGTGGATGGAAGGATAGATGGATTGATGGATGCATAGATGGGTGGATGAGTGGTTTAGATGGATGGATGCATGAATGAATGGATGAATGGTGGATGGATGCATAGATGGGTGGATGAATGGATGCATGAATAAGTGGATGAATGGTGGATGGATGCATGCATGGATGGATGAATGGTGGATGAATGGTGGATGGATGGATGCATGGATGGGTGGATGAATGGTGGACGGGTGCATGAATGGATGGATAGATGAATGGTGGATGGATGGAAGAATGGTGGATGGATTGATGCATGGATGGGTGAATGAATGGTAGATGGATGCAGGGATGGATGGATAGATGAATGGTGGATAGTTGGATGAATGATGGATAGAAAAATGCATGCATGGATGGATGAATGGTGGATGGATGGATGCATGGATGGGTGGATGAATGGTGGATGGATGCATGGATGTAGAGATAGATGAATGGTGTATGGATGAATGCATGGATAGAAAGATGCATGGATAGATACATGGAAGGAAGGAAGGAAAGATGGATGAATGGATGTATGGATAGATGGATGAATGGCAGATGAGTGGATGAATGGAAGAAAAGATGGATAGATGAGTAGATGCATAGATGGGTGTATCAATGGCGAATGGATGAATAGTGGATGGCTGGATGGATGGATGGATGGATGCATGGATGGATGGATGGATGGTGAAGGTCTCAGACCTCTCCTTGCAGGGCAAGTTGGGGGGGCTCACCTTGCTGGTCAGTGGTGAGGTGCCTTGCCTCCCAGCCTTCTTGAGGTAAGTGACCAGGGAAGGGGTGCCTGCCCGGGACTCATCATCAGAGCTGGTGTGTGAGAGGTCAGCCTCTCCAGTGCGTGCCAGCTCATCAGCCGTGGAGTAGCCTTCGGAGAGATCAGGTGCCACCTCCTCTGCCTCCTGTGGCAGGTGCTGTGAGCGGCCATCCTCCTCAGGCAGCTCGCTAATGGAGTCTAGCGTGGGCTCACGGCTCATGCGACGTTTCCGAGCCAGGGCCTCCCATAGTTGGTGCAGGTCGCCCTCCTGGGCTGCCTCAAGGGGCAGGCTGGGCTGAGGAGGGGCCTCATCCACAGAGGCTGGGCTCAGCGCCACTGAGGAAGGCAAAAGACTGGTCAGTGGGCTAGTTCAGAGCCATCAGCCCAGACCTCAGCTGCTTATCAGTATGTAGCTGGGCTGTGGCCTTGCTAGGCCTCTACCCCCACCTGGCACTAGCTACTTCCGATGGCACAATCTTTGCAAGTCTCAGAGCCCCTGAGCCTTGGCTCCCCCACTTTGAGTGAGGCCACAGTCTACCTCCCTGCACAGGGTATGTGATGACTGGAACAGGAAAGGACTCTGCAAAAGCAAATTGGGCTGATTTGAGCCCTTCTGGCCCTGCTTCTGGGATAGAGTGCCTAGACTCATGGGGGTGCTGGCTGCCATGCAGGGAGGATCAGGCTCAGAGTTCAGGGGACAGGCCTCAGAGTGTGGGAGGGCTCAGAGCACTGGGGTTTTCAGGGAGTTCAGAGTAGAGGGGATATCTGTGTGCAGGGGCCCAGAAGCTTAAAGGGACCAGAATAGGAGAACCAAGGGCTGCACCACCCAGGACCTGCTCAGGGACAGGCAGGCTGGCCTAGGCCATCAAGACTCTGCAACATGGGGTTTACCACATCTCCCTAAGCAGCCTCAGTCTCTCCTATGTGATGGGCCTCAAAAGGACCCTCAGCCCTTCCCTAAGAGAGCCTGTGAGAGGAAGGCCAAGCTGCACCCCCACACCAAAGCTCCCCACCCTGGAACCTGGAAGGACAGGGATGACACACCCTGGAAGGTGGCAGCTGCGGGGCAGGTGGAGCCCTGGGCTGGGCCACAGTGGTACTCGCCCTGGTCTTCTGCCGTGAAGCCCCTGATCACCAGCATCTGTTGCCGACCCTGGGAGACCACCTCGAACCGCCCACTGGGCTGGATGCGCTCCTTTCCCTTGTGCCAGATGACCTCGCCAGCCTCAGCTGCCACCTCAAGCTCCAGACAGACATCCTCACCAGCTGCCACCTGCCGGCTCTCAGGGGCAGAGGGCTGGGGAGGCACAGGCTTCGGTGGCGTTGCTGGGGAACAGCATTCACGGACAGAAGACAGGCTCCATCAGCAAAGATGCACCCAGGGTGCAGGCCCCACCTCTGGGGACCCCTCCCTCTTCTAGCTTGTGGGGGCTGTGAACTCCCCAGGCCCCAGTGAAGCAACTCACCAAGCCGCACAGTCTGGGGCAGGTGAACCGGTTCCCCAGCACCCACTGGGCCCACAGCTGCCACACGGAAGCGGTAGGTCTCCCCAGGGGCCAGGCCATCCACCACACACTCAGGTCCAGGCACCAGCTCGTGGCACAGCCGCCACTGGCCCATGGCCCCCTCCTTCACCTCCACGCGGTAGCCACAGAGACCACCGCCTCCATCACTCATGGGAGCTGCCCAAGACAGTGTCACAGTGTGGCTGCTGCAAGCCACCACTTCAGCATCCTCTGGGGGGTCAGGGAGGCCTGGGGAAAAGGGGAACCAGTCAGGGGGGTGGCTCCCTGTCGGCACTAACAGCCCCTCTGGAAGCCACTGGGCTCTGATACTGGTTGCAGGTGGTGTGGCTGCACCCGAAGGCAGCGTGCTGCTGTACCTAGTGGCCCAGCCCGTCTCAGGGAGTGAGGGATGCTGCCCAGGCCCCGTGGTGGCGCACTTGCGTGTCACATGGAGACTATATGTGTCCAGAGCCCACCCAGTGTGGAGAGCCCCTGGTGGTCTCTGCACCTCCTGTCTCCCCAGAGCTGGGCTCAGATCTGCATTAGGAGTTGGGGGAGCTGAGGGGGAGGTGGAGCAGAATGAGGGGACTTTGGCCTTATGAACCCACAGGGTGGTAGACTCATGCATCGTTATGCCTGGCCAAGGGCAGCCTCCCAGACTCCCATGGCCAGGCCCATATCTGCAGGCAGTCAACCCCAAGCTCTGCAGTGGGCAGATGCTGCAGAACCCAGCCCGGGATGGTCACCCACAGACCCACAAGCTCTGGAAGCCAGGCGGGCCCCAGACCCGACCTGCAGGGGAGGGAGAAGGGAGCCCGCCCACCACCCACCCAGCACGGTGAGTTGCGCAGAAGCCACGGCGTCGCGGCAAGCGAAGGTGACCTCCCCGGCATGGAGGAGCTGGGCGCTGCGCAGCAGTAGGGCGTGGTGACTGCCATCGGCGGTGACAGTCCAGTCGGCGTCATCCGGCTGCACCGCGGCACCATTGATGTACCAAGACGCCTCTCCCACGGGCACCACCTCGCTGAGCGTGCAGGTGAAGAGGGCCTGCGCACCGGCCCGGACCACCGCATTTTTCAGCGGCTCCAGGATCTCCAGGCGCCAGCCTGCGGGTGTGCCCGAGGAAGGGGTGTGAGGGCAAGGGCCGGAGCAGGGCCTGGACTTCAGACCCTCGCTTCTTCCCACCTGCGTGGGTGGGAGGGGTCTGGGAGACCGAAGCTCCCCACCTGCGGCCCCAGCAAACCCCTCTCTCAAAGTCAGCCCAGCCTCCCGCGGGAGACACCTCTCATCTGGCCCCCAGTCATGCCTGCCTTCAACCCAGCCTCCTGTGGGTCCCAGAGACACGTCCCCCTCCTGGCTCCGGAGAGCCTCTGGTCTCGGCGCACAGCGAACACACCGTGCACCCCTCCTGAGCCTCGGGCCCCGGGGCTTCCACCCACTGCGGAGCGGGTGGCTCCCAGCCTCAGGTGGGAGGGGCCGGCCCCTGGCAAACCCTGCCCTTTGTGCCGCTCCCTTCCCCGGCCCTGCCAGCAGCACCAGGGCCTCAGCGCCTCAGCGCCTCTGCAGCGCGGGTGGCCCAGCCTCCTGCAGGAGGGTCTTGGAGACTGACGTCCCCTCTGCAGCTGCAGCCCCCCAGCCCCGCCCCCTCTGCCATCCGCCCCCCGCAGCCTCTAGTGGGATCTGGCCCCGCCCCGCACCGGCACAGCGCAGTCACCTCGGACCGTGAGGAACGCGGACGTCACCATATCCCCAGCCAGGAAGGTCACCCGGCAGCTGTCTTGCGGCCGCAAGTTTTTGAGCAGCAGCAGGTGGCGCAGGCCGTTCTCAAAGTAGACCACCTCGGCGTTCTCCGAGGTGCGCACAGGTTCGTCGTCCAGCAGCCAGGTGTGGGCAGCCACCTCAGGCTGGGACAGCTGGCACTCGAACAGCGCCTCGCCGCCCTCCAGCGCCTCCACGTTCTCCAGCCCCCGCACCACTGTGTTCTTGGCTGCGGGGAGAGGGAGGCTCAGACTATGCCTGCGCTTCCAGGATCCCCACGTCCCTTGGGAGTGTCCTGAAAACTACAAAAAGTCAAACAAAATGCCCCCTCCCCAGAAGCTATGTGGAGGGGGGCACTCAGTGTCCAGGGTGGAGCCACCGTGCCTGCCTCTGTAGTCACCCAGGCCGCCCCCCGCCACACCATGCCCTGCCCACTTTGGCACTGGGTTCCTGACCTCACAGATGAGAAACCTCACAGGTGTTCAGGAGACTAGAAACTCGCCAACCGCACAACTGGGCTTAAACACAGCCATGAGGCTCAGAGCTATGCTTTACCTGCCATGGCCCCACTGCAGCTTCAGTGTCTGGAAACAGCCCCCTTTCTCTGCACCCCCAAACAGAGCTACTAGACCTGCTGCCTGGCCCCTAGGATGCCATGCTCAGACTCACAACAACCAGAGACCTCCTCCCTAATCCACTGCCCTCCTCCGCTCTCCCCTCCCTTTCTAATTCTCTTGTGGGTTCACGTGTAGGAGTCTCGAATTTGGCCACACATTCTTCATGGAAGCCACAAGTTCAGCAGCTGTGCATGCCCCGCCTACCCACAGCTCAGCTCCTGGTGTAGCGAGCTTGCCACCTATGTGGCCTGTTTCCACCTGTCCGAGCCACCTGTGTCCCAGAGCCACCAGACACTGCCTGCCATTCCACTATCACTGCACAGCCAAAGCTGTGCCAAAGCTGCCCCGGGCCTGGGGCTGCCCACCAGGCGGCCTCACCTTGCACTTGCAGCAGGGCCACTACGCGGGTGCCCGCAGCCTCACAAGAATAGATGCCACTGTCACAGGGCAAGGCCGGCCTGAAGGTCAGCCTGGCCACGTTCCAGTCCTGCTCTATGATGACACGGTGCCCATCCGTGCGCACCTCCCGCTCGTCCATCTTCCATGTGGCCTGCACGGGCCGTGAGTACTGGCAGAGGAGCTCGGCCGAGCCACCCTCCTCCACGGCCAAATCCTGCATGGCACTGACCACCTCCACCACGGGATCTGTCGGCCAACATGCCGGACACATATCAGCCCCTGGAGCTGAGCCACCGCAGCCATCCCCACCCTCTGCTGTCAGCATTAAAGGCTTCAGCGGCAGCAAGCGCAGAGCTGTGGCAGGAAATGGCAGAGCAGTGACCAGGGAAGGGGGCCCACCACGACAGCCCAGGGCTATCCACCGCAGACACACCTCACCCCCACCCATGGGAGACAGCACTGTCGGGCTTGGTATCTTTCCAGGGGAGCCCCTCCTGGTCCCCTTTGCCTCTACCTCCCTCTGGCCCTGGGCACACTGCCCCAACAGGGACACAAACCCTCCAAAGTCCCCCCACCCCATGCCCTCTGGCCCTGGCTCAGGAGCCAGAGCCCCAGCCCAGCTTGCCCCTTCTGCAAGGACTCTGCCATCTTTCTTGGGGTCTCTGTCCCATCTCCACTGTACAAATCCTGCTCCACAAATGGCTGTGTGCCCCGGGACTCAGGTGAACCTTCCACATTTTCTTTGAGGGTGCACAGGGGGCAAAGCCACCATGTAAGTCACTGGGAGGGGACTCCCATATGGCCAGCTCTTTCCCAGAAGGGCATAAACCTAGCCTAAGCCCACAGCGGAGGAAGCAGGTGACAGCAGGGGTAGACTCAGCAGGGGCTGCTTTTGGCTACACAAGGGACTGGGTTTCATGGCTGGGCACGTGCGGCCAGCAAGGTGATAGCCAGTAGGGCATGGGTTGGTGTCCAGCTACACCACTCCCTAAGCCCAGACTTCTCATCCACCCTCCATGCCCACCTGTGCCACTGTAGGCAGACAGCATGCATAGAGTGGTGCCTACTCTGTGGCCCTGGGGGCCAATCCCTAATCCCAGGAGCCCGCAGGAAGCATACAAAAGTGCCAGCATGGCAGGGGTTGCCATCGGCCAATACCTTTCATCAACAACTTGGCCGTGGAGACCAGGGGCCCTGCGCGGAAGGTGACAGTGCCGGAGTCGGCCACCCCCAGGCCTGAGAGCGTGAGGGTGTGAAAGATCCCGTCTCGCACAGTGATGGCACTCTGGGGGCCATCCTGTAGCAGGGTCCCATCCAGCCACCAGCGGGCCTCGGGCCCACCCGCATGAGACACCTCACAGGAGAACGTGGCCACCTCCCCTGCGAAGACATCCACATTCTGCAAGCCACGTACCAGGCATGGCGCTGCCTCTGCACAAGAGGGTAAGAAGGAGGGCGAGGCTGGGACACCCTGGAATCCACAGGACTGGGCCACTTTAGGGTTCACTGGTGTGGGGGTGTGGCACAAGAATAGATTGTGTCTCTGCTCCTAAAGCCCTCAGAAGTTCCTGAGTGTTCATAATGTACTCCTTTGACTACACCTGAGTTTATGCTAATGATGTGGCTCAGGTAGGGGTCCTGGACAACATCAGAATGGACCTCTAGAAAGGCCAAGTGTTTAGAGGGTTGGAACTTTCCTACCCTCCCACCTCTAGGAAGGGGAGAGGGGAACAGAGATTATGCTCTATAAAAGCTCTTGAATGAGATTTGATGAGTTCCCAGGTTGATGAAGATATGGAGGTGCTAGGAGCATGGCACACCCAGAAAAGGCATGGAAGGTCTATGCCCAACCCCACCCCCATCCTTTGCCTTTAAATCTTTTCCACATGGCTATTCCTGAGCTGTATCCTTTATAATAGCTGCTCAATACAAGTGTTTCTATGAATTCTAGGAGCTGTCTTAGCAAGTTAATCAAACTCAAGGAGGAGAAGTGGGAACCCCATTTCATAGCTGTTCAGCCAGAAGTGTGGGTGGCGTGGGACTTCCCACTGGCATCTGCAGTGGGGCAGTCTTGTGGGACTGAGCCCTTAATCTATGAAATCTGACTCTCACTCCAAGTAGAAAGTATCAGAATTGAATTGTAGACAGCCAGTTGCTGTCTGCTAGAGAATCGCTTGGTGTATGGCCCCCACACATCTGGTCACAGAGTGTTCTGTGCTATGAGAGTATAATAAGAGAAAAACAGTAAGTGTGTTGTTCTGTAGAATTGGTGTCAGAAGTAGGACTTGGCCAGGCACAGTGGCTCATGTCTGTAATCCCAGCACTTTGGGAGGTCAAGGTGGGAGGACTGTTTGAGCCCAGGAGTTCAAGACTAGCCTGGGAAACATAGTGAGACCCCATGGAGGCATGTGCCTGTAATCCCAGCTACTCACCAAGTTGAGGTGGGAGGATCGCTTGGGCCCCGGGGGGTTGAGGCTACACTAAGCTATGTTCACATCACTGCATTCCAGCCTGGGCAACAGGAGACCCTGTCCCCTCACCCCCACCAAAAGTGGGACTTGCTAGAATAGCCTTGGGGCTAGTAACTGGTACTGGGGCCACCCTGGGGTCTGCCAGAGCAGGCATCACCCAGACCAGGAGGGTGACCTAGGGTTATGGAATAGAAATCCACCCAGGCAAGCTGGCCTACCCTGATCACAAAGGGAGACACAGAGGCCACCCACAGTGAGCCCGTGGAGAGTGGCTCAGCCTCAGCTCATAGACCCGCACCCCCACACACCCCTTCAGAACATGCCTGGTTTCACCCACAGGAGGCTGATGACAGGCACACATGCCCTTCTCAGAAGGCAGAATGGACAAGCTCCAAGCCCCATGGCTGGGGTTCTTTCTGGCATTTGGTGCCTTATCTGACCCAATGTGGGTTGGATAGGAGAAGCCACAGGGCCTCCTACTGTCAGCAGATGGGAGTTGGCCTCAGAAAGTGAGTTCCCTGTCCCTGGGGGTATGGAAGCAGATGCTTCTCCCATCCCAAGAGGGCATTTTGTCCAGATGTCCTCCAAGGCCCCTTCAGCCCAGAATTCCAGGGCCCTTATATGGAGTGGCAACTGCTCCCTGCCTGGTCACACAGCAGGGCCCAAACTCAAGGAGCTGCCCAGACATGTTTGTGGTCACTGCCTGCCCTGTGCCTTCCACACTCTCCTCCTCCCATCCACCTCTCAGATGGAAACTCAGTGTGGTCATGGCAGATAGAACTTGCCCAGGCTACTGCTGCCCACACAGTTGAACCCCACACCACACAGGCAAGGGAGGAAGACAGAACCAAAGGCTTATTCCACCACCTGCTGCCTGGAATCGGGCAACGGAGATGCCGCCCTCCATCGTTGCTTGCCCCTAAGTAACTTCCCGAGACCATCCTGTGAGCCTCCTCACAAAGAGAGAGAAACTGCAGTTGGCAAAGCCCAGACAATACACTTCCATCCCATGGGGTGAGGAAGTGTGGGTGGGGAGAACTTACAGAGATACCAGCCACCCATTAGGACAACACCAGGCAAATCAGCCCCTGTGCCCACCCAAGCAGGCCCTCCGCTGGAAGCCTCTCCATGCTCTTCCTCATGTGTACCACTGACACCCCACCACCAGCTCCTGGTCTTCCCTTGACTGTCTTCCCCAAGTGCACATCTGACCACCTCCTCATCTTGCCCCACCAACTCTTCATTCTTGTCTCCAGCAAGTTCCCAAGTTCTTCCACCATACCACCTAAAACCTACCTAGGTCTGAGATGGGCACCCATTTACACACCTGTGCCAGGGCCCTCACCACAAGGTCACAGCCAGATGTCTGTATGTGAGTCAGCTCACCCAGGCTGAGAATACCTCACCTAGAGAGGGGCCAAAGCACAGCCCAGCTCCATGCTGCTCCATACAGTTGCCCACTCTGATGAACATACCAGGCCCCTGCTATCCTGCCCCTGCTCAGGACACCTGGGAAACTTCCTGTCTTCACCATTCAACTTGAGGGCACTGGCATCTGGAACCTTCCCCAAACCCACAGGTGACAGAATTGACTGCATCTGTCTCCTTTTAAAGACTTGGGAGTGGGAGGTGGCACCTAGGATGAAGGACACACTATCTCCATGTCCAACTCCTCCAACAGATTGGGGATCCCCTGAAGGCAGACTGCATCTGGCCCATCATGAGGTTCAGGACTTGCTAAAGGGTAGGAGCTTAGAGAGTATATTCTATGGTGAATGAATGGATAGCAGGTGGATTGTGAATGTATGATGGATGGTGGATAGATGGTGGATGAATGGAAAGATAGCTGAATAGTGGATGAGTGAGTGATGAATACATGAGTGGATGGGGGAAGGGTAGATGGATGGTAGACAGGTGAATAGATGGATGGATGGGTGGATGGTAGATGAATGGAAGGATGGGTGAATGGATAGTGGATGGATAGATGGATAGTAAATGGACGGATAGCAGATGGATCAGTGGGTGGGTGGATGGATGGTGGGTGTGTGAATGGATAACGAATAGACGAATGGAGGATGTATAAATGATGTATGGATGGTGAATGGGCAGATGGATGGATGAATGGAGGAACAGCGGGATGGATAGATGAATAGTAAATGGATGGATGGTGGATGGGTGGATGGTGAATGGATGGCTGGTTGATGGTGAATGGATGGATGGTAGCTGTATGGATGACTGGATGGATTATGAATGGACTGATGGACAGATGATAGAAGGATGGATGATAGATGAATGGCCAGATGATGGATGGATGGTGGATAGCAGATGGATGGAAGGTGGATAGGTAAATGGATAAATGGATGAACAGATGGATGATGAGTACACAGATGGGACCCATTTGAGACCTAAAGGCAGGACAGTAGGGGAAGAACACTCAAGGACAAGCACTCAGGGATGACCAGCTCTGGGTGCAAAGTATGACCCAGGCTGAAGGCTCCTAAAATCTTGTTTGCATGCTTGCCCAAATCCATACACTTGTCATAGGCATGCTTTTGCATCTGCACCTTTGAGCCTGTCAGGCATGCAGATGTGTGTAAACATAGATGCGCTGGCATGTGCGTGCATCCGTAGCATAGGAGTAGGCTTTTGGAGGATGGAAGTCAGGAAGGTCCTGCCTCCACCTTAGGGCCCAAGTCTATGGCAGCTGGGCCCCCCATCTCCCTCCCACAGGTGGCATTAATCCTGGACAGGGACCCCACACACACCCTGGAATTTCTCAAGACTACCTTCACCAGCCTACTCGCCAGTGACCTCTCTGGTCCTTGGCTTCAGTGGCCAGGGGTTGGAAAATTGCCAGCCCCAAGACAAGATCACTGTAGGAAGTCTTGGGTTTCTGCCCCCTGCCCGCTGACAGCTGCCAATGGGTGGGACGTTCTGGTGCCCAGGAAGCTGGGCATTTGCAAGGAAGAGTGACCGGTGTGGAAGGGGGCTGCCCACCTGTGACTTTCAGCTGGGCCTCAGAGCTACACGTGCCCACGTGGAAACTGACAGTTCCAGCATCTTCAAGGGTCACCTAGGAAGCAGGGAGAGACATGCTTGGCCCTGAGAGCCCCTATCCCGACCAGGAGCCCAGCCAGCTTGCCAGACCTCAGTGACAGGAGGTCATCACTTCCCCAACACAACCCCCTGGTGGAAGACCTTCCTGAATGGAGTTGGAAGCATTCCTGTCCTGGTACACTCAGGTCCCAGAGGCCTCACCTTGTGCAGGGTAAGCAGGTGGAGTGTGCCCTGCTCCACAGTGATGTCATTCATCTCGTTGTCCTGCAGGGGCACCCCTCCTAAAGCCCAGCAGGCTTCCTGGCCTGAAGCTCTGGATAGCCGGCACTGGAAGCTGGCATCCTGGCCCTCACTGAGCTGCACGTCCTGCAGGGGCTCCAGGATGGTCACCTCAGGAGCTGGACACAGGGGAGGCATGGGTGTCAGCCTCAGCGTCTGAGGTGCCCCCTCAATCAGCACAGTCTCATCGTCCTGGGAGTCCATCCCTGGGTATCCTCCCCCACGCACAAAGACATGCACATGGGGGCCTGTTCTCAGCTCCCCACTCCAGTTGCAGGCAGAGTCTGCTCTAATGGACAGTGGATGGGTGAATGGATCAATGGAGGAATGAATGGATGGATAATGGGTGGATGGATGGATGGCTGATCAATGGATAAACAGATGGATTGTGGATGGATCGATGGATAATGGATGGATGATGGATGGATGGATAGTGAATGGGTGGATGAATGGGTGAATGGTAAATGGATGAATGAAAGGATGGATGACGGGTGGGTAAATGGGACTAGTGTGAGAACTAGAGGAGATGGTGCAGATGACTGAGGGCTGGGAGTGGGCTATGGTTTGCAGTGGCCCCGCCACGAGGGCCAAGACCCAAACTCTAACACTGTGTCAGCCTATTGGAAGCTCACAACCACCTGCCTCACCAGCCTGACACAGCCTACTCTCCTCTGACATCCTGGGGCCACCCTGAAATGCCAGCTCACAGGTCCACCTCCCTGCCAGGCCCCAGCCTCCAAAGGCAGGAACCTTTGCTGTCTGGCTCCATACCCAGCAGGGCCCAGACATTCTAACCCCGTGCAGTCACTGGTGGGGCCTGCCTGTGGCTACCTCTGATGGTGAGCTGGGCGGAGGAAGCACAGTTGCCCAAATGGAAGGAGACAGTGCCAGCATCCTCAGGTGTCACACCCTTCAGTCGCAGTGTGTGGATGCGGCCATCCTGCACAGTCACTTCTGTCACCTCATTGCTTTGCAGTGGCAGGCCTTGTAGGCACCACTGCATGCCTGTGGCTCCAGCCCTGGACACCTCGCAGCTGAACTCAACATCCTCATTGGCCAGCACTTCTGCATCAACCAGCCCCCGCACAATGGTCACCTCAGGCTCTGAGGGGTGGGGCGAGATGGTTCCCTTTACCAGCCAGGTAAAAGAGCCTAGGCCAAGCTCCCATGCCCACTCCTCCAGGAAGTCTTCCTGGGCACCCTCACACTCTTCTGCCATGGCCCATCTGTCCCACATGGCTTTTGTTTCCTGATGTGCTCACAAGCACAGATCCTGCCATGACACTGAGCTCTTTGGGGACAGAACCTGGGCTGGAAGTGTGGGCCAAGAGGGCAGTTGTGTCTGAGGAATGGGAAGGGGTCGTGGGACACCCAACTGCCTGTCAACTCCCACAACGCAGCCAGCCCCATCCTGGCTAGCACAGCAGGGAGGCAAGGCTTATAGGAGAAATAGGTGGGGGCTCAGCAGCGCACCCTCGCACCGGCCTCAGGGGTGGGCTTGAGGGGCTGCAGCCTGTTTCCTTGCTGCCCAGGTTCTCTCGGAGAGCCCTGACAGGGACACTGGGAGGTGCGAGGGTGAGGAGGAAGACAGCGTGAGAGCAGGGGACTCAGGTGCACCCAGAAGGCAACCATAAGCGGGTGGGATGGCAGGGAAGGGCTCACCCTCTCCTCTGGGAGGCTCCACCACTCACCTGTGACCCTGAGGGAGGCAGTGGTTTTCTGGCCACCTGTCACGCAGGCATACTCGCCCGTGTCCTTGGCCTCCAGTTGGTGGATCAGCAGCTCCCGCATGGCCCCCTGGCTCCGCATTTCGTACTTGGGGCCCGCATGCAGCTCCACACCCTCCTTGAGCCATTGCACCGTGGCACCCGACTCTGCATCGCTCAGCTGACAGCACAGCCGGGCTATGTCACCCGTCTCCTGCTCCAGGCTCTGCAGCCGGGTCTCGAACTTGGGCCTGGGGACTGCGGGGGATGCAGGAAGGGATGCTTAACACTTCTTGCCTCTGACCAAGGGTGAGGGGCTGTGGGAGGCAGGGGTTGGTGAGCAGCTCACCACGGACAGAGAGGCTGGCCATGCTGTGTGTGTGGCCTGTGTCGCACGTGTAGTCACCCGCATCCTCCTGCTCCACTCCGTGTACCAGCAGCTCCGCAGCTGCACCATCCTGCACCATCTGGTACTTGGCACAAGGGAAGAGCTCCAGGGAGCCCTTGCGCCACTCCACGCTTGCACCCGCCCGGCTCAGCTCACAGCGTAAGTGTGCTGTGCCTCCCTCATCCACCTCCTGGGGCTGCAGCTCTTGGAGGAACCGCACAGGGGCAGCTGCAGGGAAGGGAGCAGGGCGTGAGGGCAGGTCCCTGAGGAGCTATAAGGGGGAATGAACAAGTGTGATACAGGGCAAAGTGGGGAGGGGGAACCGCACCAGAGCAGCTACCAGGAAGGAGGCAGGCCCAAAGCACTGGAACTGTGCTATATCCTGGGCCAGGCCAGCCTGGGTTCCCACCTGTGACAGTGAGGGTGGCGCTGGTGGCCTGGGAGCCACAGGTGCAAGTGTATTCTCCAGTGTCTTCACGTCGTAGGCCCCGTAACACCAGCTCCGCAGTGCAGCCCTGAAGCCGTGGCTCCCGGCGCCCATTGGCCCGCAGCTGCAGGCCACCCTTGCTCCAGACCACTGTAGCAGTGGGCTCAGACAGCTCACACTGCAGGGTGGCTGTGGAGCCCTCCTCTGCCTGCAGACTCTGCAGCGGCTCCCGGAACACTGGCTGTGGGGCTGCAAGGAGCAAGGGGCAGGGTCAGCTCCAGATCTACACCAGGCATCGCTCTCCAGGCCGGCAGATGAGGACCTGGGCTCCTCCCAGCTCCCTGGCCTGGCTCCACAGGCGGTGCTGCCTCAGATGGTACCACCAGTCTGTGATTCAGGAGTGAGAAGGCAGCGTGGTGGGAAAGCAGGGAGGGGCTAGATCTACCCAGGGCTTAGGAGGCTGTCCTCTCAGCCAGGACCCTACTCCCAACCCCCACAGAGCCACACCCTCCAGAGCCCAGGGCAAGGATGTGTACTTCAGAACCCAAGGTGAGGCCCTGTACCCCATACCCAAGGGCAGAGCTGAGTCCCCCAGATCCCAGGGCGAGGCCAGGGCCCAGGGCTATAGGTTCCACCTCCCCTCCGTGGGCACCCAAATCCCAGGGCAGGAATGTGTATTCAGACTCCAGAGTGAGGCCATGTCTTCCAGACCCCAGGACAGGGCCATGTCCCCCAGACTCCAGGGCAGGGACCGGGTTCCCTTAGACCCTCAGGTGTCATGGGGGCTGTTTGCCCCACAAGGCTACACTGAGAACCAGGGCCAGCCTGCAGGGCCCAGGGCTCTAGGTCCTGCCTCCCTTTCCTGGGCACCAAAGGCCTCCCTCCGAGAAGGACATGAGACCCTGTGGCTAAAAGACTTCAGGTCTCAAATGAAGGATGGCAGAAAGTTGGATTGATTAGGTAGTGATGGGAGGCAGGGGGAGAGAGACAAGGTGGGAATTCCTTCCCTACAACCATGACTGGTACACAAGGTCACATGGCTGAAGCTCAGTATAGATACCAGGGCACGGGATAACGTTGGAACCCATGAGCAGAGGGGACAGAGGAAACAGCAGGAGGAAGAGGAAAGGAGCATCCACAAGGAGAAAGTGTGCTGTCCCTGTGACTGCACATGGAGGAAAGACACACACCCACATCAGTCCATGTGGCCACATGTGGTCATTACCCTTGACAATGAGAGTGGCTGACGTCTTCTCCTGCCCACATACACATGAGTACTCCCCAGTGTCTGCCACGGACAGGCCATGAATCTGCAGCTCACATCTGGTCCCGTCCTGCCTCAGGCTATATCTGTCCCCATCTCTGAGGGTTTCAGGTCCCTTCCTCCACTCAACAGGGGCCACCTTGCTCAGCTCACATTGCAGCATAGCTGTGGCCCCTTCTGTGGCCTCTTCATTCTTCAGACCCTTTGTGAACTTGGCAGGCAAGGCTGGGGAGGTCAGAAGATAAGGACATAATCATGCCTCTGAGCCCACAGAAGAGACAGGACACGGATGACAGAAAAGACACAGAACCCAAATGGACATGAGCCACATCGGGATGTGCTGAGCACAGGCTGTGCACTGTGGCTTCCCTCAGTCCAGGCTGTACAGCACATGACCATGGCCCCTTCTGTGGCCTCCTCACGCCTAGGTCTTTGTATGAATCTGGCACATACAGAGCTGGAGAGGGTCAATCACACATGAAAATCAGATCATCTGGAGCACTTTGGTGGACAGAATATGAGAGAATGGAGGACAAGACATAGAGCCCAACAGGGCAACATGACTGAACCCATGCTGATACACAGGTGGGAGCTGGCTGGAGATGCTGTTTTCTCCTGGTTTCTGCAACAGCCCAGGAGGCTGGAAGGGATTCTGTGGAATTATGGGAACAGGATGACATGGACACAGGGAGACGACACGGAATGAGAGGAGACGGAGGGCATGAAATCAGTACTGGCACACTAGAACATGGCTTTGCTTGGCCACATGTGATCTTTACCCCTGATGGTGAGTGTGGCTGAGGTCCTCTCCTGCCCACAAATGCACGAGTACTCCCCGGCATCTGCCACAGCCAGGCCACGAATCTGTAGCTCACACCTGGTCCCGTCCTGCCTCAGGCTGTGTCTGTCCCCATCTCGGAGGGTTTCAGGTCCCTTCCTCCACTCCACAGGGGCCGCCTTGTTCAGTTCACACTGCAGTGTGGCTGTGGTCCCTTCTCTGGCCTCCTGGTTTGTCATGTTGTCTATGAATCTGGCTGGCAGGGCTGGGAAGGACCAAGCAGTCGCTGAGATCATCAGACTATCTGGACAACTCTGTGGACAGGACACAGACACACACAAGGAGCCACACAAACCACCAAAGGACCATGGCAGAATGAGCAAACGAATGTACGGAAGGCGAGAAAGCACCTGGCCCAAGAGGAACAGAGAACATGCAGGGATGGGGATGAACAGGAGGACATCTCCTGATGAAGAGAAGGGGAGGCAGGAGATGCCCAGAGGACCCCAGTTAGAGGACAGACAACTTCAGGGTTCCCACAGGGATGCCACATTTGGAAGTAGAAAGTGGTGACACAGAGACACATAGATCCCAAGCCGCAAGTCCATGTGACCACACGGGATCTTTACCCCTGACGGTGAGTGTAGCTGAGGTCCTCTCCTGCCCGCATACACACAAATACTCTCCAGTATCCTCCACAGCCAGGCCACGAATCTGCAGCTCACACCTCGTTCCGTCCTGCCTCAGACTGTATCTGTCCCCATCTCTAAGGGTCTCAGACCCCTTCTGCCACTCCACAGGGGCCACCTTGCTCAGCTCACACTGCAGCACAGCCGTGGCCCCTTCTGTAGCTTCGTGATTTCTCACATCTTCTATGAATCTGGCCGGGAGGGCTGGGAAGGACCAAGCAGTCACTGAGATCATCAGAATAACTAGACGATTCTGTGGACAGGACACAGACACACACAAGGAGGCACACAAACCACCACAGGACCATGGCAGAATGAGCAAATGAATGTACAGAGGGTGAGAAAGCACATGGCCCAGGAGGAACAGAGAACACAGTCCCCATCTCTGAGGGTCTCAGGTCCCTCCTTCCATTCCACAGGGACCACCTTGCTCAGCTCACACTGTGGTGTGGCTGTGGCCCCTTCTGAGGCCTCCTTGGTCTTCAGATCTTGTGTGAATTGGGCAGGCAGGGGTACGAAGGGTCACATGGACAGAAGCCATCAAGCCCTCGGGAGGATCTGAGGGACACACCTGAACATCGAGGAAGAAAACAGAAGCAGGAAGGCTGGAGGGACTTGGGATGAGGTGGACCAAAGTGCATTTGACAGTGAAGACTTCCTACATTCTGCCTGTGAGGTGCAGATTGGGTGGGAGATGGGCTCCATTCTGGATCTCTTCTCAGAGGGCATCTTGTCCTACCTGTGAACTTTCATCATGGGGAAGCAAGACAGGCTCCTCCAACTTGCAACCCACATATGCAATAATGTGATGGACATCTCTCTATGATGACATAGGAGGCACCTTCAGGTCCCAATATCCACTGATCCCTTGTCATCCCTCACACAAGAGACAGCCTGACCAGACAGGCCTTCCATCCAGCACTGCCCATGCTTAGATATATCTCAGCTCACTGTACAACATCCCAGCCCACACAATGCCCTGCTACCTCCATCTAACATGCTCCTGGACTGACCCTACGAATCCACATTCCCACATATTACCCTGATTCATATCACCTAGATCATGAAGACACCAGATGTGGCCTCGAACCACACCTCTGAACCTCCAATCTACCATTCTCTCTTGCCTCCTGACTCCAGGCAGGGGGCTCACAAGTTAGCAGAGCAGAGCCTAACCCAATTACATAGCCATAGCCTGCTATGGGTTGTGTTTCTACAGAAGTCAAACATTGAAGTCCTAACTTCCACTATCAGAATATGACTGTTTTTGAGATAGGGCCTTTAAAGAGGTGATTAACGCTAAATGGGATCACAAGGGTGGCATCTAATCCAATATAAATGCTGTCCTCATAAGAAAAGGAAATTAGGACACAAACACAGAAGGACCAGTGAAGACACAGAGAAAATGGCTGCCTACAAGCCAAGGAGAGAGGCCTCAGAAGGAGCCAACCCTACTGACACCTGGAACTCAAACCATCTAGTCTCCAGAATGGTGAGGAAATACATTTCTGTTATTTATACCACCCAGTCTATGATACTTTCTTTATGGCAATCCAAGCAAACAAATTCAGACTTTGGTACCAGGAGTGGGGTGCCAAAGGAACAAATACCTATAAATGTGGATGTGGCTTTAGAACTTCGTAATGGGAGGTAGCTGAAAGATATTTCAGGCGCATGCCAAAAACTGGGGTTTGCAGGCAGCAATTGTTGGTGAAAACATGGGTGTTAAAAGTGATTCTGGTCAAGCCTCAGATGACAATGGGAGACATATTATTAAAAACTGGAGAAAGACTATCACTGTTATACAGTGGCCAAAAACCTGGTCAAATTTTATTCTAGTGTTCTGTGGAAGGTAGGACTTGCAAACAACAAAATTGGATATATTTACCTGAGGAAGTTTCTAAGCAAAGAATTGAAACCATAGCCTGGTTTCTGTCTAATATGAAAATGTGAGAGGAGAGAGATAAAATTCAAAAAGGATTTGTTAAGCAAAAAGGAACCAGAACTTGAAGATACAGAAAAATTTTCAGGCTATACGTACTGCAAAAAAAAAAAAAAAAAAAAAAAAAAAAAAAAAAAAAAAAAAAAATTGAGAAAGCATTATTCTGGGAGAATATCAATGCTGGACAACCATTTGCTAAACAGATCAGGTGTGTGGTTTATGGATCCATTCAGCCCTCTCAGCAGAAGTCAGTAATAAAAATGAGATCATCAAGGAAAGATCTGTGGAAAACTCTTGTCTGGTGGCTTTGATCCACATAGATCGCATGGGACAAAGTTTTTGAGACCTTTATACCAGAGGAAATGCTGTGCTAGCTTGAATTGATTGGAACAGAGATGGGACAAAATGAATGAAGGATGTCAGACTTCTGAGAATCCACAGGATGGGCCAATAGAGCTACATGGATATAAACATGATATTCCGCAAGAAAAAGGAATAATGACCCCAAAATTGGTTCAGGGGTTGACAGGAATGGCACTATAACCAGGGGGTAGAGGGCACAGGCTCCAGAAGTAAGGCTGTCTCCTCCTCAGTTACAGAGAGCCAGACACCTCCACTCAGGGCTGAGGGGGTAGAGTTGCAATCCTATTGGGTCCAGAGGACAGGGCATTAATCCAAAGCCTTAAAACCTAATGATATTTGTCCTGCTAGGGTTACATCTTGCTTGGGACCCATGACCCATTTCTCCTTTCCAGTTTTTCCCTGATTAAGAATGTCCATCCTATGCCTGTCCCACCATTGTGACTTCAAAGCAAATAACTTGTCTGATTTCTCAGCCTCACAGATGAAGAAAAATTTTGCCTCTGGATGAGTCACACTTTGTCTCCCTCACAGTTGACTCAGATTATATTTAGAGGTGATTTGGACTAGTTGATACTGAAATGGGCTAAGATTTGGGACTGTTAGAAAGAAGTAAACATATTTCGCATGTGAGAAAGGCCATGAATTTTGACAATCCACATGGTGGAGTGTTATGGTCTGAATTGCACCTCAGAAAAAATGCGTATGTTGAAGTCCTAACCCCCAGTACACTTCAGAATGTCACTGTATTTAAAGACAATCATTGAAAGGTAAAATGAGGTTGTTAGGGTGGTTCCAAATCCAGTATGACTGGTGCTCTTATAAAAAGAGGTTATTAGGACACACATATGCACACAGAAGGACAACCATATGAAGACATGGGGAGAAGACAGCCATCTACAAGAATAAAGGAGCTGACACCTTGGTCTTGAGATTTCAGCCCACTTCTGAGAAAATAAATCTCTGTTATTTGAGCCACACTGTCTGCAGTGATTTGTTACGTTAGCCTGAGCAGATGAAGACAATACTCCTTTAGAAGCTTAGAATGACCACAAGGATCAATCAAAACACTCACCAGACTGAAGAGGGGCCTGGCCTAAGCCATTGCTATGTCTGTCAAAGGACACATTTCCTGACCTCCGTGCCTGGGTCCCAAGAGCTGGTGGACATCCACAGGCCCTTGCAAGATGGCAGGGGCCCCAGACAGCTCTCCTGGACCCTGACACCTGTCTGCTGCTCTCCCTGTCCTGACCCCTGGGGTCTGTATGCCCAGGCCCTAGATGAGGTCATCCAAGTGGGTTCTCAGTGTGCATCTGTTGGAGGGACCGCACAGATGAGTGACTGAATAAAATGTCAACGACATTGAGAGACACTGGGAGAGCACAGACCATGTGGGTTAAGTTGGGGAAGACAAAAGTCATTCAGGTGGTCACATGTGGTCTTTACCCTTGACAGTGAGCGTGGCCGAGGTCCTCTCCTGCTCACATATGCACGAGTATTCTCCAGCATCTGCTATGACCAGGCCATGAATCTGCAGCTGACACCTGGTCCCATCCTGCTTCAGGCTGTATCTGTCCCCATCTCTGAGGGTGTTGGGCCCCTTTCTCCACTCCACGGGGGCCGCCTTTCCTAGCTTACATTGCAGTGTGACTGTAGTCCCTTCTGTGGCCTTCTGACTTCTCATATCCTCTATGAATCTGGCAGGCAGGGCTGAGAAGTACCAAACAGTCACTGATATCATCAGACTGTCTGGAGGATTTTTTGGACAGAACATGGACACCAATAACGAGCCACACAAGCCACCAAAGGACCACAGCAAGATGAGCAATATACAAACAATGAGAAGGCAAATGGCCCAGGAGGCACAGAGAACACACAGGGACATGCATGAGCAGGACATCTCCTGATGAGAAGGGGAGGCAGGAGAAACCTAGAGGGTCCCAGTTAGAGGACAGACAATCACAGGGTTTCCACAGGAGCTGTGCCACATTTGGAGGCAGAAGGTGGTGACACAGAGAGGTGTACACACCAAGCCACAAGCCCACATGGCCACACAGGATCTTTACCCCTGACAGTGAGTGTAGCTGAGGTCCTCTCCTGCCCACACACGCAGGAGTACACCCCGGTATCTGCCATAGCAAGGCCATGAATCTGCAGCTCACACACAGCCCCTTCTTGTCTCAGGCTATATTTGTCCCCATCTCTGAGAGCCTCGAGGCCTTTCCTCCACTCCACAGGGGCTGCCTTGCTCAGCTCACATTGCAGTGTGGCTGTGGCCCCTTCCATGGTCTCTTCATTCCTCAGACCCTCTGTGAACTTGGCGGGCAGGGCTGGTGGAGGGATGAGAAAGACATGGACACAATTACACTGAGCACATGAAAAAGACAGGACATGGATGGCACAGAGAAGACACAAACCCCAACTGGACACAGACCACATGCAGGGTATGCCAAGCACAGGCTGTAGATTCCCTCTGTTCAGTCTGGTAACATCACAGTCATGGCCCCTTCGTGGGCTCCTCAGGTCTCAGAGATAACATGAATCTGGCATGCAGGGCCAGAGAGAGTCAGAAAACACAGAGAACATTAAACTCCTTGGAAAGCGCTGGTAGACAGGACATGACAAGATGAAAGAAAGACACAATCCAATAGGACAGGGCCCACAGTATCACAGGAGTGGGAATCTGGATGTAGATGAGCTTCTTCTGGTTCCTTCAGCAGCCCAGGAAGCTGGAAGGGATAGCGTGGCATGATGTGAAAAGTGTGGCAGTCTGGGGGAGACCATGCAATGGGCAGAGATTGACGGCAGGAAGTGAACAACTGGACACCAGACCACAGATCTGGACACATGGACTTTACCCCTGATGGTGAGCGTGACCGAGGTCCTCTCTTGTCCACATATGCATGAGTATTCCCCAGCATCTGCCACAGACAGGTCATGGATCTGCAGCTCACACTTCGTCCCATCCTGCTTCAGGCTGTATCTGCCCCCATCTCTGAGGGTCTCAGGACCCTTCTTCCATTCCACAGGGGCCACCTTGCTCAGCTCACACTGCAGTGTAGCTGTGGCCCCTTCTGAGGCCTCCTTGGTCTTCAGATCTTGAGTGAATCGTGCAGGCAGGGCTAGGAAGGGTCACATGGACAGAAGCCATCAAATCCACTGGAGGATCTGAGGGACACAACCTGATTATCCAGGAAGGAAACAGAAGCAGATCTCGAGGACGTGGGATAAGGTGGACCAAAGACTGTGCGAGACTGAGGTCTTCCTGTGTTCTGCCTGTGAGGTGCAGATTGACTGGGAGATGGGCTCCATCCTGGATCTATTCTCAAAGGACATCTTGTCCTACCCATGTCCTATCGTTCTAGGAAGCAAGACAGGCTCCTCCAACTTCCACATATGCAATAATGTGACACATCTCTCTCTTCTCTCTCTCCAGTCTCACAGGAGGCACCTCCTTGTCCTGACACCTGCTTCCCCATTCTCATACAGGAGATACCCATCCCAGGCAGGGCTTCCATCCAGCACTACTCATGCATGAGCATACCTCGGCTCACTGCCAACCATACCAGCCCACACAAGGACCTGCTGTCTCCACCTCACTGCTCCTGTCCTGACTTTACTGGATACACATTGCCTTGGCTCAATCACCAAAACCCCCAACAGACTCCAGATATGGCTTCGACACCACACCTCTGACCCTTCAACCTGCTGTCCTCTCTTGCTTCCTGACTCTAGGTAGAGTGAGAGCTCACAAAGTACAATGGAGCAAGCCCCACCCTGGTTACCCCCTGTTATGGTCTGATTGTGTCCCCCTAAATTCATATGTTCAAACCTAACCTCTGGAACCTCAGAGCGTGACTGTATTAAAGATAAGGCCTTTAAAATGGTAACTAAGGTTAAATGAGGTTGTTAGGGTGTGCCCAAATCCAATATGACTGGTGTCCTTATAAAAAGAGGATATTAGGACACAGAGACACACTGAGGGGTGACCACGTGAAAAAACAGAAGACTGCATCAACAAGCCAAGGAGAGAAGCCTCAGAGGAAGTCAACCTAATAACACTTCACCTCAGACTTCTAGTCAGAAATCTAACAGAAATATTGGTACCAGGAGTAGGGTGCCATTGTAACAATTATCTAAAAATGTGGAAGTGGAAATCTAGATTGCTGTGAACAACCTGTTCATGTAAAGATGGACATTAAAAATGCTTCTGGTCAGACCTTAGATGGAAATAAAGAACAGGTTATTGGAAAGTGGAGGAAAGGTGATCCTCGTTATTATGTGGCAAAGAACTTGTCCAAATTGTGTTGTTGTGTGTAGAAGGTAGGACTAAGAAACAATAAAATTTTGCATGTTTAATTGAGGAAATTTCTAAGTAAAGTGTTGAAGGTGCAACCTGTTTTCTCTTTGCTGCTTATTGTAAAGTGCAAGAGGAGGGAAATAAATTGAAGAAGGAATTGTAAATAAAAAAGGAACCAATACTTAAAGCTTTGGAAATTTTTCAGCCTAACCACATGGTAAAAAATGAGAAACTGTGTTCTGAAGAGAACATGAAGGGTGTGGCTAGACAACCATTTGCTAAAGCACCAGGTGTGCAATTTATGGATCCAATTAGTCATCTCAACAGAAGCCAGGAATAGAGATGCAGTTATCTGGAAAAGCCTCTTGTCTGATGGTGTGGACCTCCATGAATTGCATGGGAGGCCAACTCAGTTTTTGATAATCTTATACCAGCAGATTGGAGTGAATTGGATTGAGGTGGGATAAAATGAAGGAAGGCTATCAGACTTCCGGGATTCACCAGGATGAGCTATTATCACTATATGGCTGCAAACATGTCTTATCCTTCAAAATAAAAGAATGGCCCCAAAGGCATCAGCAGGGCTGTCACTGCCACTAGAGGTCCAGGGATCCGGACCACCTCTTCCCAGAACAGAGGGGGAAGAGGTTGTTACCCAAGGATGAGTGGATAAGATATTACCCAGGTCTGAGAGATTGGGGACAACACTCTGGTTGGCATGGAGGACTGGAATTAAGTCAAAGAGAATTATTTTTCAGGCTTTTAGAAAAAAAGTAGAGATGGGGTCTCACTGTCACCCAGGCTGGAGTGCAGTACAATTATAGCTCACTGCAGCCTCAAACTCCCAGGCTCAAGTGATCTTCATGCCTCAGCCTCCCCAGTAACTGGAACCCCAGGTGTGCACCACCACATCTAATCCTTTTTTTTTTTTTTTTTTTTTTTTTAGAAAAAGGGTCTTGCTATATTTTCCAGACTGGTCTAGAATACCTGGCCTCAAGTAATTCTCCTGCCTCGGCCACCCAACGTGCTAGGATTATAAACGTGAGCCACTGTACTGAGTCACCAGCCTTAAAATCTAGTGAAATTTGCTCTGCTAGGTTCAGACCTGCATAAGATCCATGACCCATTTTTTCTTTCCAACTTCCCCTCTTTTGAACAGGAACGTCTATCCTATGCCTGCACCACCATTGAATTTTTGAAGCACAAAACTTGTCTGGTTTCATGCTTCACAACTGAAGAAGAATTTTGCCTCAGAATGAGTCATACTTCACCTCCCTCACGCTTGACTTAGATGACATTCAGATGAGATTCTGATTTTGAGTTGATGCTGGAATGGGTTAAGATTACAGGCTCTTAGGAAGGAGCAAATGTATTTTGCATGTTAGAAGGTAATTAATTGTGGGAAGCCAGAGGGCAGAATGTCATGGTCTGAATTGAGTCCCCTCCCCAAATCCGTATGTTGAAATCCTAACTCCTAGCACTTCACAATGTCAGAGTATTGAAATAGGATCTTTGAAAGGTAAAATGAGGTTGTTAGGGTGGGCCCAATCCAATATGACCAGAGAGCATCTACAAGCCAAGAAAAGAGGCCTAAGGACAAACCAACTGAGTGACTCCTTGATCTTGGAATTTCAGACTCCAGAAGTCTGAGAAAATAAGTATCTGCTGTGAAGTTACCCAGACGTAGTGCTCTGCTGTGTCCGCTGAGCAGACAAAGGCAGCAGTCCTTCAGGAGCCTGGCATGACCACAAGAACCACTCAAACACTCTCAGCAGATTTAGTGGAGCCTGGCCTGACCACCTCCTCAGTGAGCCCCCAACCCTACTGTGCATGTCCATCAGCAGAAACACAGGCCCTCACCTCTAGGCCTGGGTCCCCAGAGCCCGCGCACATGTGCAAGCCCCAGCAAGATGCCAGTGGCCTCAGACAGTTCTCCTGGACCCTGACGTCTGTCTGTGGAGCTCTCCTTTGGGTCCCTGCCCTATTCACTCTTGAAGTCCATATTCCCAAGCCCTAGATTAAGTCATCCAAGTGGGTTCCATGTGCATTTGTGGGATGTATCACACAGGGGAGTGACTGAATGAGTCACTTGAGGCATTGTCTTGAGGCAATGACATCAACAAGCATTGGGAGAGCACAGAACATATGGGTTAGGCGGGAGGAGACAGGAATCACTCAGGTGGCCATATGTGGTCTTTACCCCTGATGGTGAGCGTGGCCGAGGTCCTCTCCTGCCCACACACACACGAGTACTCCCCAGTGTCTGCCACGGACAGGCCATGAATCTGCAGCTCACATCTGGTCCCATCCTGCCTCAGGCTGTATCTGTCCCCATCTCTCAGGGTCTCAGACCCCTTCCTCCACTCCACGGGATCCGCCTTGCTCAGCTCACACTGCAGCACGGCTGTGGCCCCTTCTCTAGCCTCCTGGTTTTTCACATCTTCTATGAATCTGGCAGGCAGGGCTGGGAAAGACCAAGCAGTCATTGAGATTATTAGACCATCTGGAGGACTCTGTGGACAAGACATGGACACCCACAAAGAGCCACACAAAACCATCAAAGAACCACACGTGAAAGAGCAAACAAACGTACACATGGGGAGGAGGCAAATGGCCCCAGAGGAACAGAGAACACACAAGCAAAAGGATATGAGCATGAGGATACCTCCTGGATAAGAAGGGAGGCGGGAGATGCCCAGAGGACCCCAGTTAGAGGACAGACAACCATGGGGTTGCCACAGAACCATGCCACATTCGAAGGCAGAAGGTGGTGACACAGAGATGTGGAGACACTAAGCCATGGTCCACATAGCTACACACGATCTTTACCCCTGACAGTGAGTATGGCTGAGGTCCTCTCCTGCCCACACACACACGAGTACTCGCCGGCATCCACCACAGCCAGGCCACGGATCTGCAGCTCACACCTGGACCCATCCTGCTTCAGGCTGTGTCTGTCCCCATCTCTGAGGCAGTCATGCCCCTTCCTCCACTCCACCGGGGCCACCTTGCTCAGCTCACACCACAGTATGGCCGTGGCCCCTTCTGTGGCCTCTTCATTCCTCAGACCCTCTATGAACTTGGAAGGCAGGGCTGAAGAGATCAAAAGACACAGATATAATCATATTCTCTGAGCACATGGAAGAGATAGGAATGACATGGATGGCACAGACAAGACACAGAACCCAACTAGGCACAGGCTGCATGGGGGTGTGCTGAGCACAGGCTGTGGACTGGGACTTCTCTTAGTACAGGCTTTACAGCACATGGCCACGGCCCCTCCTGTGGCCTCCTCACATCTCAGCCTTTATAGGAATCTCTGGCACCCAGGCCCAGAGAGGGTCAGAAACACATGAAGAACATCAGGGGACAGAATGTGACAGGATGGAAGACACAGAATCCAACGTGACGATGTTGACAGAGTCTTCAGAGGCACACAGTGGGAGCCGGCTAGAGAGGCTGCTTCCTCCTGCTTCCTACAACAGCCCTGGAGGCTGGAAGAAGCTTGTGCAGTTACACAGGCAGGTACAGACATGGGGAGAGAACGCAGCATGGGCAGAGACAGATGGCGTCAAGTCAACATGTGGACACCAGAGCATGGCGCTGCTTGGCCGCGTGTGGCCTTTACCCCTGACGGTGAGCATGGCTGAGGTCCTCTCCTTCCCGCACATGCACAGGTACTCCCCAGCATCCTCTGCCACCAGGCCGCGGATCTGCAGCTCACACCTGGCCCCGTCCTGCATCAGGCTATGTCTGTCTCCATCTCGGAGGGTCTCATGCCCCTTCCACCACTCCACAGGGGCCACCTTGTTCAGCTCACACCGCAGTGTGGCAGTTGCCCCTTCTGTGGCCTCTTCATTCCTCAGACCCTCTGTGAACTTGATGGGTAGCGCTGGAGGAGGATCAGAATATATGAACACAATCTTGCTCTCTGAGCACATGGAAGATACAGAACATGGATGGCAAAGAGAAGACACAGAACCCATTTGGACACAGGCCACATGTGGGGTGTGCTGAGCACAGGCTGTGGACTGGGGCTTCCCATGCTCCAGCCTGTCAGCACTGTAGCTGTGACTCCTTCCATGGCCTCCTGAGTCCTCACACTTTATGTAACTCCGGCTGCCAGAGCCAGAGTATATCAGACACACACAAGGACCATGAGAGCCTCTGGAGCACTCTGGGGGGAAGGACAGGACAGCGTGAAGGGCAAGGTACAGAAGCCAACAGGACAACATGATGGAGCCCATCCTTGTAGGCACATGGGGTGGAAGCTGGCTGCAAGGCTGGTTTCTCCTGGTTCCCACAATAGCTCTGGAGGCTGGAGGAGACCCTGCAGAGTGATGGGAACAGGGTGGTGCAGATGCAGGGAGAGCACATGGTGTGAGTACAGACAGACGGCATGACATCAATACATGGACACCAGAATATGGCTCTCCTTGGCCACATGTGGCCTTTACCCCTGACAGTGAGCATGGCCGAGGTCCTCTCCTGCCCACACACACACGAGTACTCCCCAGTGTCTACCATGGACAGGCCACGAATCTGCAGTTCACATTTGGTCCCATCCTGCCTCAGGCTGTATCTGTCCCCATCTCTCAGGGTCTCAGACCCCTTCCTCCACTCCACAGGGGCTGCATTGTTCAGCTCACACTGCAGCATGACTGTGGTCCCTTCTCTGGCCTCCTGGTTTTTCACATCTTCTATGAACCTGGCAGGCAGAGCTGGGAAGGACCAAGCAGTCGCTGAGATCATCAGACTGTCTGGAAGACTCTGTGGACGGGACATGGACACCCACAAGGAGCCACACAAACCACCAAAGGACCACACGTGAAGAAGCAAATAAACATTCACATGAGGAGGAAGCAAATGGCCTGGGAAGAACAGAGAACACAAAGGGATCAGCATGAGCATGAGGACACCCCCTGGACAAGAAGGGTAGGCGGGAGACAACCGGAGGACCTCACTTGGAGAAGAGACAACCCCAGGATTGCCACAGGGGCTGTGCCACATTGGAAGATGAGAATGACACGGTGACATGTAGATACCAAGCCACGGGTCCACAAGGCCACACATGATCTTTACCCCTGATGGTGAGCGTGGCTGAGGTCCTCTCCTGCCCACACACACACAAGTACTCCCCGGCATCCGCCATGGCCAGGCCACAGATTTGCAGCTCACACCTGGTCCCCTCCTGCCTCAGGATGTATCTGTCCCCATCTCTGAGGTTCTTGGGCCCCTTCCTCCACTCCACAGGGGCCACTTTGCTCAGTTCACACCACAACATGGCTGTGGCCCCTTCCACAGCCTCTTCATTCCTCAGACCCTCTGTGAACTTGGCCAGCAGGGCTGGGGGATCAGAAAGAGATGGCCACAATCACACCCTCTGAGCCCACAGAAGAGACAGGACATGGACAACACAGAGAAGACAGGGAAGCCATCTGAACACGGGCCACTCCTGGGGTGTGCTGAGTACAAGGTGTGCACTGCGGCTTCCCACGGTCCAGCCCGTTAGCATCACGGTGTGGCCCCTTCTGAGGTGTCCTCAGGCCTCATACTTTCTATGAACCTGGCTGGTAGGGCTGGAGAGGACACAAAGACCATGAGGCCCTCTGGAGACACCTTGGGACACTCAGCAAGGACACACTCCAACTATGGAGGAAACTAGGAATTAAAGCATGGACACGTGGACGTGAAACAGTGCCCTGGGAGCGGAGAACAGATTGGCCACGGACACGCAGGGGAAAGCCGCCCAGGACACAGAGGAGCTGGAATCCTAGCAGGGACCCCAAGATGATGGCAGACACATGCAGTGGCCACAAGACCCATGACGTGGGGAGGAAGAGACAGAACCAAACAGGATCTCCCCATCCCCAAGGTCTTCTGCGGCCCATCCTGGCTCAGACTGAATCTGTCATCACGCTCAAGGGCCCAAGACCAGCCTGGTGGCTCAGTTACACTATACTGTGGCCCAGGCCCCATTCTGTGGTTCCCTATTTTATAGCTCCTTCATAATTTTTTTCTTCTTTTTCAGACAGGGTCTCAGTGTTGCCTAGGCTGGAGTGCAGTGGTGCCATCACAGCTCACTGCAGCCTCAAACTTGTGGCCTCAACCAATCCTCCCACCTCAGCCTCCTGAGTAGCTGGGACCACAGGTGTGCACCACCACAACCAGCTAATTTTCATATTTTTTGTAGAAATAGGGTCTCCCTGGGTTGCCCAGGTTGGCCTGGAAATCTTGAGCTCAAATGATCCTCCTGCCTCGGCCTCCTAAAGTGCTGGGATTACAGGTGTGAGCCACCGTGCCCAGCCTCATGATCTTGATGAATAGCTGGAGGAAAAAGACACAAAATCAGCTGCCTAAAAATCTCCCACAAAATCATCCAGGCTCCTGCTTCTCATCAGTTCCTGCTGCTCCTGTGGCCAGAGCCCAGGGCAGACAGGGAATAAGGAGCCTGCTGCTGGGAGAAAGGAGGGTGCCACCCTCCACCTTGACCGTCACCCTGTGTTCATGATGCAAGCAAGAACCCCACGCAACAGATGCCTTGGTGCATGGGTCCAGCAGATAAGAAATGACCAAACGAATACATGAAGGAACGGTCCACCTGTACATGCCCTGCATGCAGGAGATAGCCATGGACCACAGGGACAGACGAGGGCCACTGTCTCCTGTGCACTGAAGCTGGGTGGCTTCCCAGCCCACCAGATGGAGACTGGAGCCTCAGAGTGCCCAGCTGTATCCCCTGGACGCCCCCAGGGAACTGCAGCTCAGAGCATCCTTGGGGCTTCGGGGTCCAGTGGAAACTTCCAGCATGCAAGGGTGCCCTCTAAGGAGGCACAAGAGGGGGTCCAGCAGGGCACCCACCACCTGAAGCTTCCCTGGAACTCGCCCACTTCTGGAAGCAACTGCCTCAGGCAGCCGGCAAGGGTCCACTCTGGTCATCTGCTCTTCAGCCACCCATCTGAGGAGGCACTGGCATCCAGACAGCCATGCCTGGCCCCCAGAACCTGCCCCTTCACTGGCCTGAGGGATCCCTCCTTGCGGTGTGACGGGAGCCCACCAGAGTCCTGGGCAAGAAAGTCCTCGAGCTTGGGAGAGTCCTTCCCTGCATTCCCTCTAAGGTGCTCGGGCCCTCCACCCGGGCCGGCTTTATCCCATGTGCTTTCCCTGACAGAATCAAGCCAGGCCAAGGCCCCGAGCACCTGCACACGTCGCACCACACCACCAGCCACACCGGGCCATGGGTCCCAGCTCCACAGACACAAGAGGCCAGGCCTGCAGGGTTCTGTCCCTTCTGCTAACACTGGTGGCTTGAGGCTGGAATCCTCTCCTTGCTGTGACTGAGAGGTTCAGGGCCCAGGGTGAGTTCTGCAGCCTCATGTCCCTAGGGCACCCAGCCATGGCTGAGATCCACTCCTACCCCCCACACATGACGACACCCTAGATCCACTGCAGGCAGGCCACAGGGCTCCGGATGTCCTGTCCTGGTCAAAGCCCCCATCTTGGATCGTCTTGGGCCCCTTCCTCCACTCCACACAGCTGCTCTGCTTGGCTGACACATGAAGAGTCACTGTGGCTGCTCCTCCCCACAGTCACCCCCATCACCTCCTCCCCACAGTCACCCCCATCACCTCCCCCCCACAGTCACCCCATCACCTCCCCCCCACAGTCACCCCCATCACCTCCTCCCCACAGTCACCCCCATCACCTCCTCCCCACAGTCACCCCCATCACCTCCTCCCCACAGTCACCCCATCACCTCCTCCCCACAGTCACCCCATCACCTCCTCCCCACAGTCACCCCATCACCTCCTCCCCACAGTCACCCCATCACCACCTCCCCACAGTCACCCCATCACCTCCTCCCCACAGTCACCCCATCACCTCCTCCCCACAGTCACCCCATCACCTCCTCCCCACAGTCACCCCATCACCTCCTCCCCACAGTCACCCTACCTCTCTCCTCCTCACAATGGACCCTCCCCTCCCTGGCTGTGCACTCCAGCCCACGTGCCATCTCCCCACTCCTTTCTGTGTTCCATTTCTGGGGCTCCTCCTGATTGCCTTCCTGCCTTCCTGGTGTTAACCCTGGAGAAGATCTATGATCTCACTTTTGTAACGATTTGGTTCTCCCCATATCCTCTGTCTCTGCCTACAACCCCACAGGGCTCAAGCAGCCCTCTCTTCTCTGCTGTCTTACTGCTCCTAAGACGGGTAACACGCAGCAGGCGTGAGGAATCCCTACTGAAGGAATGATTCAGGAACCCCATGCAGAAACAGGGAAGGCCATAGCGCAGACATGGGCACAGGGCAGGAATGCGCATACCCACTTGGACACAGCCACCCATGCACGTGGCCAGAGGCAGTCATTACCCTTCACGGTGAGAGTGGCAGAGGTCCTCTCCTCCCCACACACACAGGAGTACTCCCCAGCATCTGCTACGGCCAGGCCACAGATCTGCAGCTCACACACAGCCCCATCCTGCCTCAGTCTGTGTCTGTCCCCATCTCTGAGGCTCTCACGGCCCTTCCTCCACTCCACGGGGGCCACCTTGCTCAGCTCACACCGCAGTGTGGCTGTGGCTCCTTCTGTGCTCTCTTGGTGTCTCAGTCTTCCTATGAAGTGGGCAGGCATGGCTGGGGAGGGATGGACAGACAGACATGCAGGAGATCAGACTCTGGGAAGCACACGGGGACAGGCAATGGCGAGATGGAGGATAAGACAGACTCCCACAGGACAGGTCCCAGGGTGCCTCGAGGGTGGGAGTCTGGCTGCAAATGCCAGGTTCTCCTGGTTCCTTCGATAGTCCAGAAAGCTGGAAGGGATTCCGTGATGTGCTGGGAAGGGCATGGCACAGTTGGGGGAGACTGGAATTGGTGCAACTGACAGCAGAGGTAAAGAACTGGACACCGGCCACGACTCTGGACACAGGGTCTTACCCCTGATAGTGAGTGAGGCTGAGGTCCTTTCCTCTCCACATACACATGAGTACTCCCCAGCATCCACCATGGCCAGGCCACGAATCTGCAGCTCACACATGGCCCCGTCCTGCCTCAGGCAGTATCTGTCCCCATCTCTGATGGTCTCAGACCCCTTTCTCCACTCCACGGGGGCCGCCTTGCTCAGCTCACACCGCAGCGTGGCTGTGGCCCCTTCTGTGGCCTCCTTGTTTCTCAGTTTCCCGATGAACTGGGCAGGCAGGGCTGCAGGAAGGTCAGACGCAGAGAACATCATCTTTGCTCCCCTGCATTGGAGGAAGTGGCATCTTTGGGCCACATGGGCAGGGTGAACAGAGATGCTTACCAGTCACCGTGAGGGTGGCAGAAGTAGTCTGGTCCCCGAAGGAGCATGAGTACCGCCCGCTGTCCTGCGGCCGGAGGTTGCGGACCACCAGCTCCAAGACAGCACCTTCCTGGCGTAGGCTGTATTTGTCACCTGGCCTCAGGACATTGTCTCCACAGCGCCATTCCACGGGCGCAGCCACAGATGACAGCACACAGCGCAGTGTGGCAGCACCACCCTCCCGCACCTCCAGGTCCTTCAGGGCCTCCTGGAACCGCACTGGCCGGGCTGCAGACAGGCACAGGCTCAGCTTGCCCTCCCCCGACTGGTCCACTAGGGGTCCCCTATAGGTGGTGGAGGGCTGGGGACATCAGCTGCAGGGTCCCCCTTCTCCTTTGGGGCCTGTGGCAAGGACCTCGAGACTTCTGGAAAGGGGCAGCTCTGAGGGTGAGGGATAGAAAGGATGAACCAAGCAGGAGAACAGAAGGGTGGGGTGTCAGGGACCTGTGCCCCCAAATTCACAGTTGGAGGCCCTAGCCCAGACCTCAAAGCGTGGTAGTGATGAGGGAAGTAAGGTCAAATGAGGTCACGGTGGGCCCTAAGCCACTGTGGTTGGCGCCTCCTAAGATGGGAGGTCAGGGACACAGGCATGCACAGAGGGACAGCCCTTCAGGGACGCAGAGGAGACAGCTCTGCAGGGCGGCTCCTGCGGGTGGCAGAGGCCAGAACGGAAGCCAAGCAGGGTGGATGAGGTGCCAGGGAGAGCCAGGAAGGACACGGGGAGCTGTGGGCACCCCATACAGGATGCACAGGAGCCTGGGTCCTCCCACCTTGGGCTCCTTGTGGGCGCACATGCCCTGCCCTGAAGACGGTGCTGCCTGAGAAGAGAGCTGTAGGCACCTAGCCTGTGGCTAGGCTTTGGGGCTGCTGGGGCTCACCGTGCACCCTGACAATGGAGCTGCTGCAGGCGCCCCCAGTCTCACACTTGTAGCGTCCGCTGTCCTGCAGGGTGGCCCCAGTGATGAGCAACTGGGCTCGGTGGCCCTCGTGGCTCAGCTGATACCGGGCAGATCCCCGCAGGGTCTTCCCATCCTTGGTCCAGCACACAGGGCTGTCGCAGGCACTGGTCTCGCACACCAGGGTCAAGTCCTCACCCTCTGTGATGGTGGCATCTGTGAGCTCCCGGGAGAAGACACTTGGCTTACCTGGGGGACAGAGAGAGAAGCAGGAGCATGTGGGATCCTGTCGTGCTGCTGCTGGAGGGGCCAACAGGGACAAACCCTGGGTCTCACTGCGGACCAGGCAACACCCTGGCTCAGCACCCACCAGTCACCCTCAGGCTGGGACCACGCAACAGGCTGTGGAGGGAACAGGGAAGGCTCTGTGCGGCTCCTGCCCCAGTGGGGATGCAGCCTAGCCAGTGCACACCAAGAACAGTTCTGCAAACCATGCAGAAGCATTCATTCTGAAAGCCCAATTCAGCTTTCCGAGCCCCCACCCCACAGTCGAGCCAAGGGTGCTTTCTCTGTGTGCCCAGGGATACTAGGCACATGGCTGAGCTGCCATCTGCCTCTCCACCTGTCTGCAGCTCTGAGCAACATGTGCAACGTGAGCATGTGACCCACCAGTGACCCGCAGGGCGGCTGAGGCCCTCTGGTCACCCGCCTCGAAGTAGATGGTGCCCGAGTCCTTGAGCGCCAGCTGCCGCAGGGTCAGCACGTGGTAGCCCCCAGGCTGGGCCTCGATCTCATTGAGCTCGTTGGCATGCAGGGGTGTCTTATCCAGGAACCAGTGCACAGGCTCGTAGTTGGCCGGGGAGATCCGGCAACGGAAGGTGGCCGAGGAGCCCTCCTGCACATCCACGTCCTCCAGGTCCTCGATGATGTGCACTCTCCGGCCTGCAAAGGCACAGCGTCCTGGGCAGGCTCAGCCAGCAGTGCTCCCCAGGACAGACACTCCCCAGGACAGAGCAAGGTGTCTGTGTTTTAACAAGTTTGCAGGGACAGAACTCCGAAAACAGTAAGTGGGTCAGAGTTTGAACGGTCTAGATACTTGTTTGAGGGCCACTCGGAGCCCCGAGTCCACCTCTCTGCACCTTGGAGGTCCTTCTGCAAGGCTTGCTGGGTGAGTCTGCAGCCTGCTGAGAACCCAGGAGAGCACACTTCTGCCCCCTATCCAAGCTGTGCTCCCAGGAGCGGTTGGCTCCCAAACCTGCATACACAGCTGTGTGTATCATTACAATTGTGCCATGAAATTAACTCTTGTAGTAACAGATGAAAGAGGAGTGTGAAAAAAAATGGCTATAGTTATGCTGAAATTGAAATCAAATGCTTGGAAGATAAGAAATGTGAATTCCTAGAAATGAGGTTTTTTGGCTGCTGAATTAGGGATGGTAACAGATGAGCGTTTACGAATATCGAATATCGAGACAGGTCCTGCATTCAGATTCCTTCTGCATGCATGAGTGTCCTGCAGGCATAGCTCCACCTCAAAGAAGGCAACCCCAACCCGGGCAATCCACATGGATGAAGAGCTCTCATCAGTGGATGGCACACAAGGAAATGGCTTGGGCCCCTGACCAGGCCAGCCAACATCCTCATACGTTAAACTTTTATTTTATTTTATTTTTTTAGAGATGGAGTCTCACTCTGTCTCCCAGGCTGGAGTGCAGTGGCACGATCTTGGCTCACTGCAACCTCCGCCTCCCGGGTTCAAGCAACGCTCCTGCCTCAGCCTCCTGAGTAGCTGAGATTACAGGCACGTGCTACCATGCCTGGCTAATTTTTGTATTTTTAGTAGAGATGGGGTTTCACCATGTTGGCCAGGCTGGTCTAGAACTCCTGACCTCGTGATCCACCTGCCTCAGCCTCCCAAAGTGCTGGGATTACAGGCGTGAGCCACTGAGCCCGGCCATGTTAAACTTTTAAAGAGCATCTTTTGTTATCTTATGACTCTCACTCTTGATGGCTTTTAAAAAAAAATTAACTACGGGTACCAACTTTATTAGATCATGGGGCTTTACTGTGTTAACAGAATGCTTTCACCAGGGTCACCAAATCCATTGGAGAGGAAAAATCAGTGATGATTCCTGCTTTACATTACTTCTCATGATCACAACTGGGGCCTTTCAAATACTGAACCCTGTGAACGCCCTGTGGTCAGACCCCCTGCAAACTCAGCTCTGGACACACCAGCCCGGGACTTCAGAGCCAAGTGAAGGCTGTGGTGAAGGGGCTGGGCCTCGCCTGCTCTGATCCCAATGTGCCTGATGACCTTGCCCTGGCCATGGACCCACTAAAGCTTCAGTTTTCTTATCTACAGAGTGGGGAGAATGACAGCTGTCACTCTGCCTGCCACTCAAATGTGGAGCCAAACAGTAAGATCAAACAGCCACCTGCTATGATCTGAATGTCCCCCTGGAAACTCATGTTGAAACTTAATCCCAATGTGGTAATATTAAGAGGTGGAGCCTTTAAGAGGGGATTGGGTCCAAGGTGGGAATGGATTAATCCATTCATGGATCAGTGGGTTAACAGGTTAATGTGTTAAAGTGCTTTAATGTGAGTGGTGGCTTTAAAAGAAGATGAAAAGAGGCCTGAGTTAGCACACTCAGCCCCCTCCCCATGAGATGCCCTGTGCCACCCCCTGGGGACTCGGCAGAGAGTCCCTGCCAGCAAGAGGGCCCTCACCAGATGTGGCCCCTTGACCTTGAGCCTCCAGAGCTGTAAGAAGTAACTTTATTTCCTTTATAAATTACCCAGTTTCAGGTATTCTGTTGTAAACAAGAAAAAGACTAAAATGCCACTGTAACTCTCAATGACAACCCTAATGACCATCAGTTCTTCCCTGGGAGCACCTGAGGCTGCCTGGCACAGCTGAGTCAGGCTGTCCCTCTGGGATAAGGGTGACACGTTGTATGTACAGATACACACTGAGCTCACGCATGGGGGCCAGGCACACAGGGCATGTGGGAGAAATACACAGTGACCAAATCAACACACAAGTAAGTGAGCACCAGCAGCTCATTCACAGCCATGCTGGGGAGCCTCAGTGACCACCCAGGGTGCATCCCTCTACCCTTATGATAAGAAACTGAGGCTGGGCCTCTCCACCTCCAAGTCTCCAGTGCCGTTCAAAGCCTAGACCCGAGCACACTTGGGCACCTCACCTTGCACGAGGAGCTGGGCCTGAGACTGGGC
This sequence comes from Macaca nemestrina, assembly GCF_043159975.1. Lineage (NCBI taxonomy): Eukaryota > Metazoa > Chordata > Mammalia > Primates > Cercopithecidae > Macaca > Macaca nemestrina. The sequence goes on along the minus strand of NC_092125.1, from coordinate 86,539,901 downwards.
CTGGCCGATGTCGCAGGTATAGATGTCGCTGTCTGCCTTCTCCAGGGCACTGATGGTGAGCTGCAGGGCCAGGCCGTCCTGGCTGGGCTGGTGCTTCCTTGAGGCCCGTAGCTCCAAGAGGCCCTTGCGCCAGGTCACTGTGGCCGCGGGGCGCTCCGTCTTGCACGTGAATACAGCTGTGCCTTTCTCCTCCACCTGCAGGTTGGTCAGCTCCTCTGTGAAGCAGTTTGCTTTTTCTGGGGCAGGGAGACGGAGGCAGAATAGGTGGGGCATTAGGCCTGCACAGACCCCAGGCCGGCCCTGTTATCTTCCAGGCCTGGCTGGGGAAGCTCTGGGACCTGGGTGAGCCCTTTCACCTGGGACAGAGGAGCTCAGGCTCCAGGGGTGGCCCTGTGCCCCGCTAGGGTAGAGACGCCACTCCAGGGCCACGCGTGGGGCTCCTGCAGCATTTACCTTCCACACAGAGGCTGGCTGTGCTCTTGGAAGCCTCCACCTCACACGTGTACTCGCCCACGTCCTTGAGCGAGGCCCCGCGGATGACCAACACAGCCATCGTGCCCTCACAGACCACATCGTACTTCTGGCTCTTGCGGATGGCCTTCCCATCCTTCAGCCAGCGCACAGGCGTGCCCGCCCGTGACAGCTCACAGCACAGCTCCACGTCCTCCCCTGGCGCCACCCGCTGGTCTTCCAGGGGCTTCATGATGGTTGCCGGCCTCTCTGAAGAGAGCAAAGACAGCTGCCCTTGAAGCACAGCCAGGGCCACGGAGCCAGCCACAGATGACTGCAGTCACGGCCCCAGCCACCATCCTGGCTACAGCCATAGCTCTACGCACAGACCCAGCCAAAACCCTACCACCTTCACCATGACCAGGATTGGGGCAAAGACAAGTGTTTGAGAACACTGATTCTCTGGTGACCAAGACAACAGAACCTGCAACCCCCAAACTCTGGGACCTCGGCCCTCAGGAGCTTCAGAGTCCTGGAATGTTAGTGTCCCCACTGTCACCAGGGTGGGACTCAGGAGGCAGGAAGATCAACAACTACAGAATTTTATCCTCTGGCATCTTTCAGGCCCACGCTGGCATCCTCTGAGCGTGCCCCGCCAAACTGCACCAAGTGTGCTCGTCAGGGGCGCGAACTCGGGCGCTGGTGGTGATGTCAGCAGAGCAGGTGGCTGGGCCCTCAGGCCAGTGCTGCCAGACTGGCCCTGTGAGCCACAGCTCTGGGAGCTACCAAGTGCTCAGGGCACTCAGAACACAGATTGGAAAAGAATCCAGGCCTATATCAGAGCTCAGAGAAGAATGCAACCCCACTTCCACATGAGAACTGCCCCCAGCATCCAGCAGGTGCCTCAGGCCCTGTGGCTCCTAGAAGGGGTGCTCTGCAGCAGCTGGGGGAGGCAGGCCCCAAAAGCACCCCCACCGGCTTCTGCAGCCAGTGGGGCCCAACTCCTGGACTCCTGGGGACAGGCCCAGGGTCCCCACTCCTCAGCCCAGGTGATAAAGCCCCCGTCCGGCAGGCCCTGCCCACCTTTGACAATGAGTGAGGCCTTGGAGGTGAGGCTCCGCACAGAGAAGACCACCTCCCCAGCATCACTCGGCGCAGCCTCCCGGACCACTAGGATGTATTTTCGGCCCTGACGTGTGGCCTGGAAGCGGCTGGAGCTGCCCACCGTCTTCCCACCGACTGTCCACATGGCTGGGTCGCTGGCACTCTCATGGGACAGGACGCACTCAAAGCTGCAGCTCTCCCCCTCCAGCACCTCCACTGTCTTCAGCCTCTTGGTGATGCCCACGTGCAGATCTGCGGGCCATCGGAGACTGTCAGGCCAGGCAAGAGGACAGCACTGCCCTGGGCCAGACATAGGAAGGGCCAGACCCTGGGAGGGATCAGAGCCCAAGGGACCAGACCCTGGGAGGGATCAGAGCCCACAGGGACCAGACCCCAGGAGGAGCTGGATCCCTTAGAGGGACCAGACCCCACAGGGACCAAACCCTGGGAGGTGTCAGACCCTGGGAGAGGCCAGGCCCTGTGGGGGCAGGGTGCCACGTTGCACCAGCCAATGAGTAGACACCCCTCTGCTGGAGCTGGCTGTCCCCTGGCATTTGCATAACCAACAACTCTGAGCTCCAATCAGGGTAGCAGGGAGAGGGAGGACCCATGGTCGTCACAGGGAGGAGAGGAGGCACAGGACCCCATAGTCCCAGCTCCAGGACAAACTCGCCACGCCTCCTGCCCCTTCCCCATCTCGTTACAAGACTGTCAAGGACCAGCAAACAGGCTGGTTACGCCGCCTGTCACCCACACCAGGATGCCACTGGGACTGTGCATACACACACAGGGGGCCAGGTAGCCACCCTGCAGTTGAGGGAACTGCCCCTGAAAAACAGGACAGACTCCAGGGCACGCACACCCCCAGTGCTGCAGGGCTGGATTCAGGGATGGCTCTACCCTGTCAGCCCAGTGGCCCTGGGGCCTTGCTAGGGCCCCATGAAGGACAGAGACATGGCCTACTCACAGCCCCTGCCTGGCATCTCGGCTTCTCCCTGGCCATCCCCATTGGTGTCCCACACTGGCCTGGTGGCTTCTGTGCAGACACATCCCTTGGTACAGGGCAACATCCCCGGGCTACGTCGGGACCACCAGGCAGGGACAGCACAGCCTCCAACCCTGGCTCCGGGACCCATCGTCCCCAGGTCCACCTGCCTGCACCCAGGCCTCACAGGACCATGTCAAGTCATGGCTCCTCTAGAAGGCTCCCCTGACCTCCCCGGCTCAGCAGAGCAGCCCTTCAATCTCAGAGAATGACGTGGGCCACCCAGGTAGTGGCCAGCCCCACATCCATGCCCATCCAGCACACCTCCCTTCTCCGAGCTCCGCCATGCCCACAGCCACACACCGTGCACGCTGACCCGGGCCTGGGTCTCCTCGGAGCCCACGTGGCAGGTGTACAGGCCGGCGTCCTCGGGGCTCAGGTCATGCACCACGAGCCCCCGCGTGCCCGCCGTGTGCAGGAAGTCATACTTGTCGCTGGGGCCCAGCTGCACGCCATCTTTGCGCCACACCACATGGGCCTCGGGGTCAGAGACCTCACACTGCAGGGCCAGGGTGCCATGCTCCTCTGCGGACAGGTCATCCAGCCCCTTCAAGAACACCACCGGCTTCACTGCAGGAGGGGTAGGAGGGTGAGGGGAGCCCAGCACCTGTCCCATCCCTAGTGGGGAGCCCCGAAGACTGGTGGGATGGCTCACCTCGGACCTCCAGGTGGGCAGAGGTTGACACCTTGGGGGAGGAGGCGCATACTGTGCCTGCATCAGCACGCCGGACGCTCTTCAGTACCAGCGTGTGGCACCGGCCCCTGTGCGAGATCTCATGGAAGCTGTCGTTGTACAGGGGCATCCCGTTGAGCGACCACTCGACCTCCTCGTCCTCATGGGACAGCTCACAGGAGAAGCTGGCCCGGCCCTCCTCCATGGCCTCTGCATCCTGCAGCGGCCCTGTCACTGTCACCTCCCGCGCTGCAAGGGACACACCAGGCCTCAGTGCCCACATCACCAGGCAACCCCTCCCCAAAACCCTCTCAGTAGCCCCGTGTCCCTCATGCCCCACCTTCCACAGTGACCTCAGTACTGCTGTGGGCGCTGCCCGCCTGGCACCGGTAGACACCAGCATCGGCAGGCATGAGCCGGAGGATGCGCAGTTCGGCCATCTGACCCTCCAGGCTCATCTTAAACTTCTCAGAGGCAGACAGGGGTGTGTCATCCTTGTACCACTGCACAGCCTTGGGGGCTGGCCGGAAGTCGCAGGACAGGACCACTGACTGCAGCTCACGCCCTGTCTTGGGCTCCAACGGCCGTGTGAGGACTACGGGGATGTCTGCAGGGAGTGGAGACAGGCTGGGCCACAGGGCCACAGGAACCAATCACCCTGTCCTGTCTGCCAAGCCCTGAGCCTGCTCACCTATGGCCCTGAACTATGTCCTCCCCTGGCCCTGAGCCGTGTCCACTGTTCCCTGAACTGTGCCTTCCCCTGGCCCTGAGCTGTATCCTCTGTGGTCCTGAACTGTGTCCTCCCCTGGCCATGAGTGATACCCATCTGTGGCCCTGAACTGTGTCCCGTCACTGCACTGAGCCTTCTCCTCCCATGACCCTGCCCTGTACCCACCCACAGCCTTGTCCTTTTATGCCTCTGCCTCGCGTCCACCCACCGGGGCGGGAGTGCTCACCTGAGACCACCAGGCGGGCAGAGGAGCGAGACTTGCCGATGGTGAAGTGCACGGGCCCGGTCATAGTGGAGCAGGTCCGCCGCAGCATCAGCCGGTGCACCGTGCCCTCCTGCTCCAGGGCCACGTTCCCCCCAGCCTGCAACACTGTCTTCCCCAGGAGCCACTTAGGTGGCCGCACTGAGGGGATGGAGATCTCACACTCAAACCAGGCAGGAGCAGGCTCCATCACCGTCACGTCCTGCAGACCCCGCACAATGGTGATGGATTGCTCTGTTGGGGAGGAGCAGTTGCTGGCGGATCCCATGGATAGGACAAGTTGCCCCTCTGGCAGGGTTCCTTCCTGGGAACAAGCCCTTGCCCCACTAGATGCATGTTAGCATCCTCCTGAGCTACCCAGACCCAGCGTCTCCAGGAGTGTAGGGCAAACCATGGACCTAGGAGACTCCCCCCAACAAAAGCAACCTGCAGAGCTGCCCTCCCTGCCTGCACCTTCCACAAAGAACTGTGCACTAGTCTTGACATCGCCGGCGTCGCAGGTGTAGGTGTCCTCGTCCTCTGCCTGGACGTCACTGATGATCAGCTTGCGGTAGAGGCCATCACTGACCAGCTCGTACTTGGGCCCGGGCCACAGCTCCTGACTGCCCTTGAACCACCGCACCTGGGCGCTGGCCCGGGACACCTGACACTCCAACACACCGCGGTGCTTCTCCATGGCAATCTTGTCCCGCAGAGGGCGCACGAGGGTCACTGGCAGCTCTGTGAGCATAGTTGGGGCACGGGGTGGATCAGAGACGGTGCTCCAGGCTCCCAGGCCCAGGCTCCGACGAGGCACTGGGTGTTTTGGGCAACCAAGGGCCCGGACCCCACTAGGCCCCAACAGCCCATGTCTGCCCGCCAGGGGACAGCAGGTGTTTAGGCTGAGTGTCCCCCTTGGAGCTGTGCTACGACCTGCTCCACAGAGCAGACCACCAGCAAGGGGAGTGTGCCCGCCTCTGCCTACCCTGCCCTCCCATATCCCACACTCCCACTTCCACCACCCAGGTCCTGCCCGCTGTCCTGGCCCACCAAGAGCAGGGTAGGCTCTGCCCCATGTAGTCCCACCCCCTGCAGTCCTCTCCCCAAGCCCCCACTTTGGAACCATAACCACATACCCTAGCCCAGTCCCAGGAACTCATGTCCCCTCCCCGCACACCTCTGACTTAGCCCTACTGGCCCGTCCCCACTCCACCTGTCTGCAGAGCCTCCCTCCCTGCTGCCCCAGCACCACTCTCCCTGATCCCCTGATCCTCCTCCTCACTGCCACCAGGTAGAACTCCCCGCGCCCGACAACCCTCCCCCTCCCCCCCGCCCCACAGGGCCTCATGCCTGGCCTCTGCAGCACACGCTGCAGCCAGATGGAGGATTCACCAGGATCTCGGTTTTAAGGAAGGGAGAAGCCCCTCATGGCCGCTTCTCTGGCCTCTATCTTCCTGCCAAGGAGGTGACAACCCCTTCCCTCCTCGTGAGTCCCTGCTGTCCTGGTCCTGAGAGCGGGCTTGGGGTGTCCGGGCCTGTGCTGAGCCAGCTGGCCACACATGCACACTGTCCAGCCTCGCCCTCCCCTCAGCCCCCACCTCACCCTTCACTCGGAGCTGGGCTCGAGATTCTGCATTTTCAGCTACAAATTTGATCTCCCCTGCATCTTCCGCCAGGACCCTCCGGTAGATGAGAGTGTATGTCCTTCCTGGGGAAAAAGGCGGCTCAGTATGGGCGGGGACAGAGGAGGACCTGGGGGTTGGGCCGTGCCCACCATAGCCACTGGTCCTCGCACCTTCCTGGCGGATGCGCACGTTGTCACTGGGCCGCAGTTTGCTGCCCTCCCGGAACCACTGGCCAGGCACTTCGTCGTGGGAGACCTCACAGGAGAAGGTGGCACTGTCCTTCTCCATCACTTCCACATCCTCCAGGGACCTCACGATCTGGATGTTGCGGCCTGGGGTGGCAAGGGAGGCCCTGCCACACCTGGACACACAGAGCCACCCCCAGCACCCCCCACCCAGTGCCCCAGCGTGCCAAGGGTTGTGAAGGTGAAAGCAGAGTGGCCAAGCCCCTGGCTGGGGGACATGGAAGACAGGAGGAGGTGCCCACACCTGCCATGCCCCACGTGCCCCACACAGCCCTCACCTTGCACCTTCACAGAGGCAGAGCTCTGGGCGTCATGGGCATCACACACATACATGCCCTGATCCGCGAACTCGCACCGGTAAATGGTGAGGCTCCTGCAGGTGCCCTGGGCCGCAATGCCCACCGTCTTGCCTGCCCGCAGCTCCACACCGTCCTGTGGAGCGCAGAAGCCCGGTCAGGCATACAGGTGGTTCAGCCCTGGGGTTCCACTTGGGCCTGCCCCCAGGAGAGGAGGGAAGGAGGCAACAGAGTGGGGTCAGGGGGAGGCACCTTTAGCCAGCGCACATCCACATTAGGACGAGACAGCTCACACTCCAGGGTAACCTTCTCCTTCTCGGTGGTCACCACATCCTGCAGCGGGCGGCTGAAGTTCACAGGCAGCTCTGGGGAGGAGGAAGTAGGAGGTGGGAGGAGAAAAAGGGCTTGGAGGAGCCTTCAGAGTGGGGACAGGACTAGGGTGGGACAGTGCCCAAGCTGGACAGAGTTATATGGAGCTGGCTCATCCAGGTCCCTAGAGTCCCCACCGACCTCCCAGGGATTCCCTCGGGACAGGTAGGCATGATCTGTGCTGAGCCCTGCCGGTCCCCCCAACGCACCGGTGACCACGAGCAGTGCCGACGTGTGCACTCCTTCGGCCTTGAAGACCATAAGGCCACTGTCCTCTGGCCTCAGCCCAGAGAGTGTGAGGGTGTGTGTGGGGCCCCGCACAGCCAGGTGGCACGTGGGCCCCTGCTGGAGCCGCAGACCATCGCGAGTCCAGCTGCCCTCCACGTCCGCATGCGACAGCTGCACCTCCATGGTAGCCGTGCCCTGCTCCTGTGCCTCCACAGCCTGCAGGCCCCTGATGAGCCGTACCTGGCGCACTGCGGTGCACAGGCGGGGTCACGGGTCAGCCGCTGCTCTGAGACCACCGCCTTAGAACCCTGGGGTACAGCCAGCTTCCCCAGGAGCTCAGGGAGGGCTGGGGAAGCCTCCCAACGCCCACCCCCAGCGCTAGCCCCTCCGGCGAGAGACCTGCCCCTCCCCCAGCCCTACGCCCCATCCAGAGGACTCGCCCCTCCCCTCAGTGTCCCGCCTGGCTCCTCCCTCCTCCCCTCGATGCTCCGCATCCCTCCTCCCTCCTCCCCTCAGTGCCCCACCTCCTTCCTCTCTTCCTCTCAGTGCCCCTCCTCCCTCCTCCCCTTAGTACCCTGTCTACGTCCTCTATCCTCCTCAATTCTCCGTCTCCCTCCTCCCTCCTCCTCAGTGCGCTGCCTCCCTCCTCACTCCTCCTCAGTGCCCCGCCCTTCCCGCCCGCGACTCACTCTCCACGGTGAGTTTGGCCTGTGTCTTGTCATCTGGAGTCTCGCAGCCAAAGAAGCCACGGTCGGCAAAACCTACGTTGTGCAGAACCAGGCGGTGGCGGGTGCCCTCGGCGTGGATCTCCACGTTCTTTCCTGGCGCCAGGGCCGCCGCGTTCCGTGTCCACCTCAGCTCCGGCCACGGCCGCGTCAGCTCCACCTCCAGGGTCACCGAGCTCCGCTCCTCCACCGTCTGCGGCTCCAGCTTCTTTTTGAACAGCACGGGCGCCTCTGGGGTCGCAGGAGAGGGGAGGTCATGGCAGTCCTTGCCCTCCTCCACGGGCAAGCCAAGGTACAGAGGGCCCGCCCAGCCCCGGCGCCTGCCCTGAGCCGCGCCCAGGCAGAGCTGCCCGCACGGCGCCCGGGGATCCCAATCCAAACGGCGGCGCGGCCCTGGCCACACGTGGGCGAGGAAACACTTTAAGCGAGGAAACCGGGAAGCTTCCTTAAGCCCCGCTTCTACCTCCAGCTCCCCTGTTCTGAACAAGACGCCAGGCCCTCGTGCCTCAAAATCCTAGGCGTAATCCCCACTAGTAGCACTGGCGGGAACTGCAGAGGCGGGAAGACAGAGCTCCTCCAGGCGCAACGGGGGTTTAGCAAAGCCCAGGAGTCCTGCGCAGGTTGAGGAAGAGGCGCTGGCGGGCCTCTGCCTTAGGCCACCCGTCAACTCCGCAGAAGGTGAATCTACTGCATCACTCCCTTACTCCAGAACCTGCCATGACTCCCACTTCCCTTCAGGGAAAGTTCTGGCTTCTGGCTTCAGCAGCATGGGAAGCCCATGTCACTGCCTGCACTGGTGCTAACCCCACTCTCTCTTCCCTGCCATCCATCAGGCTAAGTATGCACCCACCTACTCCAGAAAGCCTCCCTGGATTGCCTCAACCTCCACCCATTCCCCACCAGGTGCACCTGCAGGATTGCATCTTCTCTATACCAAGAGAAGGCACCTGATCCATCCAGCCTACCCGAATCTCCTCTCTGCAGTCCACACACCCTGTGTCTCCTGAGATCAGCCAGATCAGCCATAACAGGACAGCAGTTCCAGGTGCCCACTCAGAACCAGCCCACAGGGGAGGTGCCTGTGCAAGGAGCCCCGGCCAGCCAGGCAAGTCCTGCTGCCCCCCACACTCACCTCGGACCCTCAGGACAGCAGAGGATGAGACGCCCTCAGCCTCCACAGTGATCTGGCCCGCGTCCTCCAGCACCAGGCCAGAGATAGTCAGGCTGTGACTGGTGCCACTCTGTGATATGGCAAACTTCTCGCTGGGCTGCAGCAGGGCACCGTCCCGGAACCACACGACTGCCGCATCACTGGGGGACACCACACACTGGAAGGTGGCCTCGCAGCCCTCCTCCGCGACCACGGCGCTCAGCCCGGACATAAACTTCACCACTCGGGGTACTGCAGACAGGAGCACTGCTTAAGAGGTGGGCGCGCGGGACCGGCAGAGCCCCCACACTGCAGGAGTGCCAAAGGCCACCTCCTCCAGGAAGCTGCCCTGGATAGGGACACCCGACCCCTTACATACCACTGACAGTGAGCTGCGCACTGGTGTGGTCATCACGGCTCTCGCATACGTACTCCCCCGCGTCCTCCGCGCGCAGTTCCAACACAGTGAGCAAGCGCACAGGCCCCTCGGCCACCATCTGGAAGCGCTTGCCCACCTGAAGCTGCGTGCTGCCACGGCGCCACACCACCTCTGCACACGCTGAGCTCAGCTCACAGGCCAGTGTTACCGTGCCGCCCAGCTCACCGCACACAGGCTTCAGCGGCCGGCAGAACTTGGCGGCCACCTCTGTGGGCACGAAGGGGACATCAGCCAGGTTCCTAACAGACCAGACTTGAGCCCCAGCTTTGCCCCTGCCCAGCTCTGGGAGAGAGGGGTCTGGAGGAGTCCCCGCCCCGTGCCCAGCTCACCTTCCACCTGCACTGGGAAGTCCTGCCCCTCTGCGCCCACACGGCAGCTGTAGACGGCACTGTCCAGCACCTGAGCGCCATGCACGGTCAGGGTGTGGGTGTCCCCCTGGCTGGCTGTCTCGTGCCGCTTGCTGCGGCGCATCTCCACACCATCCTTAAGCCAGGTCACTGTGGCCACAGAGGGTGTGGCCAGCGTGGCAGTCAGGACGATGTCTTCATGCTCCTTGACCACCAGAGGCTCACTGCGGCAGGGTCTCTCTGAAATTTGGGGCTCCGGCCCTGGGTAGAGGTGAGTTGGCATGAGAGGGGGACCCTGGCATCCCTGGACCGGCCCCGCTCCCCTTCAGGGCCACCCTAATGCCACCTGGCACCCCTGATACCCATTGCTCTTCAAGGATGGCCCAGTGCCGTCCTGAGCACCATCAACCACCATCCAGAATCCCAGGAGCCATACAGTGTGGCCATCAGCTCCAGGTGAAGCGGATTTGCCACCCCAAAGCACTGACCTGCCACGTGCAGGTGGAAGGAGAGCCACTGGCCCCCCGCCTCACAGCTGTACTCCCCAGCATCTGCCTGGCCCGCCTGCTGCACCACTAGCCTCCGTGTGCAGCCCTCGGCCTCCACGTGCACTTTCGAGCTGGAGCTCAGCTTCTTCCCATCCTTGTACCACGTCACCTCCATCTGGCCCTGGGCCACCACACAGCTCAGTGTGGCACTGGCCCCCGCCTCCGCCTGCACCACCCTGCATGCCGGCTGCTCCTTGGCAAACACCACCTTGGGCTCTGGGGATGGACAAGGAGGGATGTAGGGTTAGAGGCTCCAGAGCAGACGCAGCCCATGTGTTAGCCCAGCGACAGCCAGGCGGGGCTGTCCATCACTGAGCAGTGCATTGTGACGCACAGAGCTCCCCCCGGCACTACCAGAGCCGAAGGTCTAAGAGTGCATGTTGGCAGCACCACCATCATGTCCCTTGGGAACAGGATGCGGTCCCTTCCCTGCCCTGGTCTTCCAGGGCCCTGGGGCCCTCACCCATTGCCAGCCCTCCCCACCACATGGGGCCACAGGCAGCAGGACATGAAGGGTCAGGAGGGATGGACCAGCAACCTGGGCTGGCCCAGAGGCAGCAGAGTGTCGGGCAGGGCCACCGGAAAGAGGATGCCAAGCTGAGTGTGGTTTGTTGTCCCTGGCTCAGAGACAGGGTGGAAGGGGTCGGATGTCAGAAAGACAGGTGGACACATGGTGATGACCAAGGGGCCCAGCACAGACTTGCAGAGATCTAGGGCCCAGAGCACAGAGACAAGCCCCCCACCACCCAGGACACGCTCTCCAGTCACTGCAGGGCCCTCCCATAGCCCAGCACCCACAGAGGAGTCAGCAGATCACATTAGACCAACCCAGACCCCAGACCCCCACCCCAAGGACATCACACCACTGTCCCCACCACCCAGACAGAGGTCATCACATCTGACTACACCTGGACCCCAGACCCCCAAGGACATCACGCTATTGTCCCTACCACCCAGACAGGGGTCCTCACATGAGACCAGACCCCAGACCCCCACCCCAAGGACATCATGCTACTGTCCCTACCACCCCCAGCTCAGCCACTGCAGGGCACACACCATGGTCAACTCAGTCCATGGGCCTGCTCTGGTCTCATGACATAAGGACACTGGCCTGAGAGCCGCTGGGGAGAGCTGGGGACACAGATTCTAAGGTCTACAGAGAGGGAAGGTGCCAGGGCCCACAGCACCTTGGGCCACCCAAACGTGCCCTTGTAGTTTCACACCCGACACTCAGGATCACCTCTATTTCACCTAACCCTGGCACCCACCAGCCACATGTAGGTGGAAGGAGAGCCGCTGGCCCCCAGCCTCGCAGCTGTACTCCCCGGCATCCGCCTGGACTGCCTCCTGCACCACCAGCCTCCGTGTGCAGCCCACGGCCTCCACGCGCACTTTTGAGCTAGAGCTCAGCTTCTTCCTGTCCTTGTACCACATCACCTCCGTCTGGGCTTGGGCCACCTCGCAGCTCAGCATGGTGCTGGTCCCCGCCTCAGCCTGCACCTCCCTGTGTGCCGGCTGCTCCTTGGCAAACACCACCTTGGGCTCTGGGGATGGACAAGGAGGGACACATGAGGTCAAAGATACAGCCTAGGTCAGGAAGACCACCCTAGGGTAGGAGGGCCTGGATGAGGAAGTAGGAGAAACAGAACCTTCCCCAGGCTCTGCACTAGCTGTGTGACCGGGAGAAGCCCTGCCACCTCCCCACACAAGAATCACAGTTTGTCTATCCACTGTGCACGGCGCCATAGGCTATCACAGGTGGGGCAGCTATGACAAACCCTCCATGCATGAGCACCTCCAGGGCAGGGACTGGGGTGCCTGCACACGTGGCTCTTCTTCAAGCATGTATAGGGCTTTAAATCCACTTGTCATTTTTGAACCTCGCATCCACCAAAACCACATTTGTTTGGATTTTGACTAAGACTGAATAACTTTCATTCTTCCATACTTTTATCCACTTTAGATCTTTACTGTCTCTCAAAAGTGTTACACAGCTTCCCCCCCCGCAGAGCCTCTGGACATCTTTTATTAGACTGGAATCATAAACATGATGCCTTTGAGGCATCTGTCAATCTTTCACGTTTTCGTTTTCCAACTGCTTGCTGCTAGTCTACATGTATGGAAGTTTCTTCACATAGATCTTGCAAGGGTTGATCTTTCTCAACTCTCTAATAATTTATCTTCTGGGTAAACCATATCTTCTGTCAGTTCACTTTTTCCAACTTTTACACCTTTTGTTTTACTTTCCTCCTAACTGTGTGTCCAATGTTGGATGGAAGTGCTGACGACTGGCTTCCTCATGCTGTCCCTGGCTCAGAGGCAAAGCTTACAAAGTCTCCCTTTGTGATTTTTGTGTAATACCCTGGGTCAAATTAAGAAAAAAAAACTTTTATTTATACTTTGTTAAGAATTTAATGGCACGATGGATGCTAAATTTTGCCAGACATTTCTTCTGAATGTATGAGGTTAAATTTTTATCAAATATGGTACTTTATTCTGAGTTTAAGATAATTACATTGTTTTAAAATTTCAATCACATAATATCATGATTTTCTAATGTTTTAACATGAAAGCAGCCCTCATTCCTAGACTATGAATTTCATCATAGTGTATGATCATCTTGATGTATTGCTGAATTCAGTTTACTAATATTTTGTTTAAAAAATTGGCCATGATATCCATAATTGTTTGATCTACAATATGCAAACTTCCTATTTTCTGGCCAGATTTTAGTCACGGCATTAAGCTATCTGCATATAATGAGTTAGAGGGTATATCTTCCTTTTTCCATTCTCCAGAAGAATTTCCATGAACATGGAAGAATTTCTGGCCAGAATGTTTGGAAGAATTTCTCAATAGGGCCACATGGTTTAGATATTGTTTGATGGGAAGATGTTTTGCTACCGGTTCTAGTTTTTACTAGGTTGTAGTAACTGCAGATAACTTCGGTAACAGTAGATAACTGCATATAGGTTATCTATTTCTTAAGTCTGTTTTTGGTTTCTAGAAATTATATAATTTAACACTTTTCAAATTTACTTGCAGTGAGTATTTTTGGTATCTACACATCTGTAAGCCATTTTAGACATACATAACACCAACTGTTATGTGGCAGCACTCAGGGCTCAGGGTTGGAGTTTGAAGTTAAACTCTCCTAACAAACAACAGGAAAGTAAAGATCGTTCTCAGACTTCCTATGAATCAGCCAGAGAGGACAGGCACAGGACTTGTCAAGGAAACAGGATGATGTAAATATGGCTTCCCCAGTCAGCAGCTGCTACCACCGTAACTTAATTCTACCGGTGTGTGACTGTGCCATAAGCTACTTATTCCTATAACTTTTAAATCTATCCAAAGGGGAATTCGGACACAGAACATTTTAACAGAATGCAAAGGGAAATTGAGATTGGCTTCCGAAATGGAATTCCAGTGTCATGTGTGCACCTGCCAATGCGCTGCTCTTTACTCATTTTGCACACACTAACGCTGTGGATCTGGGTTTTAATGAAGACTCAGACAGGGCTTCTACATCCACGGGGAAGGACAGAAGTGCGTCCCAGAACACTAAAAACTTTGGGAACCCAGTGTTCAGTGTTGATATAATTCCAAATAAGACTGTGTGGCTGGAATTTCCCTACACCCTGGCTGAACGAATTCAAATCTCTTTGCACAGGGAGAGCCCTCACGTGGGGCCAGATGAGGCCGTGCAGGGACTGCAGGAGCATCCCCGAGGGAGGGATGTCTGGCCTACCACCATCTCGTGCATTAGATAGAGTCCTGGACACCTCGGGACATCAGTGGTTTGGAGAAGGTACTGGGAAAATGTGACCCAGCATGTCTGCACGGAAACACCACCCAACATGGACAAGGAGGGCGGTGACCCTTCTGTTCACTCCCTTCCCACTAGGCAGCCCAGCTCCACCACAGGCATAAAAGTAGGAGATGAGAGGATGGGAGAAGTTGAGGGATGGAGTCTAATGGAAAGCCCACTGAGTCAGCAGTGGTTCTACTCCAGTCACAGCAGCAGCTCCAAACAGGGCTCACTCAGCATCCCCAAAGCACTGACCTGTCACATGTAGGCGGAAGGAGAGCCGCTGACCCCCAGCCTCACAGCTGTATTCCCCAGCCTCTGTCTGGCCCACCTGCTGCACCACCAGCCTCCGTGTGCAGCCCACGGCCTCCACACGCACTTTCGAGCTGGAGCTCAGCTTCTTCCTGTCCTTGTACCATGTCACCTCCGTCTGGGCCTGGGCCACCTCGCAGCTCAGCGTGGCACTGGCACCCACCTCAGCCTGCAGCTCCCTGTGCGCCGGCTGCTCCTTGGCAAACACCACCTTGGGCTCTGGGGATGGACAAGGAGGGACACATGAGGTCAAAGATACTGCCCAGGTCAGAAAGACCACCCTAGGGTAGGAGGGCCCGGATAAGGAAGTAGGAGAAACAGAACCTTCCCCAGGCTCTGCACTGGCCATGTGGCCGGGAGAAATCCCACCGCCTCCCAGCACAAGAATCACAGTTTCTCCATCCACTGTGCACAGTGCCATGGGCTGTCCCAGGCGGGGCAGCAGTGACAGACTCCGTGCACGAGCTCCTCCAGCGCAGGGACTGGGGTCCTGATGCCTGCACAGCTCCCTTCACGGATATACCAGCGTCTCCCCCACGGGACTGCAGGGCGTGTCCTCACCACAGGGCCCCAGAATACTGAGTTTCCCAGTCCTGCCACTGTCAGGAGGATCAGTGTTGGTCTCTGCAGGGAAGGCCTGGGCTTTGTCATGCATTGCCTGGTGACATGCAAGGTGGAGCCCTTTCCACCACTTCTGGCCGTTACATCAGCTCTTCTGGGGTGTCACTCTTCAGGCTTCTGTCCAATTTTCAATAGCCTTTTCTGTCTTTTCCTTTCTTATTTTTAGGAACTCTTTATATATTTTAAATGCTAGCAAATGATAACTGAGTATTTGTAAACATCTTACCCATGTCCTTGACCTGCCTTTTCACTCTCAAATGATGTCTTGACAAATTAAAGTTGTAGTTTTAATGTAGGTAAATATACCATTGTTCCACTCTGTAGTTTTAAGAAATCTTTCCTTTCCCTGAAGTTTTCAGCAATCTATGTTATCATCTAGGGGTTTTATGGTTTTACCTTTATACTCTGTGGCCTCTAACCTCCCTGGAACTTACTTTTTAGTGTGAAATAAGTTACTAGTCTAAATTTTTATAAGGTTAAAAAATCAAAGAACCTTTTTTTTTTCAGAAGATCATCCTTTCTCCACTGCCTGTTCAGGTGTGAAGGTTAAAAAAAACACACACACACACACAAAACACAAAAACAAAAAAACAAGAAACAATAAAAGAGAGAATCCATGTATTTGGGTCTGATCATGAGCTCACGATTCTGTCCCTTTGGTCTGACAACTGTCCTTGTGTTGTGCCTGGCTGTCTCCATTCCTGCAGCTGATTGGTTCTTAATATCTGGTAGACAAATGCTCACAAGTGGCTCTTCAAGAGTGTGTTACTCCACTTGACCTTCAGAATCTGCTTCTCAACCTTCACCTCCCCAAAGAAAAACATTTGCTTGGGTTTTGACTGGGTGTGAACATATTTGAGTCTTCCATGGGTTTCTATCTATTTATTTAGGTCTTCTTACTGTCTGCCAAAAATGTTTCACAATGGCCAGGCACAGCGGCTCACACCTGTAATCCCAGCACTTTGGGAGGCTGAGGTGGGAGGATTGCTTGAGTTTGAGCCCAACCTGGGCAAAATAGTGAGACCCTGTTGCTACCAAAAAAAATTCTTAAAAAATTAGCTGGGCGTGGTGGTGCATGGCCTATAGTCTCATCAAGTCAGGAGGCCGAGGTGGGAGGATCTCTTGAGCCCACCCACGAGGTCGAGGCTGCAGTGAGCCATGATTATACCACTGAACTCCACTCTGGGTGACAGAGTGAGATCCTGACTCAAAAACAAAAATGTTTGACAATTTTCCTCCACTGAGATATTAAACATCTTTATATACTTGATGCTTTTCATGCTCTTGTAAATCTTTTAAAATTTCACCTTACAACTGTGTTGCTAGTGTGTGTGTGTGTGTATGTGTACATACATACATACATACGTGTATTCTGCATGTTGAATTTCTATGTGATATTTCTCAACTCTCATATTATTTGTTATTACTTATTATTTATCTCTCTATCTTTTGGATTTTCTGAATTGATACTCATATCATCTGTGAATCCCACTTATGTTTTTCTCCAGGTGTTATACCTTTTCTTTTCCTTTCCTCCTTCCTCTGCTGTACAGTGCTGAATGGAAGTGGGGATGGTTGGTTTCCATGTGCTGATTCCTATCTCAAAGGCAAAGCTTTCAAGGTGCTCTTTAAATATGCAGTTACCTGGTGTTTTCTGCAGTACCATTGACCAAATTAAAGAAGGACACTTTATAATTTGTTAAAAATTTCATGACATGAATTGATGCTGAATTTTATCAAATATTACTTCTAAACTTTAATATTAAATTTAATCAAACACTGTATTCTGTATTTATTAAGATCACACAACTTTTTCATTGCATCCAATTACATCATCCTTTATACAGATTTGCATATTTCAAAAACTAAACCAGCCTTGCATTCTGGGACTACATCCTTCCTTAGAGGGTCTTGAGAGAGAGCTAAATTCAGTTTGCTAATATTTTTTTTTTATATCCATAATGGATTGGTCTAAAATTTTAATTCTTGTTAACATTCCTTGTCCATATTATGATATCCATATTATATTTCTTA